>NW_022196906.1:41363626-41388662 GCF_008632895.1 Mastomys coucha | reverse complement strand
TGTGTGTGTGTGTGTGTGTGTGTATGTGTGTGGGGGGGTTGGAACTAATTTCACTGGGATGTGCTTCTCTGGCTGTGGAAAAGGGGCAGACCACAAAGGCTTCCACAGAAGGCTTCAGAGACTCTCAACCCCATTCTGTCTAATTAGCAGAATTTCTCTCTGCCCCAATCTAGTCAGGTACACACCCAACAATTTGAAAAACCAAAATATTCTCTCTGGAGTCTGTTTCCCCAATAGACAATGGCCGCTTACCTTGATACATAGGATAGTCTATGTGACCACCAGGAATAGATGACCCTGACCTGACTCTAGCCCACAATCTGTCACTGGCCAGTGACTTCGGGAAACTTCAAGAACCTTCCTGAAACTGGGCAACCAGACAGCAGCCTCTCCTCCTCAGGTTGCTGTGGGGGAAGTGAGTGTGTCACTGGCTGAAATGTCAGGCCTTTCCTTCTTTCTGTCCCCTCTCTGCAGAGGGAGGGAGGGACTGGAGTACATATCATCTGAATTATCCTAGCCACTCTTTCAACCAGTACCACCAAGCCCATTGTGCTTGTTCTATGCAAGTTTGAATGGCATGATTTCATGGAGGCACAGGATTCTGGGAAAGACTGCCTCTTTACTCCAAGCATGCAATGCTCCAGTGTGTTTAACTTCATCTACCCTGGCTCCCATCCTCTCTCCCTTAGAAGGTCTTCCTTCTCTCTATCAAGCCAAAGGGCCTGGAAGAGTAATGAGTGCTTACCACAGCTCCACACCTTCATAAGACCTCAGACCACTGAGTGGATGTACGTCTTAATATTTATATCGTGGCACGGTGTATACAGCATAAAGTGTTCCATCCTGACCCCCTCATGTGGTCTTTTCAACGGCGATAAGGACATCCATTGTGTTGGACGGCCATCACCATCATCCATTCATCTGCAGAACTTTGTTATCCTTTCAGACAGAAGCTGTGTCTTCATTTGGCACATCCTCTCCACTTCTGCCTCCATTTCTTTGGACTTTCTACTCCATCTCTATGAAATTTGTCTACTTTAAGTAACTTATATAAGTAGCATCTCACAATTTATCCTTCTGTGTCTTGCTTATTTCCTTCCTGTCCGTCCCAGCCACTGGCTTTCTTTTTGTAAGACTGAAGAGTATTCCATTGTATTGTATTCACTACTATTCCTGTTGCTGTGATCAATGGTGCCACAAGCAGCAACTTAAGGGTAGACAGCTTTAACTAACTTAAGGGTCAAGGGGATACAGTCCATGATAGCAGGGAAGACATGGTCGCTGGAGTGTGAGGTCTCTGGTCACCTTGCGTCATCAGTCAGGAATCAGAGAGAAGGCAGGAAATGGGACCAGAAATAAAATCTCAAGGCCCCATCCTGTGCTCACCTTCCACAAGGAAGACTCACTTTGTAAAGAGTTTACAACCTTCCAAAAATGACAACATCAGCTGGAAGCCAAGTGTTCAAATCCATATGCATACTGGGGGACAGTTCACATTCAGAGCACAACAGTAAGCTTATGCCTTATCTAGCTATTTAAGTTCAGAGGTGGTGCAACTTTCTTCTCTTTCCATATGCACATAGCCAGTTGCTCATCTGTTCATGTGCTAACAGATTCAGTGAGGCACACAGAGCTTGCAACATCAGACTATGTCCTGTGAAAAGCTTTGCAGGAAAATGACATCCTTGTTCTAAAAACTTTCAGATCCAGCTAAATGTGGTCTGTGCATATGTATGTACGTATGTATGTATGTATGTATGTATGTATGTATGTGTTCACGCATGTGTATGAGAAAGGGAAAGAGAGAGGAAGAGGGAGAGAGAGAGGAAGAATGCATAAGTGTATATGTTGAGGCCAGAGGTCAACACTGAATGTTTTCCTCAGTTGACTCTCAACCTTATTTTTGAGAAAAGGTCTCTCATTGAACTTAGAGCTCACTGATGGGTTGGATTGGCTGGCCAGTGAATGCCAGCTATCTGCCTGTCTCCATTTCTGCAGCACTTGGATTGTAGATGTATGTAGCCCTTACTGGCTTTTTACAAGGATTCTGGGGATCTGAACTTGGATCCTCATGCATGCATGCCAAGCATGTTGCTCATATTGATCTACTTCCCTGTCCCAACCCTCACCTCCAGTTATATGTAAATTAGGACCAGAGAGAGCTATATAGAGGAGAGGTGTCGTGTTTCTCTGGAGGAGGAGATGGATATACATAGGGAAAGGCTTTGTAGAGAGGGCATCAGCTAAATTGTCCCTTGACAGATATGGAGCATTTGGTTATCCAACAGTTCCAGGAAAGCCGTTCCAGGCAAAGAAGCAGCCTGTATTGATAAAAGGTGGGATGGACCCCAGTGATGGTAGTGGCTGGGGTACTGGCAGGCTCGAACCACAGAGAGAGAGGAGGATACAAGATCAGGAGGTCCAGACTGGCATAGAGTCCCTATGTCAAGGGAATCAGGGAGTGATGGTTAAGCCACATCTGGGAAACATCCAGTGAAAGATGAGTCTAATGTACACTGGGTACTTTCCTCAACGGGATAGCATGCTATTTCAGCAGTCACGGGAGACAAAATGATGCCCAGGTGTCTTCATCAAGGTTTCTGCTGCTGTGATGAAACACTATGGCCAAGAACCAAATTTGGGGAGGAAAAGGTTTATTTGGCTTATACTTTCACATCACTGTTCATTATTAAAGGAAATCAGGATATGAACTCAAACTGGAACCTGGAGGGACTGGTAGGAATCTGGAGGCAGGAGCCACGCAGAGCCCATGCAGGGATGCTGCTTTCTGCTTTGATTACATGTATTGCTCAGGCTGCTTTCTTATGGAACCTAGGACCACCATCCCAGGGACAGCACTACCCATAATGGGCTGTACCTTCCCTCACCAATGCGGGCATTTTCTCAGTTGGAGTTTCTACCTTTCAGATGACTCTAGCTTGTATCAAGTTGACATAAAACTAGTCAGGACCAGGGTATCTCCTACGACTAGTGATGCAAGACAGGGATCCTAGCTTTTGGAGAATTAACCTTGTATCAGCTTGGGCATACATGAGATCTGAGAGATGCTGATTGTATTGCATTCCCAAGAGGAGGAGTGCCAAAGATGAGACACTGGATAGCTAAGGAGAGCCACCCAGTCACATGCTTGAAAAGTCATGAGCTCTGGCCAATTAAGGCCATAGTAGCTAAATCAGGAAGGGTGAAAACAGGGACCTCATCGAAACCCTGTCAAACTAAACAGCAAGAAGCATCCTGCCATGAAAACAAGGGAAGGAGACCTGTTGTTAAGGCATGACTCTTGACCCTGATTCTGTCCACTGACAAGGTATTTCACATCCCCCAAATTGCTGGAGCTCTCTGATCCATTTTCTACATCAGTAAGATAAGGATGGCAAGACCAACTTTGCTTATTTTAGATTAGGAATACAGGAGTGGTCCCAATAAGGAAGAGGGTGTCGGTTAGTAACAGCCAGGAGGCTAGCATAGTGAGTGCTGACATGTTTGTGGGTGGCAAGTGATGGGTAGGGGTAGTCTGCAGAGTGTGAGTCAGGGAGGGGAGGGTGGGAAAAGAAAGAGTAGAGCAGGACACACACACACACACACACACACACACACGGGGGGGGGGAGGGAGGGAGAGAGAGAGAGAGAGAGAGAGAGAGAGAGAGAGAGAGAGAGAGAGCGGAATGAATCTCTTACTTTTAGCCCTGGAGTTCTTATAGCAGAGATATTTATTCCCAGATTGCCCTGGGATGTGCTGGTGCTAGGTGGATCCTGGTCTGAAGTCCCATAAAAGGTGACAGCAATGTTCTCACACCTGGGACAGATGCAATTGAGAGCAGGAAGAAACCTGGGACAAGGCTCACTCAGTACTTCTCAGTGGTTCCTCCCAGCACTTCTCACCCTGCTCACCAGCCCCTTACTCTAAACCTCTCTAGCCCAGGGGCTGGGCTTCCCCTCCCAAAGCTTCTGATTCCTATATAATCTAGCAGTTTAGGCCAATCACACTCTTGGCCTTATGGTTTTCTCTCCCCTCCCCTCCCCTCCCCTTTCCTTCTCCCCTCCCCCCCTCCCCTCTCCTCTCCCCTCTCCCCTCTTCCCTCCCCTCTCCCCTCCCCCATCCTCTTTCCTCTTCTCTTCCCCTCTTGCTCTCCCAGCAACCCTCATCTCATGACTCAATTCTGTTTGGACCCTCCCAGATGCCTCTCTCTGGCTGTTCTCTCTCTCATAGCTATAGTAAAAAACAAAATAGCAACAACAACAACAACAACAACAACAAACCCTCAACTATACCCAGGAGCCGTCATGACCACATTTTCATGAAGGAAGAGTCTGAGTCCTGGGCTGGTTCTCACCGTCTATAGAATCGGCACTTGTCTTGAGGCCAAGAAACAGTCACTTCCGGTTTTGCGTTCTCCGTGAACGCAGCACGTGATCATATCCTTCCCTGAAGTTGTTCCTACCAACTCTGGGTCTGGGAGCCACCCATCTACCTAAGGCACTTGGCTGTTTGCAGCCTAAGCTGTCCGGTATGCCTGTAAAAGCTAAAAATGCGTTATAAAACTGCCGTAAGGTTTTATGAGCCTTCTTTCCTAGGGACCCATCTTGGTGCAGTGAATCACAGCAGCCACAGTGAACGGTGCTCTGAGTGCGGGGCTTGGCGTAAAGGAACAGACGGGTGAGGAGGGGAACTGCAAGGGGGTTGGTCGGAGGAGCAGCCGGAGTGTGTGTGTAGCTTCAATAGGGCTAGGGGCTTGTGTGACCTTGACTGATTCCTCTGCACCTTGGTGGCCCTTTTGGTTTTGTCCCAGAGGTGGGAATGAAAGACAAGGCGTGAAAAAAAAATTGAGATAAGGAAACAAAGGACAAAAGTCAAGGTCAAAGGAACGGTATCGGGCTGCCTTCATTCTCCAATGTTGTAACTAAGGCAGGCCGCGTAACTGTTGAGTTCTAATTCCATTGTCTGTAAATGATCATGAAGAAAGGATTGTACTGAGTAGCTGAAAAAAGACAAGGGTATAAAGTGCTTACTGACATAACTGAAGCATGGTGCTCAGTGCTATCATAGTGGATGATTATGGCGGCTGAATGTGGTAGCATCTAGCCCTAATTCCACAGTTTGGGAGGCTGAGACAGGAGGGGCTTGAGGAGGGGGTAGCAAGATCTTGTCTCATCAGAACAAAACAAATTAAAACAAAACTCTTAATCTTTCTCTCAATAATGATTCTTTTGATAATTTAAGTTTTGGTAACAATCTAAAATGAGTTTTGGTACAGTGACCAGTAAGGAGTGCTCAATATATATTTTCTGAATACATACAGTGAACAACTGTGTAATATGAAAGTGTTTAAGAAAAGTAGAGAGAGAAGGGAAGAGAATCCTAGCTCGAATGTCATTTCCACAAAACCAATTTTGTACACACTCTCACCTCCATTTTCGTCATCACAAACTGATGGTTCTAAGTCACTTCATACTCATGGGCTCTCTCAGCCTCTTATTTGAATACTCTCAGTTCATGTATTCATGCCTTTACCTCCTATGATGGCTTGAATTTGACTGACACCTGTAGGTTCATGTATTTGAATGCTTGGTCCCCACTTCATAGAACTGTCTAGGAAGGATTAGGAGGTGTGGCCTTGTTAAAGGAGGTGTGTTATGGGGGAGGGGCTTTGAGGGTTCAAAAATCCATTTAGCTCTCTCTGTCTGCCTGCCTGCCTGCCTGCCTGCCTGTTTGTCTGTCTGCCTAGTGCTTGTGTATCAGGTGTATGCTCTCAGTTACTGCTGTAGAACCATGTTTGCCTGTGTGCTGCCAAGTTCTCCATTATTTTACTCAATAAATACTAGCTTTTTGCAACAGTGAGCCCCCAAATTAAATGTTTTCTTCCTTCTTTCCTTCTTCTCTCCCTTCTTTTCTTCCTTCCCCCTCTCTTCCTCTTTCTTCTTTCTTTTTCTTTCTCTCTCTTTTCTTTCTTTTTTGAGATAGGGTCTCTCTATGTATTTCTGACTGTTCTGGATCTCACTATGTAGACTAGGCTGGCCTCAAACTCATAGAGATCTGTGTGCCTCTGCCTCCTGAGTGCTGGAATTAAAGGCCTATGCCACCATGCCTGACCTAAGTGTTTTCTGAGTTGACTTGGCTGTGATTTTTCATCACAGTAATAAAAATGTTAAGTAGACACCTACCTAGTCTCTGTTGAGCATCTGCTGTTCGGGTGTTCTAGGTACTGAAGAGAATATGCAAAACTCTCACATAATGTGCTTGCTTTCTAGAAAGTACCATAGTGGTGATACATACACATACACACAGAACCATGATGAATAACTGGACTGCATGCTCAACCAAATGTGACCAAGAGCTATGTAAGATGAAGAGGCAGAGCAAGGGGGCTGGAAAACATGACCTCTCCCTCCCCAGCTTTCTGCTCCTGCAGTCATGATTCCCCTGCCTGGTGGCCCGCCTTTCCCATGCCTTTTCTGCTATGGTGGACTCTCATCTCTCTGGAACTAGGCCCCAATGAACCCATTTCCCCCTCAGTCGCTTTTGTCAGGGTATTTTATCACAACAACCAAAGTAACCAATACTCTCTCTGCCCTGACTTGTGCCTCCCTCTTTTCCTGTTCGCAGCTCCTCTCTGTCTATCCAGCTCATAGCTTCCCCTCCATGACAACAGATGGTGTTGGAGACGAAGCTTCTCATTCACTGTAATAACTTAAATGGTATCAGTCTCTCCTCAAAACTTTGGTTCAGCAAGAAGGATGAAAGGGTAGCTACCAATCTTAATGTACGAGAAATACAAGGAGCAGAAGGTGAAGGAGTCAAAGACCAGGGCTGCCAGGGACTATGCTCAGGCTAAGTGCTAGAGTAACATGTACTGAATTCATGTGGTGGTGGGGCTGAGAGTCAAGATGGCTGGCTATACAATTACTTGATCCTTCTGTCATTGGCATGCTGTGCAGTCTTGTTCAAGTCACGTCACTCTCTGGTCCTGGAGTGTTAAGCTGAGAGATGTCTAATATTCTACAAATCTAGTGCACACTCACGTATCATTTCTACAAGGCCATACACTCCTCAACAACTAAGTCTGATTTGTCACTTTGTCTCCAATACAGAGATGGTGTTTCAGAGTAAGTAGAGGGTTTAAGTCTTGGGGAATTTCCTTCCTGTCTAGGAAGCTCCTGTCAAGAGCTAGCCCTAAGTTCTACTCTTATCCCACACACCCAGCCTGGCTGGGCATTGACCTCTTCTACCCAGGGGATTTCCCATTAAGGAGAATCTGGTGGGAAGAAGTCAGTTTGTTTACTGTTTCCTTCATTTGTCTCCAGTGGGCTTGGGGTGTAGGAGGAAGGAGGGTGGGAGCTTGTTTAGGAGTGAAGAGGCCCTGAGAAGCCTCTACTCTTTTGAGTGCCGCTCACTGGACAATCAGTCGGCTTCAGTCTTCCTCACACAGCCTCAGTTCACAGCCCTGTGCTTACAAACGCCTTTGGCTCCTAGTCCTGGGAGTTCCTAGCCCTGGGTGGCTCCCACGTGGGGCCCGGCCGCTGTAATGAAGGAAACCTATGTCTGTGCATGTGCCTCCAATCGCCTCAAGAATGAGCTCTGCTGTCTGCACATGGCCAGTAATCGCCCCCATATTGATCTGTGGGTAGTAATTCTGAAGCAGCCATCGCTGCTCTGCAGGAGGGCACACCATGAGGACAGGGTGGTTGTGGGGCAGTGGCTCAGACTGCCAAAGAGTGCCTGTGAAGCTGCCGAGGTCCTCAGCCTTGCAGGGCACACTCAGGGTTCATGGAGACCGGGCTTCTCTGCCTCCCCTAGCTGTGGGAGCCTGGAGGGGAGGAGAAAGGACCTCAGTCCCAATCCTGATTAGTCGATGAGGCGGAACCGGAAGTGCTGTGGACTCTTGTTTCCAAGGCCTTTCGGTGGCTTTTACATTAATGAATTGAGGTGTTATTTCTGACCCCAAAGTGACATTTCAGTGTAGGGCACCCAGTGAAGTGCCTTCCCGTGGGAAAATAACTCCAGATGACTGGGCCACATCCAAGCGGAAAGAAAGCCTGGCTGTGCTATCCAGCTACCCAGACCGTGGAGATTAAGAAAAGCATGAAACACAGTTTCAGTACCAACATTTCTGTTTCACTGGCCCTGTGCAGAAACATCCTTCAAGCCCTGGATCCTCTCCCTAGAAAAGCCTACAGTATTGCCATGGCAGACTCCTGGGAGATATCCCAAGACTTTAATTCCTCATTTTCTGGGTCTGGGTTGAAGTCATTCGAAGAGATAGAGACATTACAGGATAGGTAAGGCAATGATGATGAGAGGAAATAACTGGAAACGTGTTTTAAATCCTAAGGCACTAACAAAAGTTAGCTAATGTTGGGCCATATTTCTGCAGCTATCAGTTAGCAGTACCTCAAATCAAGATGTTCAAAGCAAACAGTTTTTTTTTCTCTCCAAACTTACTTTTTAATTGGAAACAGACGTGACTCTTACCACAAGGTAAGAGTTTAGAAGGAATGGAGGTTTTTCCAGGCACCCCAATGTGCCTTCTTCTCACCACCCTATCCTTACCCCTCCTGCCAGCTCCTAAGCCTACTTACAAGAGACCTAACCTCTATAGAGCTCACATGTAAACCCAAAGCAAGTGCTTAAATTAACTGACCTTAAACCCTTTGAACCCTGGGTTACAGAATTCTCAAGAAGCTTCATGTGCTGCTTCAATCTCCCTAGCCTTGTCTATCTCACCCAGCCCTAAACAGTTGTTTCTCTGCTTTATGTCCTCGGCCCCTCACTTTGCGGTCCTCCCTCTGCATTCATACCCAGCTCTGTTCCTCATCCAGGTTTTGACAAGAAGGACCTGTCTCTTCTCTAAGAGCTGCCGTGAGACTTCTATAAGTGGCTGGGAGGAGGGAAAGATCTCATTTATTTTTGGTACCAGAGATAATCAGATAATTGTGCAATTAGCAGTAATTTTATCCCTCCTGTAATTTTCCAACAAGAACCCCCTTTAAAAAAAATAAAAGGGATTTCTCCCCCCCCACCCCCATGTTGTTGTTGTTTTGTCTGGAGTGTCACAAGAAATTTGGTCAGACACCCACGCGCGGTGGCTAGGAGGAAGGGAAAGACGCTGGAGACAGAACTCCTGGGGGAGAGGATCTGCTAAGCGGACAGCTCTGTCAGGCTTCTCCACCAAGCACAGGGGGTTTGAGGGAAATATGCGGGTGCGGGCTGCTCTAGCCTCCAGAGATCTGCTTCCTAAGCTGCCCCACCTCCTTTCCCCTGGGCCAAAGAAGAAGGAGTCATGGCGGGAGGCACCAGAGGCTGAGAGGGAGGCTCTGACTCCTTTTGAAGACCCAGTAGGAGGGAGTCCTCCCTGTCCTCGGTCGTAGCCTAGGAGTAGGGGGTCACGTTCCGGGACCTAAGCGCATTGCTCAGTTCCCTAGTCCTGGATCCAGCCTCACATTCCACGCCCTTTCCCTACGCCACACACGCACAAAAGGGACAAACACCCTCAAGGTCCTATGCCAGATAATTACCAAGCAAATTCCCTTCAATTTCCTGCCTTCACCCCAGCCCCCACCCTCGGGCAATGCCTGCTGCGCGTTCCCTGATTCGGCCCCGGCTGTGCAATCAACGCCAGGTAACCTGCGGGGACCCGTAATTGCTCTGGAGTTGCCTGGGACTTTGCGAGGTAAGTGTGCGCTGCGCTTCTCTCGGCCGGTGCGCGCGCACGCGACTTGTCCCCTTCCTCCTCCCCTCCCCTGGGCGGGAAGCGGAGGACAGGAGGAAGCTGGGTAAGTTGGGAGGCTGGTGGAGATAGAGACCCGACTCCCAGACGCCAGATCGCTGCTCTGCCCTAATGGAGCTGGGGTAGAGAAAGCTCAGAGATGGCAAAAGGAAGGGAGCTTAGGTGATTTGAGTCGGGAAAGGGAGCCACCTTGCCTTGCCCAGGGGACAGGGGCCTTGGGGGCCATGGGATCTTCCTGTCCCTTCCCTCCGGTGCAACGTCGCTTCATTGATGAGCCTTGTCATCATCCTTCAAGTGTAATTTTTTTAAATTGCAAAAATCTTACAGAGCTATTAACCTCAAAAGAGTTTAACATATGGCAGCCCGAGTCTCCCTCTTACCCTAATTATAAGGCTTGCAGTAATGGGGCTGTCTTTTAAGTTACAGCTGCTGCGCTTTTGGCTTTCGCTAACATTACATCCTATTAAAGAGCTACATTAAATGCATGCAAATTGCCGGAGCCACCGCACTCTCCCGACCAATGAGGGGGACGGATTTCAGCCTAGGCGGCGATAGCAGGGTCAGACTCACCCTGCTGCGAGCACCATATGATCTATCAATCAAACTCCTCTCATTAATTAACTAATTCATTAAATATCTTTATATATGAAGGCCCGGCCAGGCGGAACATTGTGTTGACAGGGACGTCCCGTCAGCACTTAGATCTGCGTTCTCCTCCCCTCCCTTCCGGTACTAAATACTTGGTGACTAAGAGAGGTCAACTTTGCAGTGTGAGTGGGCATCGGGGCACCTACTGTTCGGCTCCGCGGGGTGTCCCTCTTGGGTCTCCTCCGAGTGACCCCCGTCTGTCTGGCTGCCTCCCAGTGCACCCGTCCTTTTGCCACCAGGGCGTCTTTTGCCTCCACGCTCTTGGCAGCCCCTAGAGGGCAGGACTCTGATAGATTTGATCCACCTTTACCCCAGGGTCTAGCACAATCCTAGGCCCAAGCTTTCCCGCGTTTGCTTTCCCCTCTAAGGCTTTAGCACCGAGGTGGCCCTTATCCCATTGGCCTTCCGGATGCCAACAACAGGACCATGTGGCCCTTTAGCAGATGATGCCATGCTCCTGACACTGGAGAAGGAACCAACATTACATGAAGGTTGGGGGAGAAGAACTTTTTTAAAAGTGCAGGGTGTTGCTGAGGGTGGCACAGTCCTTGTAATGTAACCCCAGCACTTTGGAGGTGGAGACTGGGCGATCTGCAGTTCAA
This sequence comes from Mastomys coucha, assembly GCF_008632895.1. Classification (NCBI taxonomy): domain Eukaryota; kingdom Metazoa; phylum Chordata; class Mammalia; order Rodentia; family Muridae; genus Mastomys; species Mastomys coucha. Next base: position 41,377,666 of record NW_022196906.1, on the reverse strand, counting down.
AGCCAGCTGGGGCTATAGGATACTGTTACAAACTAAAACACATGCAGAGCTGGCCAACTGTACAGCTACAATACCCACACTGAAGCAACCTCTTACACCAAATGGAAAGAGGCTGGATCATTCTACAAACACTGTACACTGTAGCTGCCTTCAGACACACCAGAAAAGAGCATCAGATCCCATTACAGATGGTTGTGAGACACCATGTGGTTGCTGGGAATTGAACTGGGGACCTCTGGAAGAGCAGTCAGTGCTTTTAACCGCTAAGCCATCTCTCCAGCCAAACAGTAGACATTTTAGAATGGATACTAGGTGTGTGTGTGTGTGTGTGTGTGTGTGTGTAATATATGTGGTTACTATCAAATTTATTTCATCATACACCTATCTTTGTATATGAGGGCACAGATGGTTGTTCCATTTCATTGGTAGGGACAATACCATATTCAAGTGTGTATGTGTGCTGAGCACTAAATATTACTTCCCCATATGACCTCATTTAATGTAGACAAACAACTGTGTGGGATGGTCGCTTTTACTTCCAGGTAATAGGAAAAACAAAACAAAACAAAACAAACCCAAACAAACAAACCTGAAGCTCACAGACATTCTCAAGTACAAGGTTGAAAAAACAGAGCCAGAGGTCAGACTTGGGTTTTCTAGACTCAGGACCAGTGGCTGCTGCTAAGGCCATCAGAAAACAGAAAAGTCTTGCTCATGGGGTCAGCTGGGTGGGCGGCTGTCTTAGTTATTTTTCTGTTGCTGTGATAAAACACCATGGACAAGGCAACTTATGGAAAGCACAGTTTATCTGGACATATAGTTCCAAAGGTTTAGATCCCACAATGCTAGAGCAAAGACGTAGCAGCTGGAACAGGAAGCTGAAGAGAGCGAGCCGGAAATGATGAAGTAGAGAGAGAATGGGAAATGGAAACGCAGGAAGCTTTAAAGGCTCAAAGCCCACCCTTAGTGGCATACCTCTTTCTATGAAGCTGCACTCTCTAAGCCTCCTCAAACAGTGCCAGCTAGTGGGGACCAGGTATTCAAATACCTGAGACTGTGAGGGACAGCTTATTGAAGGCACCACCAGTGGTTGTTTATTGCCTCCCCTACTTTAACTGCATAGTTGCTGTTCTTTGTATAGTAGTTGTTCGGCAACAGCTTGTGCTAACACTGCCTTCTGGATGGGCAGGTAGGCTTGGGAGTACGGAGCTCATGGCACCTGCTATTATTCTGGCTCTTGACTGGGTTTATAGTTGTTTGGAATTACTTTCTATCTAGAATTCCCTGGGTAGACAACCAACTGCTGTCCCTTGTAGGTGAGAGAGAGAGAGAGAGAGAGAGAGAGAGAGAGAGAGAGAGAGAGAGAAACATAGGCCATGTCAGTTGGATGAAGGAGTGGAAATGGGATAGGTAGCCTCTAGGCCAGGTCCTGTAGAACTTCCTTTATCATGCCGTAGCTCCTGTTGGACGGAACATCATGTTGGAATAGAGGGGTCTTCACAAAAGTTAGCCTTGGCTCCAGCTATTCAGTTCATGCAAGTGCCTAATCTATCCAGTGGAGTGCAGTGTGCAGGCCAACATGCAGAGCCTAGGAATTCCTGGTGAAACACATGCCCAGATCCTTCCTGTTAATGTTGCTTCTCTTTCTCCCCCTCTGTGTCACTCTCTCTCCTTCCCTTCTGAGAGTTGGGGCTAATGGACTTTGGCCGTTAGCACCTGTGATGTTGGGCACCAACCTCACCATGGGCCTCTATAGCTTCTTCTAGGCCCTTTGATTCCCAAGAATAGTTTTGGAATGGGGCGTGCTGTGATAATGGGGGTTAATGGTAACCCCGGCATCAATTTTCCCTCCCAGAAGAAAATTCTCCAGGCTTAGGCTGCACACACTGTAATAGTGAAAATGGCTCTGGATTTGAAAAATTGGCACGTTGCGATCCAACAAGGCAATTTTTGAATTGTTCCATGCAGCTGTGCACCTCTGGATGCTGTGTGGCTTGTTTCTGAAAGCCACGGATGGGAGAGCATTTCCCAGCCAAAACCAGCTCAGACTTAAGGTCTGCTCCTCTCCTAGCCTCACTTGTTATTTTGTTCACCTGCCCAAAACCCTTGGAACTCCCTCCCGTCCCTTAGCCAGCCCCAAGAGCTGTTGGATAAAGACAACACACTATGGTTCTCTAGCAAGTTTAATTCTGCAGGCCTGAGGGCAGAGAGCCTGGGGGAAGGGTTTCCAGAAGTTCCTGAAGAGCAGGGCCTTCCATAGGCTGCCAGTGATGATCTGAGCAGCTCAGGAATGTACCTCCCAACCAGGTCTCTCCAGCTGGTTTCAGAGTCAGGTCTCTCTTGGATTGACTGACAAGAACTCCAAAAGAGAAGGTGTCTTTGTTCATTGTGCAGGATACCTGGTTTTGGTATGCTGTGTTTGCTCAGCCATAAGAAGAGAACAATTTGTCCCGCTTTAATAAACATTAAAAGGCACAGCAAAGCATTGTGGAGGATATGTATTTCAAGTAGTGGAAGCAATGACTGGGAGCACCCGCGAGGCAGCTTGCCCATTACTTAGTAAATGTCCTCGTTGCACAGATGGGGAAATGGAGGTTGCCCAAGGTCACATATCTGGTCAGTGGTTAAGATCGTCATCTTGCTACACGGTGCTGCAAGCCTTTTGGGTAATGACCCAAGTGGCCAGGGAAAGCCATTGTTCAGTTCCTCTGCTCGGATGGCCATAGCTCTCCTTCCCATCTTATTTTCTCCTTCATGAGTTCTATTAACACGGGCCTTATTTGGTGACTCAAGATGAGAACCACGAAATGTGACAGAGTGGAACAAATGGCAGACCCTGCCCTTGCTGCAGCCCCCTCTAATCCCATTCCCGCGAGAGGTTCGGTGACCTTCAATAGGTTCATACCTTATCCTCTACTCTTCAGGATTCTACAGCCTCCTTTGCATGGCCTGTCTGTCATTAATGAAATGAGTGTGCCAGCTCTCCTAACCCATGTCTAGTCACTTTCCTGGATGACATGCCATCTCACTGAGCACAACAATGTTATATTTTCTTTCGCTAGATGCAGCCTGCGTTCGTTCACATTTGTTTTTGTGAAGGTTTTGCCTAGAAAACTGTGCTCTCCCTTTCTCCTCACTCACTCCTTCCCCTTGTTAGCTCTGGCTCATCTTCAGATACCAGCTTCTCTGCATTGAGTACTGAAGTCAGGAATAGACATCCTGTCCATGGTCTCCAATAAACCCTTTCATTCCCTACTGCTGTGGCCTAACCATGGTTCCACATACCACTGCAGAGGACAGAGCCAGAACACGTCCTGGTCCTGCTCAAGTTCACTGACTTAGGCCAGACACCTGCAAGGGCTCACAACAGGCACTCTGTGGGTAGATGAATAGACTGTAGGAATAATAATAATAATAATAATAATAATAATAATAATAATAATAATAATAATAATAATGGCAACAACAACACCTGGTGTTTGTTGGGAGGCATTTATGTGCTAGGGATTATCTAGAGTTTTTTATGTAAGTCTTCTTATTTATATGAGGTTTTCTGTGAATGGAGGGAGATGAGGTGAGCAGAGAGAGTGGGGTTCTAGTCCTGGCTGTCACCAGCTGACTTTGGATCGTTACCATGGTTTCATCGTCTTCAGAGTGAAGAGAACAGAGCTGATAGGAGTTAAAGCCGCTGGTTGCTGGTTTTTTTTTTTGTTTGTTTTCCTTTAGGCGGAGGAGTCAGTAGAGTGGGCCTGAGGGAACCCACAGGACTCAGAGAGACAACAGTCTGCCTTTCTAGTCAGGAGGCAGGGAAAGAAGGATCTGGCCAAGGCCGGGAAGGGCAGCAGGCTGCTCTCTCATGCTGAGGTGGAGCTCACTGCTGGCTGAGTCATTAACGTGGTTCTCCTCGCTGCCACCTCGGGCATTGTCTGATTTAAGTGTAATAGCTTGTTTGGTGGATTCTGCCTTCTATAGAAATCCCCCCAAGAGTGAAGAGCTGCATTCAGCCGCAAGAGCACAGGCCTTTGTGCACGGATGGCCCGGCCTCTGTGGAATGTGTTTGGAGTTGGTTATCAAAGGGAAGGATAAATTAGAGCGTGAGGCTTTCAGAGAGAAAGAGGGGACTCTTTCATAAGCAGGACTGAGCACTTCGGCAGCTGACTTGGGGCTGGGAAGCCCAAGGCTGGCCCTCTTGTCTTTTGGCAAGGGCAGCGCTATAAGCTGCCTGACTGTTTGTTGTTTTAACTCAAACTCCATCCAGGCTCCTGGAGGGCAGAAGGAGGTGTGTCAGTTAGTGGGCCCTTAATACTCCTAACACATTGTCCACCAGTGCCTGGAGGCAGTGAATGGATCACTTTCTTTCCTTCCTCCACCTCCTTTTCCTCTCAGCCCAGTTTTGATGCTTGCACAGGGCATCACCCCCTGGTAGGGCTTCCTGTTCTTAAGGGACCTCTATAGTTCTAGGGACATCCTTCAGGACCTTAGACCCTTCTCTAAGGACATCCTTCAGGACCTTAGACCCTTCTCTCATTCTTCCTCCTGTCTGCCTGTCTCTGGCCTCTCTAGCATACCCGTGAAAGGTAGTTCTCAGCTGTATTGATCAGCCATGAAGATGGGACTCCCAGGATGAGCTACTCCTGTGGGCAATTGCTGCTTTCCATGGACTTGTCTCCTCTTGCCTGGATTCAGGAGCCAATCAGGGCAAAGCTATCAGCTGAGTCACAGACATGGCCGACCAAGGAACAAATTGTACTGACTTTCCCACAGCAAAACTGCCTCTCCCCGAATTTCAGTGCGTCTTTTAACCCCTCCCAGAATCTGTAGCCTTCCTGCCCATTTTCCTGTTGACAAATTCTTACTCCCTGGCATCCAGATCCAGAAGGAACATTCTAGGCCCTGAAGACCTGGGTTTTGTTTTGCTTTTCACAAGTAACTCTTAATACCCCAATTTTAGAAGTGTACTGTTTTCCAGCTGGAGGGACGCCAGGTATTACAACTCATTTTAGGTTGCAGGCATTTTAAAGAATTGCCTAAATTGGTGATATAGCTCAGTTAGTAGAGTGCTTGCCTGGCATTCGGGAGTCTCTGGTTCAGTTTCCATCCCCTGGGAGATGGAGGCAGAAAGATCAGCAGTTCAGGATTATCCACGGCTATGGAGTGTACCCCTTAACTCCTCCAGTCCCTACTGGAAATACTTTACCTCAGTGTTGACAAAGCACACTCATGCTTGGAAACACAGTCATTTACCTTCCAGGTTAGAGGAGAGTATGACACACTCTGAATCTGTGCCCAGACCCGACACTGGATGTATGTTTGAATTACCTGTAAGCTTTGCTCAAGTCTGAGCTGTACACATACAGACCAACTTGTTCAGGGTGAAGGTGAGTATCTGTCTTTTGGTTAGAATACCTTCTGTAGTCTAAATGCAGTAGAAAGTCATTGTCCCAGGGGACTCCTAGGAAACTCCTCTTATTAAGCACCCCAGCTGTGGACAGACAGAGTCTGCATAGGAGACTAGAGGGGGGGTCCAGACTCTAGGAAGACACTCAATGCTAGGAGCAGATTAATCATTTTGCCCACTGCGTTTCAAATTCTTCCCTTCTTTTCTCACCCCTTGAGGGGTGCTTCCTTGGTGTTCACTTAAAATAATTTAAGCATACCACAGTGGGGTAGGAGCCTGGCTTCCTTGATGTGCCTGTCATTTCAAGGAGCTCAATAAAAATTTCGTTTCGCTGTTCGTTCAATGCAACTTCCGCATAGAGGTCTTATGTTGCAAACCAGATTTCTCTTTTCATCTGGTCACCCCCAGGGAAATTGTGTATTTGAAATTCAAACAATATTTGGGCAAAAAGAATTTCTCATTATATGCGGTGGGGAAGGGCAACGAGAGGAAAGCACTGGGAAATGATTGAGTGACATTTCTATTTGCCAGTTTGACTTCTCCACCAGTGGCAGCCATGGTTTGGGGCTGCCAGAGAACTTCAGCTTCCTGGTGTGGACTAGAAATGCCAGACTCCTGGAAAAAAATAATTGGAAGGAAGGAAATGTAAGGGGCTATGGGTGGATTTAAAGAGTTCATACGACCTCAAGCTGATATTGTCGGTAACAAAAAGTGCAAGGCAGGCAGTGGTTCTGTTTTGTACAACTAATTTCTAGGCATCTGGTGGTTCAAGTTCTAGACTCTCGGGTTGAAGGACACTCAGAAATCATCTGGGTTTATCCCTTCAACACTGTGCTCACTGGGTTTCTGGATGGAGTCACACAATGCACTTTTTGAACGCCAGCAATATTTGGCACATAGTAAAGTGCTTAAGGATCATGGAGGTGGATAGGGCCAGACATATTCATTATACACCTGAGTAACGTATGGTTTCTAGGAGGACCCCAGCAGCCCAGCTGTCAGGGAGACGGTGATGGGTGCTGTGTAGGAGGAGCTGGGAGGAAGGACATCACACTCGATTCAGAGTCCATTCGCCTCCAGATGCTCCCCTGCAAGGACAGCTCGTGTAAGTCAGTACTGTCACTTACAGGTGGGGATGCCGATATCTAGAGGGGTGAATTTGCCTTCTCAAGTGATACAGCCACTTGAGGTCACTCACAGGAGCCTGGGGGAAAGAATGACTGTAGTGACCTCATGAGTCCCGGATTTTACCAGCAGTGCTTTCCTGAGGAGGCATCAACAGGTAAAGACTAGCTGTTGGTGTCACCAGGGGAAGGATCATAGAGAACAAAATTACTAATGCTGGTGGTACGTGGGAGACAAAATGTGACCCCCGCCTTGGACTGGGCTCTAAGGTGAAGGAGGAGATGGTGGAGAATAGGAGGTCAGGGCAGGCATTTAAAGGCACAGCATATTGAAGAGTTTGGAGTTCTGGTGGGACAGAGTTGAAAGGACACTTCCATTGTTACAGAAAAAGCAAGTATCACATCACTGAGTCTCAGGTGTAGGAGTGAAATTTGGGATTTGGGCTCTGTCTGTCTTTTCCCGGCTCCGTGACATGGTTAGTGTTGATTGTTAACTTGACAGAGTCTAGGACCACCTGGGAGATGGCACTCTAGGCTGGACTGTGGACCATTGTTTTGCCTTTACTGATGTTAATTGCTATAGGAAGACCTTCCTGCTGTGGGTGGTACCATTCCCTGGCTGAGACCTGGGTTGCACAATGGAGGAAGGGAGCTGAGCTGAGCACCAGTGTGAGCTAAGTTCCTGCTGCCTGGGCTTTCTTGGTGTAGTGGACTGTGTCCTTGAACCAGGAGTCAGACTTTTATCATGGGAGAATGGTAGGTCTATTTCCCACTGGAGTTGTACAGATTATATAATTAACACATGAGAAGTATATAGAAAAAGGCCTAGCACATAGCCAGCTCTTCATGAAGATGTTGAGTATAGTTTTGCCTGTCGGGAACTTAGTTCCTAATGGTATGTATAGACGGGAGGAGATAGGAGTCTCAGATGTTAGTCTGGACAAGAAGGGTAAGAGGGATTGTTTCATGGCCTTTCCTGGGAAGATGCAATGTATATTTCTCCAAGACAGAGAAGGGTCACCAACAAACAGATCAATGAAATGATTCCATCCGAGTCTAGCTTGGTAAAACAGTGTGAGTCTGTTGGGGTCACTTGTAGGAACCTGGAGGACTCAAAAGCAGCAGTCCTCTGGGCCGCTTATAGGCATCTGTTCCACCCAAGAGTCCCATCGCTGCATAGGCTACTCATGAAAAGCTGTACCAGCAGAGTTCCCTTGGCAATAGCTCCATCACCAAGAAGTCCCACCCCAGCCAACTGTTCACATCTTTCATGGAGGTGATTGGAATCTCGGACCTAGGAGGGGCTCCAGAAGGATGATGTGAGCCCCCCTCCACCCCCCACTTCTTCCACAAGGGAAAGTTTCAATGATAGGATCTCACTTTGTATCCCAGGCTGTCCTAGGACTCACTCTGGATTCCAGGATGCCTTCAAAGTAGATAATCTTCCTTCTTAGTCTTCCAAGGGCTAATATTTACAGGCACAAGCTACCATGCCCAGCATGTTAAAGAAATTTTAATAGGCTTCACCTTATGAGAACTCCTGCAGGTGATCATGGCTGCTCTGCATTAAGAGGGCAATGGTCATGCCAGGACTGGAGGAAATAGCTGTGTTGGATAAAGAGAAAAAAATTGTCATAACTCTGGTCTACCTGGGGGGGGCGGTGTCCAAGAAACACTCAGGGATGGAATCTGTGTTACAGTACTTCTCTGATTGGTGGTGGAGGTAGATTCTCTTCTTACCTCAACTGTGGGTAAGAAGGACAGCAATGCCTCACAACATTGGCACCACTGAGAAAGGCTGCAGGTAACTGGGGAGCTGAGGAGCTTGGATAAGTTTGTGGTGTGCATCGGGGGACAAAGAGGACAGGCACCGTGGTCCTGCACTAGGCTTGCTTCTGTGTCTGCTTCCTCTCCCAGGAAGTCACATCTCCTGGTACTCCTCCTGAGGCCCCTGCAGGACTTCATAGATGCTTCTCAAATGATCAGGGCATTAGAACCTTGGGGTCCCCATCTCAGGAGCCAATGTGCCCTCTTGTTGCCTTGAGGTGGGCTGGGTGGAAGGGAAGGGTAGGCAGAGGGAAAGATTTGAAGGGCAGAGGCACTCTGTAGAAAACAAGAGTCATGTTTTGATCAGAGAATATGGTGAATTCTGGTGCTGTTAACGGTCCTGTTACCATGAGAGTCTTTGGATTGGGGATCCAGTGCCCTTGGGACTCCCCATTCCTATGGGTGACAAGCTTCTCCATTCACTGCTGCTCTGTTTACTGGCTCCATTGCTGCAGCCAACATCACGACGTGGGTGGGTGAGGACTCAGATGGTTCCCTGAGTTAATACACATTGGGGATTCAAACAAAAGAAGCCTCGCAACCTAAGGGGGGTGAGTCTTAGAAGAAAATTACCAGCCTGATGTAAACCAGGCGCTCTGTGTGTGCAAAGCAGACTCCAGACAGGTTAGAGCGTGTCAAGCTGGGCCTGCCTGGGCTTGGCAGGGGTCCTACGGGAAGACAGAGTCAATTACCCAGAAAGGGTTTCACTTAACATCCCCTGAAGCTCTTAGGCACTGCCCTGTCCTCCACAGTCTCACTGGCCTTTGCCAAAGTACATCAGCCTGTGCTGCAGTTGGCTGCCTGCCAACCCTGTCTTTGGGCATGTCCAATGCCACCCGTTCCAGGGGGCAGCCTCCAGCCCTCATCAGCTTTGGAGTTCCCAGTGCTGGCCCTTGGCCAGTGGCTTTCCATTTTTCCCCTGCAGGCCCAACGGCAGGATCCGTAGTTGGGAGGGAACATCAACAGGTTGCCTCTTCTATGATGTACCTTGGGAGGCGGCCAACCTCCTCTCATGGTACAAACATGCTAACATGGTCCTAATCCTTCGCAGTTACCCTTCCCCCACTCAGGGCTGTGTGCAGTGACAGTCTCGGGCTTTGGAGTCAGAGCTAGGATGGTAGCCTGGCCGAGCCACACAGCACTGTGTGACCAAGCACGTGACTTTAAACTCTTTGTTCTTGAGTTTCACTAATAGTGAGATGAGAATCACAACAGTCCACAGCTCTAAGGATTATTATTGCAGAGATCAAAGAAGAGGGTGGGCATTCAGCAGTGTGTGTGCCTGGCACATGATCCGTGTTCAGCAGACAGGCTTCTCCTTTGCTGTCTTCTCTTCCTTTCATCCTCTGCCTTCCTCCTTTATCCAGTCTGTCTTCATCAGGGTGTTTGTGGTTTCTGCCTTTTAGATACTGGAATTGGTTGAAAATCTAGCATCCAGCCGGGTCAGACCTACTATTCCTTGCCAAGTTCTACATTTGCAAACCACACCAAGAAGTTAGACTTTGTTTCCCCACTGATTAATTGGTAGGCTAGCAACCTTGGGTTCTTTTGGATCCCAAGAGCCATAGACTTCTACTTAAGAGAAGTTTTCACATTTTCCAGATGGTCTCTCCTTGTGCACCCCAAGTTCTTTAGTGAACCCCATCTGCCTAAGCCATTTCTAAGACGTTTGTTGTTGACTGTAAACATCCAGAAATTGCAGAGATTTGAGGTGTGGTATTATTGTGGAATACCAACTTCAGCAGTGCCCAAGAGGTGGAGGGCAACCATTACCATAGCTTAGCCATTAGGGTACCAGGCAAGCGTTTATTACTGGGAGCCAACAGTGTACCTGGAACCTGTGGGAATGTTAATGGGTCATTAGAGTAGGATGATGGGCAGTGTGCTCTGACAGACAGATAATAAAGCCACCGACAGAGAGAGTAGAGACTTCTGGGACTTGTTAGGGAGCCAGGTTCTACATCCAGTAGGACTTCTCTAAGAACTGGAGGCATGGAACGCACTTTCCTTCTTAGATCATGGGTTTACTTGTTTTTCCTCTTTGCAAAAATACAGGAGAAAAAGCAGTTCTAGAAAGAACGATTCATTTCCTCTCATGGTTTTAGAGGTTTCGGGGCAGTCATTTGGCACCATTGTTTCTGAGCCCATGTATGAATGTTGAGGAAGAACACTATGTAGGAATAGCATGTAGCAGAGGAGGACACTTGCCTCACTGGGGACAGAAAGTAGACGCTATGGGGAGTGAGCTTTTGATGGTGCGCTTATCCCTTCTGCTTCAATACACTGAGCCCCCGGTGTGGTATATGGTGCTGTCCACTTCATGGCAAATCTTCCCCCTCAGTTGTTCCACATGTCAACCATCTCTAGCAACACTTCCACAGATACTCTAGAAAGTGTGTTTTCTCAGTCTCCTAGGGGTCTCTCAGTGCAGTCACGTTGATAGTCAAGAACGATTACGCCTTGTTCTTGGGAGGTGTGGATGGAAAGATGGCATAGCTTCCTATCTAGTGAGCTCTAGCCCCCACAACATTTGCCACTGTGGACAACCCCAAATTTCTGCCTAGGATAGCTGTTTCTTGGGGGTCAAGAAGCATCCACGGCAGAAGGCGTTCTCTGGGTGCTTCTCAGAATTGTGTCACCGGCCTCCGTATTTCTCTCTTGTCATGGAGGTGAGTTGGTGAGGTGGGACTGGTAGATTCTGTGAGCAGTGAATGCACCCCAGCCCTGTACTAATTGTGCTAGACAGAGCTGTTTAAATACCACCAGACAGAATATTACTCAAATTAAAATGAGGCCTTAAATGTCATTATTTGTGTCATTATTAATAGCCCCTAATTGTGTTCTCTAATCATCATGAAATTATGTTAGTATTAATATTCACGTCAAAGCTGCCTAGGGAACTTGGAAGATTTAAAAAAAAAAGTTATACCATATGTCAGTTCCCATGAATGTGAAGCAAATCCTGGTGTTAGTGCTTGACTGGAGATGTCCAATGTGGACTTGGGACAGGACTCTTCCTCCCCTCCTTCTCCCAGGCCCCTCCTCCTGGCCGAGCCTTCCTGTCATCAGTAGGACCTATTCTTTGTGAAGAGCCTTCACATCCCAGCTATTCTTCTTGTTGGCAAAGGGTTTGGACAGTGTTGGCTATGCCACCTCTTCTCTCCTTTAACACAGAAAGATTTGGTTGAGACACGTGTAATTTCGTCATTTTGGAGGCAGAGGCCAGAACCTGAACCAGTTTCAGGCTAGCCTGTACTACATCTTGATATCCAATGTGAAACAAATAAAGACATGTAGCACCCATGTCTGTCCTGACTCTTCGTCTACCCGTCAGTCCCACCTCAGTCCCACCTTAACATATTCTGGAATGTTTCCAAACCCTTCCTCTACCCAGGAGAGTGTACTCCCAACTTAGCCTAGAAAGACTTTTCAGACAGTGCTGAGGCTCAGAGCTGAAGAGCTTACTGGTCATCTAAGGCATCTGTATCCAGGGAGACCTACCTGTCGTCAAGGATGACCCAGTGGAGGGAGTCATATCATATTGCCCTCATCCCTGCTCTTTCTGTACAACCCATGTTTTTCCTAATGCTAACCTTCCTGGGGCATCTTTGGGGAAAATGGCTAGTCCTAGTGACAGGCTAGGGTTCAATTTGCATGCTTTACTTGCTTGACAGGGGCAGGATCAGCTGAGGTATGCCTCTCCTTGTGTCACATGGGACTCTAGTTTTGTGTTCCCCTTACACTGGCATGGTGTGTAAGAGGTAGGGCGGCGACTATTCAGGTGATATTGCCAATTAGAGCTCCCCTCCCTGTGGGAATGTGTGGGGTGAGTGCCCTGAGACACCCAGAGGCATGAGCCTCCTCCTGACATCACTCAGGGCTCCTCTTTAGCCTTTCTACAGCATTCCTTTAGGCTGCCTGCTCAACGCCTCAGTCATCCACTAATGGAGTCCACGTGACCACAATGTGTCAGACAAATCTGGGGCAAGTGCCTCACTCTCTTCTTGGAGCCCTTGGAATTCTCTGGAACTGAGAATATTCAAATGCCTTTCTTGGTGAAACAGCAGGCTTCCAACCCCCCAAATATTATGACTTGAGTTAAATATAACCCCGAGCATGAAAATAACAGCACAACACACAGAGCAGAGAAGCCATGGAGCAAGCAACGGGCAGACACACTGGCATACACATGCACAGCCTGATGTGCCACCCTGGGTGTGGCAGGGCATCCTCAGACCTCAAAGCCATGTAGACAGAAAACCTACAAATCACACAGAAGTCTTGGGGCATTTTGGGTTGGTGAGTTGCTTCTCTGACTTGGTAGGATATGAAATCTTCTGGTTTCTCTCTCTATATACCTTTGTCCTAATCAAATATGGTTCCTCTGAGTGGGAGGAGGAACTGTCTTAGATGTGGTATGATAAAGGGAGACTCGCTTTCTTTCTCAGCTGTGAAGGGGAGGCTGTGGTAGCAGACACAGTCTCAGAGATGGCCAGGCGTGCTGACACCTATTTCCCAGCTCAGAGAGCAAACAGCATCACCCCCAGTCACTAGATTGCTTTTAAAGATGGTCTAGAGAGAGTACGCATTGACCTGTGTAGGAGAGGTAGGCAGATGTGCGGACTGGGGCTTCCGTGCATGCCACGGCCTCTCGGCTACCCTCATAACCACATGCATAAGTTAAAGCTGTAAACTCAGTGGGTCATAGATGAGTGGAAGGTCTCCTGAAAGTCAGTCTCTCTGAGTTCCAAACCCAGTGATTATAGTAATTGTTGGCCCAGGGCTGGATTTGAACCAGTGAACCTAGCCTAGAATCAAAGAATAGGCCTCTTTCAGGCCATCTGCCCCACTGAGTTACCCAGTAACACAACGCGTCGGTGCACCTCTCTCCAGAGTGTGGAGCCAAATAACAAAGAGCTCAGATGATTCCAAAAGAGCAGATTTATTCATACCGTCTTGGTAATGCAGGTACAGTCCCCACATAGTAGTACTTATAGCATTTGTAAAGGCTTTTTAAAAATAACTTCCTTTGCCTCTCATCAGTGAAGTGGGTCAGTTTATAATTATCCCCAACCATATAGGTGAAGGCATTGTGTCTCAGGACGGGTATGGCCAAAGGCTTCTTGGAATTGACCCAAACCTCTGATTGTTCAGGCAATATTTAGATAGCTTCACCCCGATCCGAGGCAGTTTGTGAATGCTGGCAAAAGTCAGGTGCTTACTAGACCATGAGTTCCATATAGGCAGAAGCCATGGTTTTGTTGAGACCCCACCCATCCCCAGATCTGTCTTTATTTATTTTTTTTCCCTTTCTTTCAAGTCACGTCTCAGGTACACTCAGGATGATGTCCAAAAAGTCCCATGGGAAAGCACCAAAGGAGGGCAGAGTTTTCCTCTCCTGGGGTGCTGCTTTTGTTCTCTTTATTCTGATTCTCTAAAATCTGCAAACAAACGAGAGCATTTCTCCCTTAGGCCCCTCCCCAGTGATCTAACTTGGAGGCAAGTACCCAGGAGAGCCCCAGGAGAGGGAGTGGGGTGTGTAAGGTTTTGGGAGGAAGTGAGAGCAATACCAAGGTCACTTGCCTGGATGAGGGCATCTACCTGGACTTACACCCGATTGTGTCTCAAATTCTCTTGCTTGAGGCAAATGACACAAAGCCATTTCGAAAGGACTCAGGAATTTCTGGATAC
>NW_022196906.1:41289497-41363616 GCF_008632895.1 Mastomys coucha | reverse complement strand
TAGAAGTTGACAAAGCTGACTGGCTGCTTAATGTGCTACAGGTGTTGTTGCTAGGCAACCACCCCACACTGCAGCTTAGGCTCTGTCAGCCCAGATCAAACCCCTGGTAGCACTTAACCCTGTAACTGCTTAACCCAAACACTAATTACCCAGGTTCACCAAACAGCACATTCATAAGCCATAATCAAGGGTCATAGGGTGGACTTGAAGTGCCTTCAGCCCTTCAACCAGCACTTTCTATCATCAAGGCCTGGGCCAAACTGCTCCAGGCAGGATGTCAAGTCACTGTGCGTGTAAGTGACAGCCCCTCTTTGGCTGTACAGGACGGAGCATCGGTCATCCTTCTGTGGGCTGGATTCTACTAGAGTCAAATAAATACCTCCAATTTGCTGGTTTTTTTGTTGTTCAGGGAAGTGTTTGTAGTTTTTCTCTCTTCCCTTTATGCTACTTTTACGGTAAGACTCCTGGCTGGAACTTTATCGTTTTGCTGAAATCCATTTCTTTGCTTTTGGAGTCTGCTGGGCTATCACTTGGATAGTTTCTTCTGACACCTGTCTTTATGCTCTGTCTTTCCTTAGGCTCATTCTCCCTGATTGAATAGTGCACACTCTGGTGACCAGGGGCCGGGAGGCTCTAGTTATGTGCAGGTAGGCACCAGCATTACCACACAGAACAAACTCCCACAGAACTGATCTGTTCTTAGCTCGGTTTCCACAATGGGTGATCCTGTTGCTTAGATCTTAGGATGTGCTCAATGTCTGTTGATGGGTCCATGCTCAGAGCCGTGCTTTAAATTTCTGTTGCTGTTGTTATTTGTTTGTTTGTTTTTCTCAGCAAGAGTGTCTCCCCACAAGGATGAGACCCATGGGTGATAGAAAGAACACCTCCCCTCACTTTACTGAACTTTTCCTCATGAGATCTAACTCTACCTCTAAATCAGACTCCTGGAAACTCCCACATGGGTGAATGTTCTTTTATTGGTTGCCCTAGAGGCGATGGGAAAGTCCATGCCTTCAGGGCCATGGAGGGGTGAGATTTCCATCTATCGCCAAGAAGCAGCTTCTCCCAAACTGACTGGCACCTTCCCATGATGCCCTGGGGGACTCAGGGACTCACTGTCCCTCTCTTTATCTGTCTCTTCTGTTAGCAGTTGTCTGGGGGGTGGGAGAACAGAGAGAGTCTGTGTCCTGCAAGCATTTAGGTTTGTTAACTTAGCTGCTTCCTCCCCTCAGAGGCTACTTCAAAGTTACTAATTCTGGGAATGGCATCCATCTAGTGGTCACGCCTACCTGCAGGCACATTTGTCTTCATCGTGGCTCTCGCATATGGATAAGGCTAGCCGTAGCCTGCATGTGAAAAACTGAGTTTCAAGGAGGCTGAAAAACTCCTCATTCTAACGTGACCGTCATTCGGTTGTCTACCCCTGCCCCAGATAGCCTGTCTCCATGGAGGCTGAGAGAGGTTAACCGACTTACCTGAGATCTTGCTACCAGTGACTGGTGGCACAAAGACTGCAATCAGGGTCGATTTGATTCCAACCCCCTTTCGTGTTTCCTCTTCTAACCTGCTCTGCCTTTCCATTTCAGCCGTGTCCCTCCGCTATCTATGGCTGCTGATGTTTCCGTACAGTAGATGAAACCTCCATCATGAAGAGAGGTCTGGGCTGCAACTTAGATTGTGTCTTGGGCATATTGTGTTCTGAAGTGGGAGAAAGTCCCTTTCCTTATTTCCTTGATTTAGCTACTTTGGTAAAAAGAGAGGAAAGGAAAGAGAAAGAACCAGGAAATGTGGGCAGGGAGAGAGAAAGAGGAGGGAGGAAACCTGAGGGGAGGGAGGGTGTGAGAGCAAGCACACACCAAGGAAAGAGGAGGAAAAGAAGGGGAGGCTAGAAGGGGAGACAGAATACACATGCACACTCACGCTTCTCGTTCCTGTAGCCCACGGCTCTGCTCCCCTCCCACGTCTTGAGTCAGTAATGCCTTGGCTTTGGGCTAAGTCACTGTTGCCAGCTGGTGGCATTAAGAGTTGGGATTGCCAGCTCGGTCACAGGTGACAGATTTGGGAACATCATCACAGCCCTGGCTCCTTCCCAGTAGACCCAATGGGTCATGGAAATGCCTGGCTTGGGAGCTAACTGGGGACAGAAAGAGACTGCATAGTGTAGGTGCAAATGGTGAGGGGTATGCCCGGGGAGTTTAACACTTTCATGTAAGTGGTGTCTCCATCAAGTATTAATAATGTTCCTATAATTGATACTTCAGGGCAATAACCTCTGACAAAATGGCCCTGATTAGCAGATAATTGAGTGTGTTGGATTGTGTCCTGAGAGAGCTGAACGCCAGGCAAGGCCCATTAGCCCATCATAATGACCCCCTTTGTCAGGTATTAGTGTCATTAAGAGCCTGCTCTCTGAAATCAGTCCCTTTATTTAACTCTTTTCCCTAATTATATGGATCATTTTACAAATCAAAGCAAATGTTTGCATACAGCCCCTGGGCATGCAACAGTGAGGAGATGGAGGAGAGGGCTGGGGATTCCTGAATGGAGAGTTCTTCATAAGGAGAACGTGGGCAATATGAGTTTTCTAGAGGAGGTTCCCTAGGACACCCAGTCAGTGTCACGCGAGGGTACAGCATACCCGGTTGGCTGCGAGACTGGGGTGGGGGTGAGGGAACATCGAGGAGGTAAGGATGCATTCTCAGGAGAACTTGAGGGCCACGTAGAAGCCAGCACCTGAACTGTGTTGGCAAAGCTGCTGGCAGCCTACATCGAAGAGTGGCGGAATCTGTAACACAGAAGTCAGTAGGCTGGAACATGCTGGAACCTGAGCCCAACCCAAGGCACTCAGAAGACACAGAACACCGGAGCTAATCATCTGGGTTATGCCCAGGGCAGGCTCACATCTCTGTCAAGAAGCAGGCACCCTTCAGATTGGCAGGGAGAAAGAAGAAGCAGAACTCTGATGCTCGTGAGCTAGGGAGATCTGGCCCAAGTGCCCTCACTGAGAGCTGCCAGCTGGGCAAGCAATGAGTGCTCTGCAGATGCTGGGGGAACTTACAGTATCCTCAGCCCACAGTCCACACACACCAGGTTGACACAACCAAAGCCCAAGGGACAGAAAGTCACTTTCTGATCTGTTCTCCTCAGCGACACACTCGGACTCATTAAGAAGTGGAGACATTCTCCCATGTATTTAGATGCAATGACTGCATTCCCACCTGCACTGCTCTGTGCAAAGCTTTTTATTCCAGGGCAGCTGCAATGTGACTGTATTGGGAAAGAGGTCACAGTCTCTAGCAAGAAGGCAGAGACAAAGGCCGGGCAGCTTTTCAGCAGCTAGGAAGGATATATTTTTATATATACTGAAGATGAAGAGGCAAAGGAAGCTGTCCGTTACAGGAAAGGGCCCCAAAGTTGCTGAGCTGGGGGGAATTTATTTGGTCAAGTGATGGGTGAATTTCTCTGGAGGAGTGTAGACCTCTGGTGGGTCCCCAGGGGGTACCTAGACCCCATTTCTGCACCTTGACTGTGGAGTATGCTCTCCTTGTCTTAATCACAAAGGGCCCGTGCTCTCATGATTTGTGTTGGGCCTGGTGCATTTCCCAGCATTTCCCAGCATTGGCCTTGGGTGGAAGAGCTGCCAGCCAGGCAGAGAAACTGCCGGGGTTTTCTGCCGAGGAAGCAGAATTTTGGTGGTGGAGTGTGACATTCTCCTCTCAGAAATAATACCTTTCATTTAAGGTAGGAGAGGAGGTTTGACATCCCGTGAAAATATGATTTCAGCCCTGTTCTGCTTGGAGTGGAGTTTTTCGGTGGGGTCTAGTTGCTGAACCAAGGAAGTAAAGATTCTGAGTTGATGCAGGTGAATGGTGGTCTGAGGACCAGAAAGTAGCACTCCTCTCTGAATGGGAATGGATACGGGGAGAATCTTTCTGACTCTAACTCTCCAAGGAGCCTAGTTCTACTCTGTCCTCAATGAATGTTACTCCCAGGGCAACACTGAGATTAGAATAATGTGATATATGCTTAGGCAAATCAGTGGATTCGATATTTAATATTCTGGAAGATTCTAAGTAGTTATATAGAATTCCTTTTTTAAAAAAAAAATCAACAAACATTTCTTAAACATTACACTGCCTGAACCAAGGTCCTGTGTACCGTTTATAGAAAGAATAAGACATGGTACCTGCCTTTGAGGAGCTATATCTATGTTGGTGTTAGTGTATAAAAATCCGCCTTCACCTGATGCATTATAGAGTAATGCTGTAATAGCGATACATGCTGAGTGTTACAGTAACACAGTGTGGGAAAAGCTAATGACCTCTGCCTGGGGAAAAAAAGGCAAGGTTTTCCGGAAGACACAATGTTTAAACTGAGAGTTTGCCAGATAAAGGATTGAAGTCAAGTACAACAAGCAGGGAGGGACAGCTACAGTTTATCAGGAAGTCCTCTGTCAATCGAGAGTAGCTGCAATCTATTGGGGACTCTTGCGTGATAATCACAACCCCCAGTTGTGTGGATCGATGACTGCATGTAAAATGCTCTGCAGAACCTGCTTCATCTGATCCCTCTCATGTCTTCTTAGAGAAGTTATTTCTAACATCACCACTTCACAATGGAGGGAATTCATGAAGATTATATAATCTGCTACAGTCACACCGTTATTAAGTATTAAGCAATCAAGATTTAAACCTGGACTTTGAAAGCCAGAACACAAGTACTTTCCCATTGACAAGCTTGTCTCCCAGATTGCTGTACAAATGTTCATTTGTGTAAGCAACATAGTGACCCAGAGAACAGGTGTCCTTAGTTCAGGAGGGACAATTGGCGGTGCCACACGGTGGTCTGGGCTATGCAGAGTCACACTGAGAAGAGCTCACTGGGAAACTTGCAGAGGGAAGATCTTACCACTCTAGTTTAGAAGAAAAATAGTTATAAGCCTCAAGTTCTTTGGGAAGAGAAGTTGAAAAAGTAAAACCGGAGGTAGACAAAGCAATGGTCTCTGCAATAATGTCCATGTCTCGATCCCTAGAATGTGCAACTAGGCAAAGGGTATGAACAGAATTAAGGTCACTAGTTAGTTGACCTTGACATAGGGAGATGGTTATGGTTTTTGTGGACTGTAGCAAAGAAATCTAAGCTTTTCTTGAAGGGAAGAAAGAAGCTGGAGAGATGCAGAGAGAGGAGGGGTATTATAAGATGCAGGTGGCCTCTATATACAGCAGATGGCAAGGATCCAGAACCTCCCTAAATCCAGAAAAATCTGCAGGGCTACCAACATGAATTTTAGCCTGGTGAGACCAACTTCGGACTTCTGAGCTCCAGAGCTAGAAGATAGTAAGTTTGTGTTGTATTAGTCCTGTGAGTACAGCAGGAGGAGCCAGCTTGTGAAGATCTTGCAAACCAGACAGAGGAGTTCACTATTTATTGATTAGTTTGAAAAAGTGAAGAAAGAGATAGTGAATGTGTGGTCCAGTGAATGGATGGTCTGGAGTAGTTTACCCATGAGAGATGTGGTTGGAGTGTCCTTAGGTTCACTTGCTCCATTTTAAGCTACTCAGTTCCACACATTCTTTGGAGAACTAGAAAGTAAAAAGTCAATGTTACTTGACCATAAATATCCTCAGAGACTGAATGATCAGGGGAGACAGGGAGCCAACTCTGCAGGAAGGTGATATTGGATGATCTTTGAAGGGAACAGGCCAGCTTTCCATTGGCCCTTTCATTTGATGATTATTGACTATTGAGGTACTGCACTCTGATATTCTGGACAGACCATGCAATGGTGAATCATTGTGTGTTCCTTTATAGTTGCCATGGGACTTATGGCTCCAGGACAGCAAGACATTAAATAAAAAGTTAAAAGATACCAAGATGCACATCATTACAAATTGTAATTTCATAGAGCAAGAGAATAGGGTGTTCTGAGAGAGCACAGTAGGACACTCCTCCTGACATACACTTAAAAAGCGAACACAACACAAATTCTTCTAGTTCTGGAGTTCAGAGGGCTGAAGTGGGTCTCATTTCCATTGAAGCTTTCATGGAAGGTCTTTATTAGGGACTCATGTTTAGCAGAACATCCATGTAGGAGATAGATTTGTTCAGTAGTGTGTGAAAAGTAAATTCTCCTGTGAAGACTGCCTTTGGTGAGAGAATAGTGTGTTCAAGGAACTCAAGGAAACATAAGGACTAGAGGTGGCATTCGTGGACAAGGGCCAGACAAGACTGTCAGGCACACAGGCATGGGGCTATACTATAGTATGGGGCTTTGTGGAATCCTTTAAAGATTTTGGGTCTAAGTCCAGGCAACACAGCAGGCACTGGCTGGGATGTATGTGTGTATATAAGTGGTCTGATCTTATATGTATTTTATAAATATGAGGCTGGCACAGTTTAGAGAATGTTCTAGAAGGGCATAAAGACTAATCTTGGAGAACAGGAAGGAGAATGGTATAGTATGTAGGCAAGAAATGCAGGTACATTAGATAAGAATAAGAGCATTGACAGTGACTGGGTACATTTGACAGTTTTTCAAGATAAGTTAATCTATGGTTGGCAGTAGGTTGAATATAGGAAGTGAAGGGAGAGAATGGAAATAATCCAACCCCTAGGTCTCTAGTAAAATGACTAAATGGATGGAGGTATCATTTACTGACATGAGATGGGTTGGGTTGTGATAGGGGAGAGCGCCAAGCGTTTTGTTTTGAAATATATTAAATTTAAGAACCATTTGAGAGCCTCCTTTGAGATGTCAAGTTAGATAGTTTTATAGGTGGAACTGGTGCTGTGAAATGAGCTTGAGGACGGGGCTAAAGAAATAAATCTAAGAAGTGTTATGTGGACACTGAAACTGTGGGGAAGGACAAGAACCTGGAACCGACACAGGAGAAACTCTGGCACTTCCCATGTAATTCTGAGCCTAGGGCATCTCAGCAAAGAGTCTCCCTGCTCCCCAGCATTGCTCTTCCTAATAGTAGTGGGGCGAAGCTGAGAGACTCGATCTAATTAAGGAAACTAAGGAAACGGGAGCAGGAATGACAGAGAAAAGCCTATCTGTGGCTACCCAGTCTCTCCACTTCCGGCAGCAGCATGCTCTTAGGCCTCTGTTGTTTGAGTTCTTGAGCAACTATGTTGAACACATTCCCTGAAGGTATGTCCTGAACAGTGCACAAGGAGTAAGTGACCTACTATAATAAGCTATTAAGATTAACAAGGAATACCATTGCAGCCTACCCTACCTTACCTGCCGTACCCTATTTTATCCAACCGTACCCTATGCTACCTTCCCCTACCCTACCCTGCCCTTCTTTACCCTATCCTGTCCTATCCTAATGATGCTTTAAAAACAGACAAATAAGCATCATGAGCAACAACAACAAAATACCCCAAAACATAATATTGTGTTTAACAGCATAGACTTAGGATTCAAACTCTACCCTAGTCTTGTCTTTTGTAATTACTAGATAAGTAGCTTAGACAATTCCCTTTGTGTCTTAGTTTTCTTATCTAGGGAAGAAACGGGGACTTTTTGAAAGTTAGGAGGAAACCAGGGGGCAGCTACACCACAAAGACAGAGACAGGTGAGCTTCAGGAAGGAGAGGTTGATTGGTTAAGTGATATTGAAGACCTGAGCAAGATGAGGACAGCAGAAGGGCTCACAGGGCTCCACAACTCCCTGGTGCTGGGGAGGGTGTAGGAGGAGACAGCTGAGGGGGATGTGGTGATGGAGTTTGAAGGGAGAAAGTGGAGAAAGTGTGTCTCATGTCTGAGCTGCTTGGTTAGGAATCAGTCAATACAGAGATTGGGTGGTTACAAGAGGAAGGAACAGGGCAAGGAAGGCTTTGATTTTTAAGATGGGATATTCTAGAGTATAAATAAACAATTGATTAGAGACTTTAAGATGGGAGATGTGGTTTGGAGGTGAAATATCTCCCATGGCCGCAAATGCCTGAATACTTGGTCCTCTGAATGTGGTATTGATTTAGGAGGTAGGGTCCAGCTGGAGGAAGTGAGTCACTCGGAGACAGGCCTGCTACTCCAGCCCTGCTTCCAGGTCCGTTGACATGCAAAGTAGTCTCACACATCTATCTCCTAGCCCAGCTCTGAGCAACTCCCACCACCATGGTGGCCTTGTCATGATGGGCTGTATGCTCAAGCCACGTGCCACGTGTAAATATTTCCTCCCTAAGGTTGCTTCTCTTCAGGTATTTGATCTCAGTGGTGGGAAGCTGAATTCAAGAGGAAGATCTGAAGTTTGAGGATGAAAGAGCATAGTGAACCGAAGAAGACCCTGAAGTAGTGTTTTCAGGCAGGAACTAGAGCACAGGAGATGGCCTCTCACCCCACTGGACTTGGAGGGAGAGAAGGTGACAGGGAAGAAGGATGCAGATGAAGAGAAAGTGAAACATTTGGAGGTAGGGAAATGAAGAAGGACTTTTAGATGGAAAGCCTTGCTCCTCAATATTAGAAGATGGGTGTGGCTCTTTGAGGAGGACTGGGCAAACTATTATCTTTAAGGGAGTGGGCCCACTAGTCATACTGGTTGGGCATCTATTTACTGATGCCTGATAGAGGTCTGGATTGATCTAGACCATAGTTGTCTGGTAGGACAGAGTTCGTCTAGAACAGTGGTTCTCAACCCGTGGGTCATGATAATGTTCTAGAGTGTTTTAGAGGTGTCTGGACCCAGTATACACACCTCCCCACCCCAACCTGCCCATCAGCTGTCCTTGCAGCTAGATTGTCCTCTATCCAGTGAGCTATATCTGGGTCCTTCTGTCCTGACTCTCTGCTTCATGGGACTTCATTATTTAGAATGTCTTCAGTACCCTTCTCTTCCCAACTAAATCCAAATTGTTCTTCTATGCTTAGATTTAGTAAGTACTCCATTGGTCTTTACACAGTGGCCCACCCTGCTCTATCCCTAACATTTGACCTGTACTTCCCTCTGTTGAGGATGGATAGCCCATACCTCCAGGACCTCTCTGCTGTGTTCCATGGGTATGCTCCCTGTATGGTTGTGTAGAGGTTCTCGTCTAAGTAGCTATTGGTGTGTTCTGGATGCATTACCTCAAAAATGGTGTAAGTTTCCCCCAGTGAGGTCCAAGATTTCACCTTACATAGCTCTGAGTCTTCTGTGATGCCTCACATGTAAAAGGTACTCAGTAAATGCTGGCTGATGGTGTCTCTAGTGTTGTATTATGAAGAAGCTTGCAGACTGTCAAGACTCAAACTGGCTTTGTTTTCTGTCAGATTATTCTTAAACTCTTTGCCTGGATGGCAGCATTTTCTAGTGGTGAGACAAAGAAGAGCAAACCCAACTCACCTGCCTCCATCCCCTGAGGAGAGGGAGTCAGCAAAGGATTCCTTGTCTGTAGCATCCACGGTGACCTTTGGATGGTGGAAGAATGTTGTCAGTGCTAATAAAGCCTTTGTACAATGGTCAGGGCTTACTAATTGCCCGGAAAGAATGATGGCATTGCTGGGCTTGGGGAAACAGGCAGCAGAAGAAACCTGTTTGTACAGATGGAGGGGCAAGATGTGGGTCCCTTGGCTGTGTGGCTCTCTCATCATGGAGAAGCTCAGGAGAGCTGTGAGGGTGTGCAGCTTGAAATAACAGTCTTCCAGGGTCCTTTGCCTTTGAATGTAGTGGGTGTGCTCGTCTGGAGCTTGTGTCAGTCCTGGATCTACCTCCAGTTTACTAAGTATGGCAAGTTTCCTTTTGTGAGGAGGATCTGGTAAACTTTTACTCAGCTTAGCTCCCACCTCCTGGGCCTTAGAAGTGACTATGCATCTAGGCAGTGGTGACACATGCCTTTAATCCCAGTACCTGGGAGGCAGAGGCAGGCGGATATCTGAGTTTTTAAGGCTAGCCTGGTCTACAGAGTGAGTTCCAGGACAGCCAGGGCTACACGGAGACCATGCCTTTTAAAAAGAAAGAAAGAAAGAAAGAAAGAAAGAAAGAAAGAAAGAAAGAAAGAAAGGAAGAAAGAGGGAAAGGAAGAAAGAGGGAAAGAAAGAAAGAGGGAAAGAGAGAAAGAAAGAGGGAAAGAAAGAAAGAGGGATAGAAAGAAAGAAAAAGAAAAGAAAGAAGGAAGGAAAGAAAGAAGGAAAGGAAAAAAGAAAGGAAGAGGGAAACGGTACTATGTGTTTGGTCTTTAGGGCCTCAGTAACTCTGGGGCCAAAACCAAGGCAGGCAAGCATCTGAATGCCAGCCTTCACCAACATGGTGCCCATCAGGCCCCACCTTTGCTTTCTGCTCCCCTCAGTGCCTCCCATTCCCTTTCCTTCACTATCCAGAGCCATCATTCTTAGAGAAATAGACATCACTCTAGCACCAGTCAATGGTGAGGAGAAAGGAGCACACAGTAGGTGCTCTATTATTGCTGAAATTCCATGAAGAAGGCACAAGGCTGCCTACCACAGAGCCCTGTTAGCTGATCCTTTTTGCGCACAGGGTGCCTTTCGGAGGGAAAAAGTAAAAACAATCACTGAGTTGGAAGTGTGTGTGTGTGTGTGTGTGGGTATTGGTGGGGGTTGTGCTGAGATGAGAGCTCAATTCATAAAATGCTTGCCTTCAAGTATGAGGTCATGAGTTTGATCCCTAGAACCTATGTTTAAAAATTCAAGGTGGTACACGCTTGGAATCCCAGTGCTGAGGAGGCAGGGGACAAGTGGATCTCTGGGGCTTGCCAGCCAGCTAGCCTAGCCTATTAAGCCTAGCCTATTTCCAGCCCATGAGAGACTCTGTTTCGAAAACAAATAGTGGAAGATACCTGAGGCTGTCCTCTGGTACACACACACACACACACACACACACACACACACACACACACGCACACTTTGCCAGTTATTTCAAAGAATTCCACCCTTCCAACTGAGACATTGTAAGAAGGGCCAGCTTGGTAGATGACCTGCCCAGTCTGTGACTGGCCCACTCTCTTGCTGACAGGTGTGTAGCCTGCCTCCCTGAGCATCCTCCTCCTTGCTCTGCATGTCCAAGCATGTACACTTTTCCACTGCTCCAGGAGGAGGTCAGCAGGCTGTCTCTTACATTTTCATCTGTCTCAGCTAACAGGTCTCAGACAGGCAAGCAGGCATGGCTCAGCAGGGTTCTTCCCAGGAAGATGACTGTGCCCACAGTGAGGAAACTGCCTTTGTCCTCCCTGGAGTCCTGTGTATATGAGTCTGAGTCTGAGGTTGGGGGAAATGTGATTGTGCGCTAGGGCACAGCTAACACGGAACCCATTCGGATTAGGGATGGGAAGGACATGATTGCTTTCAGAATCGCAGATGGAGACGTCTTATGGCCCAAGTGTCTGTCCTCCCTAGTCCCACTCTTGCAAGGAAGGAACAGAGAATTCTGAACATGTCCTTTCTAAGAAGATGCTCCTGGCAAATGAGCTCCCAGAACTTTGGTCTATCAGAAGCTTGGAATTCAGTTGCCCAACAGTAAGAAGCCATGGGGCATGCTGGGAAAATTCTCTAGTGACCTTCATCCCTCACTGATCTGGGAGCCTAAACTATGCTCGGACACAGGCATCTTTTGTGTTCTGACTAGAACCGTGATTTGTGGTCACCCTGACTTCACCTTTCCCTCTGACGGCCCAAAGAGTGGAGCAGGAGAGGAAATGAGAGGAGGCGAGGAGGCGAGATGAGTGTGTTCGAGTGAGGCCAGGAGCTGCGGTTTGTTCCAGCCCTCCCACAAATGACCTCGTTCATTATCAAAAGGGTTCAACTGATACTGAGTCATAACATGAGGGAGGGGGAAAGAACCCAACAGATAGCTCTTGGGGACACCTGGAGGCAGTGGGTTTCTAGTGGTCAGGTGGAGAGGCAGCAGAGGGAGTGGGGAGAGAGTGCAGAAGGTGGCCTGGCTTGAGATGAGACTCTGAAGCATCTGTGCTTTTGTTAGCCATGGAACATGCACATCTAATCCCAATTAACTTCTGTCACCATCTCCAATTCAGCTTCTCTGTTAGTGCCAGTGACAAGACCTTGTTGCTGGGGACCAGGCTGGGAATAGCTCACACTTCCCATTGCTTATGTAAAGGGACCAGGTGGGCTTACCCTGCCAGGGCATCAATGGAAGCTGCAGCTGCTGCACCAGTTTTCCAAGGGTGGAATACTGTTCCCAGCTCTCCCACTGTGAGGTTATCTGGGAACTAAGGTTGATCTTTGGGGTCTTTGTTTTTAAGGCTTAGGGACTCTGCTAACACCCCTATCTGAAACTCCTTTATAAGCATACTTTCCTGCACCTAAAGGCCATTGTAAGACTGTGGAGGCTTGAGATGCCACATCCGGAAGCTCCTGGATAAATTTGGAGCATAGCTAAGGGTTACATTTCTACTGGACAAAGAAAGATCGTGACCAGGGGATCTTTGGCTGCATTGACACCATGGTAGCTATTAGTGATATGTGGATGCTTACATCTAAATTAATTAAAATTAAAATTTTGAAATTTTGCACTCTTCAGTCAAAGTATGGCATTTCAAATTCTCCGGAGCTGCACGTGGCTATGGGTCACCAGGTCACACAGAAGTGTGCACCTAAAGCATTTCTGTTGGCTACAAGTTGTGTTGGACAGAGCTCATATGTGACATCTCTTCCAGTTAGACCTTTGTGGTAGTCCTATGGGACTAGGTCCATAGTCTCTGAAGTCCTTTTTTGTATCATCTCCTAGCATCTGCCAACACACACACACACACACACACACACACACACATTACCGCACATGCATATGTGCATACATGCACACACACACATACACACACACACATTACCATACATGCACATGTGCATACACGCACACACACACATACACACACATTACCACACATGCACATGTGCATACATGCACACACACACATTACCACACATGCACATGTGCATACGCGCACACACACATACACACACACATTACCACACATGCACATGTGCATACATGCACACACACACATACACACACACACACATTACCATACATGCACATGTGCATACGCGCACACACACATACACACACACATTACCACACATGCACATGTGCATACGCGCACACACACATACACACACACACACACACACACACACACACACTCATACTCACACACTCACCTGCATGGTGTTTACAAGCACATGCATATCGATGTCTTCCACCAGGGCCGTGTTGAGAAATCACAAGCACATTGGAGAAGGGGTAGCTGAGCTCTCACATTGATGGCAGCCTATGGTAGCCAAGGTACGAAGACCAGATAGGTGCCCACCGATGGATGGAGAAACAAAGAAAACATTGTTCAGATACACCAGGATCCTTTCATCTTTTGTCAAGAAAGCAATCCTGCCATTGTAATCAAGTGGATGAACCTAGAGGACATCATGCCAAGTGAGTTAATACAGGCACAGGCAGAGACGCCCTGCCTGTCTCATGATCTCCCTGTGAGTGTGAGCTCAGAAAGTCTACTTCACTGAAACAAAGAAGGTGGTTGA
The DNA here is from genome assembly GCF_008632895.1 of Mastomys coucha. Classification (NCBI taxonomy): domain Eukaryota; kingdom Metazoa; phylum Chordata; class Mammalia; order Rodentia; family Muridae; genus Mastomys; species Mastomys coucha. The sequence goes on along the minus strand of NW_022196906.1, from coordinate 41,350,128 downwards.
CAGAGGGGGTGGGTGGGGGCCAGAGGGTAGGACTGAGGTACCAATTTTCAATTCTAAGAGGCTGGAACTATAGCCTTGCATAGATGAGGCTTTGGGCTCCACCCCCAGCACCCCGCAATACACCTCCTTCCCCCTATAAAAAAGTAAGTTCCAGAGAACTAATGATCCACAATTAATTATTACAATTAATAATTCATCATCAACTCAAAGTACATTTTATTAAGAAACATCCATCAAAACACCTCAAATATACCCAATTTTTCCTCAATTTTGCCTCACCAAAGCTAGAAGGAGGGCCAGGGAGCTGGTTCAGTGACTAAAGCATTTGCTACACAAGTGTGGAAACCACAGCTCAGCAGCTCAGCATCAACTTAAATATTGGGCACAGGAAGCAGAGCTAGGAGATCCCCGGAGAAAACTGGCTAGCTGAATCAGTAAGATTTAGGTTCAAGCGAGAGACCCTGCCTTAAAATAGAAGGTGGAGGCTGAATCAGGAAAACACCTAACATCAACTTTTGGTCTTTACCTGCACACATACATACATACATACATGCACACATACATACATACATACATACATACTCACATAGACATAAATTCATATGCAAAAAAAAGAAGCTAATATGAGAAAAGACAACTGAGTGATTAGTGAGCACGGTTCCTCCCCTCATATGAGATGTTATGGACTTTAAACTGAGGGAACTTACCCATGATGCACTTGTTTCCTGAGTGCATACTGCCTGTGTGGCATTCATTGGTCTGGGTGTGGGAGGAGTGTGGCATTGGGAGCAGTTCTGCATTTCATGTCATTCTTTGGCAGTGGAGAAAGTATCCGACTGCCAAGCAGTGGTGTCTACATGAGAGGCATGAGCCTTGTCATATGGGGCTGGAATTGTGAAGACAACGCTCCAACCTCAGAAGCCCTGGCCGTAAACACAGAGGCTGTGATGCACACTCATGGCTATGTACTGTGGTAAGGGCTTCATTGGAGGGACGCCAGTCTGTTGAGGGGGGAGGGTACAGGTCAAAGAGAGGCACAGTCCCCTTTGACCCTCAGTGTCCCCCATAGGAAATAAGGATGTGACATGGTGAGTTCCAGGGTCTCCTCCTTGCTAGAATTTTCTCTTCCCGGAGGCTGCATGTCTGAAAGCACCACAGAAGCAGATCATTCCAGATGTGGATGGCCAGTGACACAGGATTGTCTCCCAGCAGCACTAGCCTTTATTTCCTTTAAAACCTGCGGAGGCCTGGAAGGCTCTCACCCTTCCCCTGGCCTCCTCTTTTGGCTCCCCTCCCTCCTTCCAGGTTGCACAGCCCTAGCCTAGGCCTTGTCATATTTCCTACTGGATTGGGTGTTTAATTAAAATCATAATTAAAATTGATCTCCTCATTAGCATGCACCTGCTCTGCCTCTTACATCCTTGTGTTCCATTATCCACTGAAGATGTCAAGACAGACAGGCGAGAGCCAGACCCTAGGCCAGCCCAGCCGTCTGGGGCTGGCTGATGACAACATCTGGACTGTGGTGGAAAGGCCAAATTTGTGGTGGACAGCAAACAATTAGTGCCAGGCAGCTGTCTTGGGAGAGGTGAGACCGGGAGGTGGCCTGCAGAGAGGAGGCTGTGCCCAGTGGTTATACTGGGAAATTAGCTTTCACTTTCTGTTCCTCACCATGCCCCTGTACATATATGTGTATATGCACATGTATGACTCTCAGGTGACCTGTGAAATACCAACAGCTCTTTGACCAGGAATATCTAGAGAAAGCAGAGAACCCATGGTGTTCCCATGATGGAAGCCAGTGAGATTTTTTTAAGTTTTATCATGACTGCCCTTCAGGGGGCGCCTGTGAGAATAAAGGTAGCCGCTAGGCTCAGGGCTAGCTTGTCCTGCCTCCCAGAATGAGGATAAGGAAGAGCCTTGGGGCTAGCCTGCAGGAGAGACTGATGGCTGTCTATCCATTCCTTCTGCTTCACTCTTAGAAAGGGGAGAGGACCCAGGAGAAGAAAACCAACAGGGACGTAAAACTAGTAGCCTTCCAGAGTGCAAGACTCGAAAAATGTAGGGATTCATTAATTTCGGCACAACCAGTATAACATAAACGTTACCATCTTGACTGCTTCTCATGTTGTGTAACCACTTTCCAGAACTTTTCATTTTGCAACACTTGAGAGTCAGTGCCCTTTGAACAACTCCCCATTCCTCCTCACTCTCTGACTCTAGGTAACCAGTGAGTGTTACATGTTTTGCCTCTATTATTTTGATGACTTTAGATACCTCATACAAATATGTGGCATGACTGGCTTAAACTGGTAATGCTTCATCCCTTTCTCTCCCTCCTTCCCACCCTCCCTTCCTCTGTTTTATCCTTCCTTCCTTTGCTTGCTTTTTTCTCCCATGTTGACCATAGAGCCCAAGGTCTTGGGTAGGGCAACATGGTGCCACTGAGCTATACCCTAGTCCAGGAATTTCACTTTTTAGGACTCATAATATTCCAATGCAGGAATAGCCTCCATTTTCCTTAGCCATTCTTTTGTTGATAGACCCTTGCTTCTACCCATTGGCCATGAATAATGGGGCTATGAATACATGTGGAGGGGAGGTTGCATTTTTTTCTTCAAGATCCATTTCAAACTCTTCCTGCAACATACCCAGAAGTAGAATAGCTGAATCCTATGCCGATTCTATTTTTAGTGTTTGGAGGAATGCTGTGTTGTTTTCTACAGCAGTGATACAAAGTTTCATCCCTTCTAGCAGGGTAGGGCAAAGGCTCTGCTCCCTTGCTGGCTCTGTTCTCATTAGCACTTCTCTTTATCTCCGCCCCCTCCTTTCCTTTTCTTTCTTTTGAGCTAGCCGAATCGCCATGGGGTAATGGGCTATTGTGGCTTGGCTTTGTATTTCTGTGGTGTTTGGTGATGCTAGGCCTCTTCCCACTTGCTATTTCCCCTCATTCTGTGACAGTATTTTGTTATTATTAATCTAAGTCAGATTGACCTCACATGGGAGCTAGCCAGTCCAAGAGCAAGTGCTACTGGCAAGGAAATTTCGGGTTTGGAACGTTCCTGTCGCACAGCTTTGCCTGTCACCAGCTAGTTAAGGTGTCCCCTGGGGAAATGATGTCTGTTGGGGCTTGAAGGTCCCTTGTCCTCCATTGGCTTATGTGGTTGAACACTTGGTCTCCAAGTGCTTGCCTTGCTTTGGAAGATTGGGGAACTCCGCTGGAGAAAGTGAGTCACTGTGCAGTGGGCCTTGAAGCTTATGAGCATTTTTTTTTTAACTCCTACCCCATCGCTGCTTTCTGACAGCAGGCAATGTACCCAGTGTTTCATCTTCCTGTGACTGTCTGTGCCTTCTCTGCCATCATGGGTTGTATTCCTCCCTCTCTAAACCAGTGCTTCTCAACTTGTGGGTCGTGACCCTCTGGGCAAACCTATATCTCCAAAGATATTTACATTCATAACAGTAGCAAAATTACAGCTATGAAGTAACAACGAAAATAGTTTATGATTGGGGGGGGGTCTCCCCACCATGAGGAGCTGGATTAAAGGGTCACGGCATTAGGAAGATTGAAAACGACCTTTTTCTTATTTGTTCTAAGTAAGCTCACTCTTGATGAAGTTACTTGTTGGGTATTTGGTTCTAGCAAGAAGAAAAGGGACAGCAGACAGTGAGCCTGTTTGCAAATAGTTTTTAAAAAGGGATTCATAACGCTCAACTAATCATCTGGTCTGGAGGAAGGGATGAGGCAACTGGCCTTATGCCTTTCTTCTTTGTCTCTCTTGTCAATCCACAATTTCGATAGAATTCCACAAATGTCGAGAACACCAGGACTTCCTTAGTCTCTCAGCATATGCAAGTGTGTCTACTGAGCACATACATGCTTTTACGTTAGACTGCACACCGGGGTGAGGAGAAGCGGAGGGGTATACAACACATCTGCCCAGAGAAGGTGAAATCTGGGGAGGGACAGATGAATGCCAGGTCAGAGCAAGGAGGGGGCATCTGTAGCCTTGGAATGGAAGGAAAAGCCTTGACTGACAGGGCCTGCATCTCTTACCCAATGGAGGCCTTAGGGTTTGAGCGAGGCAGCATGAGATACATGAGAATCCATGGGAACTTTCTAAGGGAGCAGAGTCTCTGCCCTGAGAGGAAGTTCTCCCTCTGAGGTACCAACAGTCCCTTCTCTGCAACCGAAGTTTAGTTTTTCTTCTGCAGTCTCCAGGGAAGGAGAAATGCTAATTACCCTCCTCCATTACCTGTCATTGATTTGCAGTGGAGGAGCAGGGCCATGTTGAGGCTTCTTTAGGTCCAGTGTACTTCCTCTCGGGTGTGCTAATTACTTCTTAACCAGAGGCCAGTAAGCTCCAGGGTAGCCTTGGCCTATGATGCTGCTTTAAAGTTCCCCTGTCTGCCCCTCCCCCATGATTCCTCCTTCCCCTTTCCTCTTCAGTGTTTGCCCGTGGGGGCTCATGGCAGAGGTCACCCTCTTGGGAAAGATAATTCCATAAATCCTGCCCATGTGGGCTCACCTCTGCTACTCCTTGGAATAGCCAGTAGGTAGGTAGCCTGGAAGCTTTTGGGGAGCCAGGTCAAGTGCGGATGATGTAGGAGCAGGAGCCAGAGGGAGGCTGGTGTCCACCAGGGAGGTGATTAGCTTCCCTGTGCCTCTCATAACAATCTGGGAGGTTAACAAACAGCCAAGAACAGAGGCCTGTGGTGGTGCCAGCCCTGCTCTCCCTATCTTTGTTAAGGTAAGGGAGGGGAGAAGCCCTTCTTAATTGCTAAGGTCCGATTATTTCTATAAGCCCTCAGCTCACACCGGTAGTAGGAGACAGCACCAAAGATCAGCCAGGAGACTTGAGGGCTGAGGGACTAATACTGCCTCTGGACCGTGGGACTCAACTTGTGGGGAAAAAAAAAAACAACCTGGAACTTAAAAACTCAGCTTATTCATTGATCGGTATTGATTGCCTACAATGTGGCCTAGGGAGTATTCAAGGCAGTCCTGCATTTTTGTCTTTGGAAAGATATGAAGTGAGCTGAAAAAATAAAATAAAAAAGCTTTCTTTCAAACAACCCCCTTTATTTATCTCACCATAGAACGCTCCCCCATACAGACACATGGATGGGCACATACTTGCTTCTGAGCTCCACATCCCAAGGTGGACACTGAAAATATTCTTCTCACTGAAGTAAATGGACGTTAGAAAGAGGGAACATGGTTGTTCTCATTGTGGCTGTCTTAGCCCTTCTGGTGATTTGTCCTGTGCTTGTGTTGGAAGTTGAGGGAGACAGAGGTGAGTCTAAAGGGGACCTAAGCAAGTGCCAAATCTGAACCAGGCTTGGGAGAGCTTGCATGGGTCACTGAAGCCAGAGAGAAAGCTCTGGGGAGATGCTGGAGCAAGCACCCTGGTTAATATAAAACACACACAGACCAACTTCCATGAGGGAACAGGAACCCAGTAGACAGCCAGGGTGGGAAGATTGTGGCTGGCCATGAGGGTCAGTGTTAATACAAATCTTGAACCCTCCTTTCTCTGAGTTTACCTTTCATGGACTATGAGCACATCTTCCCTGTGGATGATAATGTAAAGACCTCAAGGGGCCCAGAAATGAGAAGCTGGGTAAGGAAGGCTGGAAAAGGGTTTAAAATTTCCTTCCTAACAGGTGGAAATGTGTCTCACACAGAGACTCTCAGCCATGCTCAGCCTAATTGTCCCTTACATCCAGCAGGCATGGGGACAGCAGTCTTGGCTGACTGGCCATGGGCCTTACATTGCCTCTGATCTGCCTCAGTTCTGCAGCTCCTCAGAATTCCCTTCATCTCTTCCTCCCCACCCCTGCCCTGACTTTTCTTGACCCTTGCTGTCTGCAATGCATCCCCACCCCTTCCCTGAATTCCCAAGCCCAACACCTGCTGAGAGCTACTCCATGGCAGGACCTAGTGGTGGTTCCATAAAAATAATAAAGATATTAATGAATTAATGAGTTATTGTCTATTGCATTCCTAGTATAAGCCAGGGTCCCTGTGTTAGCATCCAGAACCTGTGGCAGATATATGGGCGGGTCCACAGACCTGTTGCCAGAGCAACGGCCACCATATTCCCAGAATCCATTGGGTTCAGCTCCCACCTTTATCTGGACTGCTATGTCACGACACACACACACACACACACACACATATATGTACTTTCCTCTATCTTGCTCTCTTTCTTCTCTCTCTCTCTCCCCTCTCTCTTTCTGCTCCGCTATCCCCCTACTCCCTCTCAATTAAACCTCTTGCACGTGGAACTGTCTGGGCCTGGTGATACCTGCAGACATGTCCCGCCGACACCCAAACACATCACCCTGAACTAAGCACTTTGCAATAGTCTGATTATCAATCACATGAAGGAGAGTTTAGTAGAGGTGATGTTGAAACTCTGTCTGTCCATTCCTTCAGATACTGTGAGGAGCTGGGATAGTCAAATACACAAGCCTCTTCTTTCTGCTGCTTCCCAAAGAGTTCGGGATGCCCAGTATGGGTTCATGTTCTCTGAGCCCTTTCTCTAGGCCCAGGACCCCACTAAAGGCCCACCCTCTGGATTGCTGTGAATCTATTACCATCTCTCTATTTCTTTGTCATGGTTTCTTTATAAAAAGGGACATCAGAGGAAGTCTTATTTCTTTTCCTTATTAGAGAAAGAGAGATTTTCAGAAACAATTCTAAGGCTTTCAGAATGCTGTGTTTCTTCCCAAAATGAAGAGTGTAGAAAGGTTTCTTGTCCACAAGGCTGGGTTTGAAGCTACATCTTGGACACAGTTGTGAGGACTGCTTACTTAACACTGTTCTGACGGCCTGCTTGCACTGACCCGTTCAGTTCTCAAAGCAACCCCATAGGTGTGAATTCTCTCATTCAGCTGGAAAAATTGGGACAGAGAAAGAGTGCTCTAGGTGCCATGGCTTGTAAATATTAGAGGTGGGACAGGGCCCGCAACAACCTTGAAGCCATGCCTAATACTCTTACCTGTCACTACTAGAAACTGGGGACATTTAGAAGACAGAGAGAGAGAATGAGAGAGAGAGAGAGAGAGAGAGAGAGAGAGAGAGAGAGAGAGAGAAAGAGAGAAAGAGAGAGAGAGAGAAAGAGTTTTGCTTTCATTTTTTTCTTTATTTATTTTCTGGCAAGCTGGCCTAGGAAAAGTTTCTACTGTGAATAGCATAGTTCTATAATCCAGGTTCCAAACAGCTGATGTATTAATGAGCATAGCTGGGGCCTGCCTGCTTTGTGTCCCCTTAGCACTGGAACAAAAGACAGGCTCCATGGGCGTGGGGTGGGTGGTTGATTGATTGATTTCTTTTTGGCTGCAGGGAGCTCTACAGCTGGCTTCTACAACCTCCGAGGTTGGAGAAAGGAAGGAGGGGTGATGGTGCGATGATGCGTGTGAGTGGATGACTCCCTGCCATGGGCAGCTCAGTCCCGCTGTGCATACCATGCCTGGCTTTGGGTAGACTCCTCAGGCAGGCACTATGGGAGCCTGGGCTCCACCTGGTGGACCCTTCCTTCTACTCTTTGGCCTGGAAACTGGCAGCACCAGGCAGGAGCAGGTGTGAAGGACAGTTGAACTGACTTGGGGCTGGTCAGTGGTTTTTCTCCATCTTGTAGGTCTGTTGTGAATTGGTGCTCAGGAACCTCAGAGACAGAAGGAGCAAATCGAAGGAGACTTGACTTCTGTGGCCAGTGGGAAGGTTGGCCTGGCTGTGTGGAGAGACACAGGTTCAGTCGAACAGGCCTTTGGGCCTAAGGAACCTAGAAACTGCAGCTACTTGTCTGAATGCACTGTGTCCTAGATCTCCACAGGGTTGGGGTGGGGGAGAGGTGGCCCATGAGGGGAAGAGTGGGGAGGGGAAGAGGGAGAACCTCAAGAAGAAGGGGAAGGTGCAGTGTACAGAACAGAGGCGTGCCGGGAAATAAAGGATCTATTTTTTTCCCGTTTGTTCTCAGCAAACATTTGTCATTTAATTTCTTCCTAATTACACAATTACGTAATTATGTAGTATTAGTAAAATAAAGCCTAAAGACGTTTGAGTAAAGAATTACTTAAGTAAATAATGTCTGACTGAAGTAATTATTTCCTGGGTTTTCTATTTTAAAGCAGAATTGAATGAAATTAGCTCCAGCATTGTTGCTGGAGCTGAGTGGGGGTTGGGGGCTGTACAGTCAGGGGCCAGGCATGAGACCCTTGTAGAGGTTCCCATGGCTCCTAGCATTGGGACCTCTTTCTCACCTTGTACATGGGCAGAACCCTGTTATGGGCCATGGGGCTTGGGGATTGGAATCTCTTCTGAACCACTTGGGCCCTCAGAAAGAGTAGATCCTGTTTCTGGGGAGGGTAAAAAAGCACTGGGTGGAAAGGAATGTAGAGTTAGCAAGTGCTGCAGTGTCCCTACCATATTAGGTTATAAAGTGGCGGCTGCATGAAGCTGTTGGGTCCAGGAAGAGGTCATGTGTCAACATGCAACTAGGCGTCTAGGTGAGGTGAGGGGGTAGTGACACAAAGATAGGCGGTCAGGAAGCCGGGCCTGTTATGAATTGAAGATGTAGTGGTTCTGGGTCAGGTTTGGGCCTTTTCACCCTGGAGTGGTCTCTTCCCTGTGGGTATGGCTTTGGATACTTTTTGAACCCAGCATCCTTTGGGTCTATGTAGGAAGCTCCTGGAAATTCACAAGGGTCCTGGGAGAAAGTTGAAAGGAATTCGGCTAACATAGCCCCCAAACCACCAGGTATTGTAAAACGGTCAACTCTTCTTTGGGGATTTTTCTCTTCTTTCTCAACTAACAAAAGATTGACAATACTTAGTAAAACTAAAGATACAATTCCCTGAAACCATTATATTCCACTCTCCTTAGGCAAGGCTCAGGTACAGGGAACTCTCATAACGATGCACAGAGTGACACGGAGTCAGAGCAGCAAGGTTTGTAAGGGCAACAACAAACAACTTAAATGTCCATCCAGAGGAAAATGAATTTCCAAAATTATGTCATATTCATTCAATGGAATTCTTTCCTAATATTTATATATTTTATTTTCTGTGTATGAGTACTTTGTCTGCATGTAAGTTTATGCAACACATGTGTGTCTGGTGCTCAGGGAGGCAACAGGAGGCTGCCACACACCCTGGAACTGGAGTTATAGATGGTTCTGACTGTGTGGAAGTTGGGAATTGAACCTGTGTCCTCTGAAAGAGTAGCAAGTGCCTTTTAGTCTCTGAGCCATCTCCCCAGCCCCTCAATGGAATTCTTGATGGCAATAAAAATAAGTGGGGTAGAGGTATAGTGTACTCCTATAGATAACAACCTGTGAGAATCTGTCAAAAGCAATAGGGAGCTGGAAAATAATAGAGTATCTGCCACTTACAAACTCTGCACGTGGTCTGGTGAGATGGCTCAGTGGGTAGAAGTGCTTATTTCTAGGCCTGATGACTTGAGTGCAGTCCTTGGGGTACAAGGCACAAGGACAGAACTGACTCCTGCAAAATTGTCCTCTGAACCCAAGACATGTACCATTCGTGCATGGTACACATGCACACATGTATATGCACATACATATACACACAGTATAAAATTCAAATGTTTCGTAGTATTTTTTTTAAAAAACTGTGCCTATGAAAAGAATTACCATGGGAAATTTATGACTAATACACAAAGATATAAACACTGAATTCGAGACAGTCAAATTCAAAGAGATGAAAGAATACATAAGAGGTGGAGTTCTGAAGGGGAGGATATGCAATATCTGCGCATTAGAGTTTATACATAATGGTTTATTTCTCATGCTATATAGTAGATGCAAGGATATTTGTCATATTGCTTAATTCTTTTGAATTATTGAAATGTTTTATAAGAAATTAAAGTACAAAACACCAAATGACAATAAAGGATTCCTTTTCTATTTCCTAGAAGGGTCATAATGTAGTGTGTGTGTGTGTGTGTGTGTGTGTGTGTGTGTGTGTGTGTGTGTACAGGCATCAAGGTAGGGGTGGGGATGGCAAATGAAGCAAGAGATGCTAGAGAAGACTTCAAACAGACAGGCAGGAGCTGGCACCTAGGAAGTTTTCTGTGTTAAGTACTTACTCAATGAAATTCCTCTCTTCACATACTATTTGCCTACGCAAGAAGCTAAATATTCATTGAGCAATTAGCCAGTTCAGATTTGTGGTATGAAAAGACAATTCCTTCTAATTATAGGATGTCAGTTAAAAGATGCCACACTAGGATGCCATTCACTGCCAAGAGAACTTTAATAAATTCTTGCTGTGATTTGAATTCACAAAGGTAAAAAATAAAAGGACACCATTATTTTTTATAATTAAATATTTACCAGAGATGAGAAGATAAGTCACACTAATGTTTTAGGCTAATCAAAAGCTCTGCTTTTCAAAGGTCCCACTAAACATATTGTTCTCTCGACTCTGCTGCCAGTAAGGGAGATTTTCTGGGCTGATACCAGCATCGTGGGAAACTTCCCTGAATGACAGCATCCACTTTGACCAGTCCTGACTTCAGAGCATCATCCCTCCTGGAGGGTCACTAAGTTTATAGTGCATTTAATGCTTTGTAATCGCACATAGTTCTGTTGTGGATTTTATCTCTTTTTCCCTGTATTCTCTGTATCCTAAGTACAGAACGAGGTCTCTTTTGCTGGGTGAGATGGGAGCCTTGAAAGTATATGAAAAGGCCATCTCAGCAGTATCTTTGGATGCAAGTGGTATGTAGAGTCTACATTTTGCCTTGAGGCCAACTATGGTCCTTCATGGTGAGACTTTGACTAGCTTATTTTCTCCTCATCAATTCTGCTAGTGTCTCACTGCATGAGGACTATTCTGTCTCCCCATTCCTCTTGTATTTTCTTATGATACACCCCTGAATCACAGATCCTTTAGTTTGTATTTCATGCAAGCTGTATAGATCTAAGAATTTCTCTAAAATCTAAAAAGCCAGAACTAAGAAATCCAGGTGGATTCCTTTATGGTTAAGACTCCTATAGAACAGGGATGTCCGACTTTTTGATGTTGCGATGACATTGTCATCTACAAATGTGGGTGGCATCCATTGCTATTCTAGGTTGTGAGCAGCCACTGTGACTCAAGTTGGGCATATACGAATAGAATAAGATCGATCGTGAGAATTTCCCAGATTCTGCTGCATTTGACTCTCCTGTCTTTGTCTCTGTGCCAGTTCCTAAACACTTAAACAGAAAATTGTGGCTTATGGATGACAGGACACAAAATAAATTACATACACAGTACAAGAACAGAGGTTGCTATGTGAGATTAGGCAGCAGTCTGACTTCTCCATCCTCAACACACAGTTCCCACCCTCAGCTATCCCATGCACCAAGAGTTCTTCCATGATTTCTTTGCATACTAGGCAGTTAGAAGCACAAAAGAAAGTAACAGGCTCTGTTTTAGCTGCATCTGCTTATATCTCATTGGTCAAAGCTTGGTCAGGTGGCTATGCCTCACTGCACGGAAAGCTGGGGAATGTAGTCTTTGATCTGGGAACCATTGCTTCCCTGAATAAAATGGATATTGTCATTAGGATAAAAAAGAAAAACAAATACAAGATACATTGACTAGTAATTTTTGGGATGTATGCTAAGTCATCTACAGAGAAACTTTTGGTCTCTCATGGAATCCTTGCATTTTTTGGTTAGCTATAGAAAATAATAATATGAAAAAAATTAATATGAATTCCATTAATTAAGTTCTTCTTCATTTTGTTTACAATCAACAGTTGCCCTGCTTTCCCTCACACACATCCTGGGCTTGCGAAATCGACTTCCTGGCTTTCCAGCACCCTCAGCACTCACAGAGTGACGTCAGAACCAGAGAGGCACCCCATCAGATGAGCAGGCTAACTGGAGGCTTAGACAGGCCGCGGCCTTCTGTCTGGCTTCACCCTCATGGTGCCTTTTTGCTCTCTGATTTACATTAGCAGCTCCTCCTTCGGCTTCTAAACCTGAGGTTCCCTGGCTCTCTCTGTCCCTAGGTTTGGAGCCCTGCAGAGGGCTTGGAGTTAGTGTCTGTCTCCTTGCTTTTCCAGGACGGTCTGAAATCATTGCCCTTTCTGTCCTTTGCTCTGAGGCGCTGGGAGAGGACCTGAACTTCAGAGTTAAACTGTAAAACTGCTTTCTCCTCTCTTGTCCACACAGCCCATGGAATGGTCAACAGACTGTCTGTCCAGAGCATGCCAAGGCACCACATACTCTTTCAGTTTCCCAGGGAGTGAGTTGGGAATCATGGGGGGACAGAATTGTTTGGATTCTTCCTGAAGAGTTACCTATACTGATGGCATCCTGTCTTGGGTTTCAGATGACAGTGGAGTCTGGAGAGGAGAGCTGGCCATCTTGATTACTAATTTCTTTGGTAAATGCAGCATTTCAGTCCATAAACAGGGTAACTTATAAACGTCAGAAATGCATGGCACATCATTCTGCAGGCAGAGAAGTTGAAGACTAATTCAGTGATTAGAGAGGATTGCTTCTTGGTTCACACACAACTCTTTTCATTGTGCCCTCATAGAGGGAGACCCCTGGGGCTTCTTTGATAAAGACACTAATACCATTTGTGAGGGCTTTGATCCCATGACCTAATCGGCTCCCAGAGACCCTACCTCTGAATATATTGCCCTAGGGGTTAAGGATTTCTACTGACAGATTTTGAGTGAAACGTACAAATTCAGTTCAGCATCTAGTAGCTGCCTAGAAGCAGTTTCAAGTCCCACATTCCAGCCCAGGCAAGTTGGAGGATGTCAGAGCCGGTCACAGAAAACATACAAGGGCAGGTCATTGTGGTTAGTTGACGGACATTTGAGAAGCATTTCATGCTGAGTCTATGGGCAAAAATACTTCCCTATGAGCTAATTTTATTGCTACAATGAACCTCATCTCTCCAAGTCAGAAGGTCATCTTCTGCAGCCGTGTGACTGGGAACCAGAGAAAAGCAGAATCAATGGGCCTCCAGAGGTAATTTTATATACCTCTTGCCTCGATTCCATTAAATCTGATTGATTAATAGCTAACAATTATTGGGCACTCATTATTCACAAGCACCATTTTAAGAGTATTATTTGCAAAATCCTCCCAACCACCCTCCACGTTTGTTTTTGCTCCAGTTTAACGGATGGAAAAACTAAGGCTCAGAGTCAACTGTTAAGTTGACAGAGCTGAAATACAAATTTAGTTTCAGATTGAACACTAAGCCCAGCTTCTTATTTGGCATCATCTATGGCGTCTGTGCTGTGTGGAGGTCCACAGGAGCCTGGAGCCACAGGCTGTTGGATGCCACTGCAGACTGTCTCAGCTTCTGTATGTGTGTGTGAGAGAGTATTTTGTGTGCCTGAGTGTTCTGCATGCATGTGTATGTATGTACATAGATTGTGTGTGCAGGTAAGAGGTCAATTCAGGTGTCATTCCTCCGGAGCCATCCACTTTGATTTTGACTTAGGGTCACTCACAGAACCAAGGGCTCAGCAATCCGACTAGATTGGCTGGCCTGCAGACTCAAGGGATATGCCTGTCTCTCTTCTCCAGGGCTGGGATTACAGGTGTGTGCCTGGCTTTTCATGTGAGCGCTGAGGGTTGAACTCAGGTCCTCATGCTTACTCAGTAAACTCTTTACTGGTTGAACTGTCTCCCTACCTCCCTAGCTCAGCCTTGCAGGTGGTCCTGACTATCTCTGTTTCATGCTTCCTTTATTAATGAGCCCCAACGTGTCATCACCCGGAGGTAACAGGCTGGTCGCATGGAAATATAATGCAAGCTACATTTATATTGTACATATTCTAGTAGACACATTAAAAATAAAAAGAAACAGGTATTGTAGCAAGGCTATTTACATAAAATATTTAAAGAATCACATCACACTAGTACATTGGTGCTTAGAACAAAATGACTCCAACTAAGTCAATCCATTGACACCAATGTGGTCAGTGACTTTTGATCCATTTTTCATAGTAGAAGTGACACTCACTCCTAACACATGTATTATTGTCCAACACTATCTTACCACACCAAGCTGTAGTTAAAGTAAAGTGTAGTACTGACTAGCTAAGCGACAAAGTGTCTAATACGAAAAGATGTTACATACTCCATAAAATTTGGATCCTTGATAGCTTTGGCCACGTTAGGTGCTCGGTATCTGCCTGTGATTGGCAGCTGCTGTATCCCAAAGTAAGAGTCTTTGTGGTGGAAATTTGCTTTACATGTACTATGGAGAGAGGGCAGAGGCTAGGCTAGAAGGGAGGGTCTGTGTAAAGGAAGCAGGGAGACTGAGGCAGAGTGGAGCAGGTCACAGACAAGGAAAATGGAGACTCATTCAGGATAGTGGAGCTCTAAGGGGGGCTCCACCTGAAATATCTGATAGAATGGGTGGCCATGGGGTGGATCAGAGGCAGGAGGACCTCACTCATTGTTGAGAGCAGCCAAAGCTCTGAACGGAAGTGAGGGTAGAGAACAAAGGGGAAGGACTTAATTGTGGAACTGTAAGGAAGGTGTCTGAGCATCAGGGGGCAATGCAGGAAGGGAGCTGCTAAAGAAGGTTGAGCTTGATGCTACCCTTAAACGCTAGAGCCCAGATGGAAAGAGTGAAGGGGGTGAGGATGGGGAGCACCATGGTGGAGGGAGGAGGTTAGTGGGGAGCACGAGGGCGGGGGAGGGGTGGACAGAAGAGGCTCGTTCTTTTGCAGGGATTGGACTCATGGTGAGCTCTTCCTTGGCCTTCCCTCTGCCTGGTAACTTTGACTTCTTTCCCTCTTCCTCCTCCTCCTCCTTCTCCTCCTCCTCCTCCAAATCCTCCTTTCTCTCCTCCCCTGAGGAAAATCACATGAATGGAATGACTGCCCTGTGACAGACACCTATAAGGTAATGGGCATTTTCCAGGCCCAGGCAAGCATCAAAGAGCAGTCATGAGGCCTTCTTCATCAAAGACACACATCGTTTGGCAATATCTGGTGTCCCTGTAGGGATTTGGCATGACAGGGGAAGGGGGGAAGACCAGGCATCTGGAGGGGATGACGGTAGCTACAGTTTACCCAGCTGACAGTATGAATCAGGCATAGTTTGAGACTTGAGACTAGCATCTCGCTTGTGACCATCACTTTCTATCCCATAGTAAGGAAAGTGAGGCTCACAGCAACAGAGCAACTTGCCATTCATACTAACAGAGGAGCAGGATTGGACTTACACAGGTGCACTGAACATGGCTAGGCAAAGCATGTCTCTGACCTTCCCTTTCATGAGGGTACCTTATCTCTCCAGGCCTCCTGGAAGGGCAAGCTCTGGCCAGAACTCTCCAGAGAGGGTTTAGAGCAGTGGTTCTCAATCTGTGGGTTGTGACCCCTTCAGGAGGTCAAATAACCCTTTCACAGAGGTCACCTAAGATATTGGAAAACACAGGTATTTATGTTATGATTCCTAAGAGTAGCAAGATTACAATTATAAAATAGCAAGCAACAAAAATAATTTTATGGTTTGGGGGTCACCACAACATAAGGAACTGTGTTAAACAGTAGCAGCATTAGGAAGGCTGAGAATCACTGCCCTGGGTGTGTTCCTTCCTGAGGAGGGCATGGTGACATGGTGGAATTGGTGGATCAATGGAACTGACAAGCTTATAGGAGACAAAGGACCTGACCTCCTCTCTAGCCCCCTCTGTGGATGGAGCAGTAGGAGTTGGGTGCCCTCTTCACTCATCTCTCCTCATTGGTCCATTTGAGTCACTGCCCCTGGGGATATGCTTCACACTCTGAATTCCATGCCCTGAGGGTAGTATTCTAGCACAGGTATCCACCAGCAAGTACATTCCAGAGAAAGGTCTTCACACGAAATAGGAGCTGGGCAGGGAGGGAGGTGGTGGAGAGGAGATGGGAAATACCGCAGCACTCCCGTATCACAGCTCAGGGGATTTACTCCAGGCTCTGAGAGTCAACTGAATATTGCTTATTCATGTGTAATCTAATCCCCCTCTCATGGCCCAGAGGCTGAGGGCAGCAGGAGGAACTGGTTTGTAGGGGGTACGGCAAGAGTATGTCCCTGAACAGGAGCTTCCTGTGTTCTGTTAGAAATAAAACTATCCCCTCACATGGCTTAGATTCGTGTGAAGGCAAGTGATAGGGAGGGGGTAAGAGGGGCTAGGCTGGGGCTAGGGTGGAGAGTTCCTGGGTAGACTGGAGAAGTGGTTCCTGGTATGTAGCCTCAGAGGCCTTTGTCCCATGTCCCTTTGGGAAGACACGGAGCTGCAGATGGTTGTACACTCCCAGGTAGAGAACATCTTAATAACTCGCTCCTCTGGTGATGGATTGTCAAAGGGGGAGCAATAGAGTTATGGCTTGACCACCCCAAAGCTTTTACTCACTAACATGATAATTCACAGAGGGACATGGGAAGATTTCCCAACTGCAGCTAACCGATGTTGAAGACCCGAAAACAGCCACTTGGGACGACTTTTATGTTCCGCTCTCGGCTTAGAAGCAAATGGCTAAGAGACCTGGACACAGATCAAACAAATGTGCTAGGAACCGAATGCCAGGCACAAATCTGCTGCTACTTCCCACTGAGGGCCCAGCTTGCTCCCCTCCAGCCACACAGGAGGAGGATAACAGAGAAAGCTGCAGCTGGCCTGGGTTTGGGGGAATAGTTCCAGTACATGGACATCAAGGAGTGGCAGGCTGTCACCTCTGTAGGACATAGTGATTAAGCAAGAGGCAACAAGTGATCCACTCTTTGACCCTACTGAAGCTAGGGGCTGGTGGCCAGAGGCCTGCTCTGTCCCCACAGGAGCCATTAATAGTATAGGTACAGTGAGCCCTGTTTTTTCCAAGGGGAGGGGAGGACCCCCTAGAATTGTCGAGTGAATGAGAAGGTACATCACACCACTAGTTATTTTTCTTCACCTCCAGCCAAAGGATTAGCCTGCAGTGGTTTTGTATGAATCAAAGGCCATTCAGTTGGGGTTGGGGAGATGGCTCAGTTGGTAAAGGGCTTGCTGTTCAATCACAAAGAACAGAGTTCAATCCCCAGAACCCATGTTAAAGAGAGCTAGGCAGGCATCCGGCCCATGCCTGTTATCCAAACACTGAGAAAAAAATACCTCGAAGTCTGTTAACCAGCCAGCCTAGCCTAATTAATTGGTGAGTTCTAGGTAAAAGTGAGAGAACTTGTTGTTTCAAAAATCAAGCTGGTTCGCCTCCTGAGAAGAAACACACAAGCTTGACCTGTGGTCTCTGCAGGCACATGAACATGTGTACATGTGTACAAGAGTACTGCACATACACACATACACACACACACACACACACACACACACACACACACACACAGAGCTGGTGTGGGGCTGGTATCCTGAGGTTATCTAACCAAGGAAGAGGTGAGTTGCCATTTTTTTTTCATATCAGAAGGCATAATACTCATGTTTATGCTCACTGCTTAAGAGAGCATGGGTTGAGTTCAGTCTCCCATTAGTCCTGGACTCAGTGATCCAATTGCTCTTTTCCTTGGCCAAGAGTCACAGTAGAGATTCTGAGAGACAGAGGGGGGCTTGAAGGATATGTAGTTCAAACCCCTTCTTTTGCACAGGAAGAAGTCTAGAAAGAGGCATTGGGCTGTCCCAGGTCACTTAGCTTTCACATGCAGCTAGTACACAATTGATCCTGGATGTCAGGAACTCTGACTCTGGGTCTCAGCTTTTTCTATTGCTCTGTGCTCTCCTGTTCGGATCTCAGTCCTGTTTATAAACACAGTCCCCAGGATCAAAGACTCTTGCAACTCTTGCCCAAAATAAACCCAGGTCATTTCACAGCCGCTCTGTGTTACTTAGGGCCAATTCTGAGTGAATTATTAATTTGCTGATGACTTTATTGGCTGGCTGTGCTGAATAGTTTTATGTCAACTTGACACAGGCAGGAGCCATCAGAGAGGAGGGTACCTCAATTGAGAAAATGCCTCCATAAGAGCAGGCTGTACGCAAGCCTGTAGAGCATTTTTTAAATTGGTGATTTATGGGGGAAGGCCCAGCCCATGCCCATTGTGGGTGGTGCCATCCCTGGGCTGGTGATCCTGGGTTCTATAACAAAGCAGATTGAGCAATTCATGGGGAGGAGTGGCACTCCTCCATGGCCTCTGCATCAGCTTCTGCCTCCAGATTCCTACTGTTTGAGTTCCTATCCTGACTTCCTTTGATGATGAACAGTGATGTGAAAGCAAAAGCTGAATAACACACACACACACACACACACACACACAGATACACACACAGACACACAGGCACACACACAGATACACACAGGCACATAGACACACACACAGACAGAGTTGATGTATGGATGGTATCTTGTGGTTATCTAACCATGGTTCCTCCCAGGTTGCTTTAAGCACAGCAATAGTTAACCTAACTAACACAGGTTCATGGCAGGTGAGCATGCAAAACCAGTAATGTGACTGGATAGGTGGGAAGCAAGGGGACACCTGACAACATGGTCAACAAGTCCTATGACAACGCCATGCAGTTTACAATCCATAAATTGTCCTACAACATTCTAGGCTTGTAAAATTGCATGAGGAAGGGAAATGTTCTTAGGTTCACTTCATATGTGAGGCAACTAAAGCTGAGAGAGGTGCAAGAACTTTCCCGAAGCTCCAAAGCAAGTCATTGAGAGAGATAGGATTTGAATTCTGGCTTGTCTGGCACCCAGACTACACTTCTCTAACTCCAGGTTAATCCACAGCACAGAAGAAGGCATTAGAAATTCCATTCTGATCAGGAAAGAGACATCCAGCTCAGAAGAATGCACTTCTTCCTATGCTGGGGGTAAATAATAACAGGCCATGTGGTGATTTCAACGAGAATGCCCTATAGGTTTATAGATTTGGATGCTTGGCTCTCAGCTGATGAACTGTTTAGGAAAGATGAGGAGGTGGGGCCTACTTAGAGAAGGTGTGTCCCTGGAGATGGGTTTTGAGGTAAAGAAGCCCACACTATTCCTGGTTATTTCTCTTGCCTCCTTGCTTGTGGATCAAGATTTAAGCTCTTCTCTACAGCTAAAGTTCCATTCCTGCCTTCTAGCTGCCACACTCCTCACCATGATAATTATGAATGCTAGCTCTCTGGAACCCTGAACCTCAAATTAAAGGCCTTCATTTATAAGTTGCCTTAGTCATAACATTTGATCACAGGAACAGAAAAGTAGCTAAGACATACTGCATGTATAAAATGCTTCTTTTTTAATAAAGGGCCATTTCATAAACAACTGCTCTTCTTGGCTGAGAATCACATTGTAGACTCTTTGAGACAGAAGGGACCAGGATGGGTGTAGGGCTATGGCTCCCACATCTGCTCCACCACAGAGCTCAGCCGCTCGGGGAGGCAAGACACCAGAGTCAACTGAGCTTGCCCCCATGCCTTTGTTGGGTGGGTGGTGGGTCATAGGGCATCCCCAGGACGCTGCTCTGGGCGTGGGGAAGCACAGCAGTCTAGAGCAAAGGACAGGAGGAGCTGGTTCAGGGGTCCAAGTCACTCAGCTATCGCACACTGTGTGCAGCTGATGTTCCTCCTGTCATGACAATGCAGAGCAGCTTCCAACCTCACTTGGTCTAAAGATGGAAGCCCTTTCACCCTGGTTCTTCTCACCATTTCTCACAGACTGGTTGGGCACATGATATGGCTATGTCAGAGCAAAGAAGGGGCTAATGCAGTGGCTCTCAACTTCCTCATGATGCGACCCTTTAACATAGTTCCTCATGTTGTGGTGTCACCCAACCATAAAATTATTTTGTCACTACCTCAGAACTGTAATTTTGCTACTGTTATGAAATGTAATTATCTGTGTCTCTGATGATCTTAGGTGACCCATGTGAAAGGGTCATTTGATGTGCTCCCCACAGCCCTGGGTGTGGAGACCCACATGTTGAGAAGCACTGTGTTATGGTTTGGGTAGGGTTTAGTTAAACCTCCAGAACAGATCATGTGCTTAAAGGCTTAATCAACAGAGTCACAATTTTGGAAAATGGTGAAGTATCTATGAGGTGGAGCCAAGAGAGAGATCTTTAGGTCTTTGGGCTTATGTTCCTATGTTTTTTGTCTAATTCCTTGCATTCTCAACAGGGGATGCTATAAAATGAGCAAGCCCAGCCCTACCCAGTTCTCTCTGTTTTCTGCTTGAAGTATAGTTGCATGTGGAACCCTAACTCCGTTGGTGTCAGAGGCAACATTAACCCTTGCCACAGTACATCAGTCACTTCCCCCTGGATCCTGTGAGTAAACACCTGACAGGGAACAATTGATGTGAAGACAGGTTTGGTTTTTCTCTCGTGGTTTGAGTGAATCATCCATCATGGTGGAGAAGGTATGTGGAAGGAACAGCTCAAGAATGGAAGGGCAGGAGAACGAGGCTGCTTGTTCACACCATCTTCAAGAGGAAGCAGAAACAGGAGAGGAAATGAAGAGAGGCTATAACCCCAAGGCCTGCCCCTCGGACTTCTACTTCCTCCAGCTAAGCTCCACCTCTTAAAGGTCCCACAATGTCCCAAAACAGCTCCGCTATCTGGAGATAAAGTGTTCAAACACATGAGCCTGTGGGGTTGGCTTCAGATTCAAACCCCAACTAACGTTTGGACTTACAAGTCCATCAGCTAAATCAACTTCCTCCTAGGTAGTTTATACTAGGCATTCTGTCAGTCAAACAAAATGTTGAGTAATATAAAAGGAAGTGTTTCCTCACTTTCTGGACTCAGAAGACACTAATATTTCCTTAAAATACCCTCAAGACTTAGAAAAGCTGCAAAAAGTCTGACTGTCATGAAGAGATAAGACAGAAATAGATCAAGTGAGCAGAGTATAGTCTAAAACCAGATACAAGCATCTGCTCATCTCATTATGATAAAGGTAACGGAAAATGCCAGGATGAATTTTTCAATAATTGAAGGTAGTCCAACAGGACATTATTTTATTTTATTTTTTTATTTATTTTATTTCTTGAGACAAGATCTTGCTATGAAGCCCAGTTTGGCCTGGAATTCCCTAAGTTACCCTGAGGGAGAGGAGCTCATATTTGTGGCAGTTTTTCTACTTCAGCTTCTTAAATGCTAGGATTACAGACATGAGACTCCATAAGTGGCTAATAGGATTGGAGGCAGAGGAATTTTATCCCTACCTCACACCAAAATAAATTATATTCCTAAATAAGAGGTGAAGTATGATAAAAATCATTTGGAAAAAGCAGGAAGATATTTTCATGATTGAACAGAGATGAATATCTCTTGTATAGCCTACCAAAGGCCATAATGGAAAAGAGAATTAATTTCATTGCATTAAAATTAAGATTTTAAATGATTAAAAAGCCTAAAAGAGCAAAATATTAAGCTCACAGAATAGATAAATCTACCTACAAAGCATCCATCAAAAGAGTCCTACTCAGAGCATGTAAATAGTCTTAGTTGGTAGAAAATGTGCTGAAAGACTTGAATAGGCCTCTTTAAAGGAAGACTTCCAAGTAACCAAAGCCACATGAAAAAATACTCAAACCTTTTGATCATCATAGGTCTGTGAATTAAACCACAGTGAGATATTACATTTTCAGCAAAATGGTTACAGTGAAAGAGACAGGTATTGAGAACACAGGAAAATCAGAGTTCTAAAAAACAAGGTACAAATATAGATGGGATCAAGATATATATATATATATATATATATATATATATATATATATCCTGTGATATGATAAATGCCACATATATCACTAACAAATTTATATAGTGATAGATGTATTACTAACAAATACCACCAAACCATTTTTGCATATACTGTACTATATATATATGTATATATAATATATGTATATATACATATATATACTACACTATATATCTTGTAATATATATCATATATATATCTTATAAACCAGCAATTTTTATGATTAATAGAGAAAAAGTATATACATATTAATTACCACACATGTACACACTGACACACACACCCACACACACACAGATGTTCAGAACAACATTTTTTATACAGGGTAAATCATGGAAGCCACCACTAGTGCTCATGAATAGCAAAGTGGATAAGTTGGATCAGTTATAAATGGGACACCAGAGAAAATAAGTAAACTAGAGCCACGTCAGCTACATGGATGGGTCTCTCTGATTCTAAGCTATACGAAGAACCCAGCTACAATAGGAGCAAACTGCCACACTAACAGAAAAGTCAGAAGCAGGCACCACCATTCATTCTACCATTAGGACATAGGTTATCCATGCAGGAATTACGTAGCAGGAGAGGGACTAGGGGTGACCTCTGGAGGTGCTGGTTGGATCTTGTTTCTTCATCTAGTTTCTGGGTCCATGGATAAGAGCACAGGTGGTGATATTTGCTGAGTGGTGCATTTCTGTCAGCTTTTCACATCTACCTTGATCTCTTTTTCCTTCTTGCAAAACATAGAAAGTAAGTGGAGAGGCTGAGGAGATGGCTCAGTGAGAGTGAGCGCTTGCCGTGCAAGCATGAGGACCTGAGTTCAAATCTCCAGCATCCATGTAAGCAATGGCCATGACACATATGCCCATAACCTCAGAGCTATGGGGCATGGAGGCAGGGTCACTGGGGCTTGCAGGCCACCAGCCTATCTCCAGGTTTAGGGAGAGAACCTGCTTCACAGGAAGAAGCTGGGGAGAGATAGAGCAGCACACTGGGTATATTTTTCTGGCTATGCATGAGGGCATGCAGGAGCATACACCTACAAACATGCATGTGCATAGAACACACACACACACACAGAAACAGACAGAGAGAGACACACACACACACACAAAGGCAGATAGACACACACACACAGAAATAGAGAGAAGCAGAGACACAGAGACAGAGAGAGACAGACAGACACATGCACACACACACACACACACACACACAGAGAGAGAAACAGAGACACAGAGAAAAAGAGAGACACACACAGACTGGTAGACAGAGACAGACACACACACAGACAGACATACAGACACAGAGAGAGGCAGACACGCAGTCACACACAGACTCATAGAGACAGACAGACACACAGACATACACAGAGATGGGGATGATAAGAAATAGAGGCGACATCTGTTTGTTTATTCCCCTTTCAGGTTTGTCACAGCTAGCTATCTGCCATCCTCCTAACCGCCCTACCACACAGATCCTCCACCACAGCTGAGGAAGCTGACATGCAGGAAGGAGCCTTGTCTGAGGCCTTGTCTGCTTGTGCTGACACGGGAGTCACTCCGACCCTTCGCTCATCTTTCCTCCACATCCTGTTGCTTTCGAGGCAAGAGCTCTAACGTTAGAGCTCAGAAATCTTGCTTTGAGTCCTTGTTCTGTCATTCACGCTCTATGATCTTGTGGAAAGCGCTCTTCTAGGGAGCTCTTCATCTTTTGACTTATATATAATTCAGGGAATTTTAGTGGGAGTAGCAAGGGTGACTGTGGTAGCGGGACTGATAGTGTACATAGCACATGTGACCTGGGGCCTTGTACTCAGCAAATACAGTGTGCCGTTTCTCCATTTAAGACAGACTAGCCACACATGCCCTCTGAGCAGTGATCTGGAGAGCAAAGCAGAATTTACTACGCTCCCTGTCGGGTGTCACTCTTCCAGGAGTATTAAATGAAAAAAAACATTGAGGGCATCTTTGGTGGGAAAGGGGCAATGTTTAGGCAGGGTGCATGTAGGTAGTCATGAAGATTGAGGGAGTTTGCTAGGGATCTTATGCAAATCAATTCACGGTTGGTGATTTTCACATCAGCTAGTAGAGTCCATTTTGTCCTTGACCAGGGGCGGTGGAAATGTGTGTGTGTGTGTGTGTGTGTGTGTGTGTGTGTGTGTGTGTGTATGCTGGGTGGGGGTGGGGCTCCCAAAGGCTGTGAGAGTCACTCTTTTTAAGAGAGAGGGTTCCACAGTCCCTTTTCACATCAGAACTGAGATCAACTTTCTATTAGTCCTCCAAGAGTAGTTCAGGAGAGTAGCTAGAAGGTAAATAGCATTTGTATTTGTTCAACACCGAGTCACCTCTCCCCAAGTTTGTCAGTATGTCTGCCAAGGAACTGTTAGCTCCCTGTGGTAAAGGGAGGGGTGCAGGACACTGGTGCTGTAGGTGTGCCCTTCAGGGCAGGACACAGCTGGTGTTTTCTGTGAACATACGGTGGTCATCGCTATCTTCTGAACGTGAGGGCCATGAGAAATGAGCTAACAGTCACTCTCTTTGCTGAGAGGGCTGTCTCTCTGTGCCTTCAGCCAAAAGACCCCATTCCTTCAGGAGGCTCCATGCTCCATGCTATGGGACCAGTGGGAGAAAAGGAAGGACTTCAGGAGTGAGGCTGAGGAGGTGGGTAATGAGCAGGAGCCAGACCCCAGTCTCTCTCCCTCCACAGAAGTCTTCTTTGCTCTGTTCCTAAATTGTACACATTGATCTGCTGTGTGTAGGGTTGCACAGTGAGTTGGCACATTGATCTGCTGTCTATAGGGTTGCACAGTGGGTTGGCATGTTGATCTGCTGTGTATAGGGTTGCATAGAGAGTTGGCAATAATCTGCCGTGTACAGGGTTGCATAGTGAGTTGGTAGGAGCACTCAAGTGTAGCAGGCCTGCATATACTTGGGTTTGAGTTTAAACGAGCTGGGAGCTGGGGAATGACCTGACAGCCTTAGGGCACCCAAATGTCCAGTTTTCTCCCAACAAGTCCCTTTGGAGATTGAAGCTGTCAGTCAAGAGTGCCCAGGTGTCCCCACCCCAACCCATGAAGTTGTCCTGCCCTCGAGAACAGGAGGGATAGGCAGGAGTGAACCAGGTAGCCTGGCTGTTTGGTATGAAGGAGGAATGCTTTCTATATAGTGCTGGCTATGCCAGTTCAGGGTCATGAACCTTTTAACCTCTAAGAAAAGATCCTGGCTCAAGGGTCTAAATTCAACCTGGGTATGGCCTATCTTCCTTTTACTTTTTCGAATATTAACATCTCGATTAATTACGGAGCAATTGCTTGTTTGTTTCCTTTTAGATTGCCTAGCCTTCACATGCCACCCACTCTTCCCAGAGAGTGACTTTGAGTGACGTCTGAAGTTTCAAGGGTCAGCTGTTTCCTAGTGACATGTTATTAGAAAATGCAGCATTTCCCCTAAATAAGAAGGTCCTTCCCTTCTCCGTGCTCCTCTCCCCACTCTCCCTCCACCTCTCCTGATATACCATAACTCTAAAAAAGCCTGCAAGATACAGTTATTTACTCTTCTCAGTCTTCTCTCGACTTAATTTTGGGCTGAAGCCAACACTTGAGTGAAACAAAGAAGCGGCCATGAAATATTCTCCTTCAGAGCTCAAGTGTTTGTTTTTGGGGCAGCTGCGCAACCCTTAACACTGGGGGCTGGGAGTGGAGTGAGGGGTAGGGAGATGAGGTAGACAAAAGTACACTCAGAACCCCAAACCCATGGCCCAGAAACTCAGCAGTTATGAAAGAGCCCCCTGTGATGGGTGGAAGGCAAGCATTCCAGAGGGAGCCTCCTTCAAGGTAATTACTTATTTTGGGGGTTAGCCTTGGTGAAATATATGGTCTGTTCAATAAAGCTATTGTGCTTCTCCTCAGGAAGCTACGAAGGAGGATGATTGCTCGGGAGCCTGAAGACAAGGAACCCAAGCGGGCTAGGGACCCCCATGGGGAAGGCGTAGGCAGAGAAGTCTAGCAGCAGGTATCCCTGCTTCTCCCTTATCCTCCAGGCTGAGCCTCTTTGTAGAAGGAGGCCAGATTTCTGGTTGCCCTCAGGAATGATGAGAAACTTGACTCTGGTCTTTTATCTTACAGCAAAGTGTGTCAGGATGGCCCTGGCAAGGAAGAATTTAGTTAGCAAAGTGTGGGTACAGGATTCTGCCCCTTAAAAGAGGGCAGTTCTCCTGGGCCAACTATATTTTGTTAATGAGTCAAGGCAGAATTTTTTCCCAATATTCTGCTACTGTTTTGTTTTATGTTCTTTCTTTTGGCTTATTTTATTTCTATTCAGGGATAGAAACACACACACATATGCATACACACACATTCACACATAAACATACATACACACATACATACTCATACATACTCACATACACATACTCATACATACATATACATACCTACACACATATGCACATACATACACATATACACATATACATACCTACACACATATGCACATACATACACATACACACATATACATACATGCTTACACATTCTGTGACATATACTCACACATACACAAACATGCTCACATACATGCACACACACACTTATGCATGCACACATACATACATTCACACATGTACACACACATATACATTCATCATACATGCATACAATGCTTATACATACATATACATACATATACACACCCATATACACATACATACATGCAAATGCACATACATGTACACACACATACACGCTCATATACATATATACCTACATGCTCACAAAATACATACTCTAACATATATTTACATATACATATGTAAATACATATACATACAAGCTCACACACATACTTATACATGCACACATACATACACACACATGCACACACATGCACATACACTCACACAGATGCTCACATGCTCTCTCTCATACACACACACATACACACACACACACACACACACACACGCACACACACACGCAACTCAAAAGCATAATGAAAAAAGATTAGTTCAGACTGCTGGAGAGGTCACTGTTCACCGGGCCCACAATCTCATCTGAAAATTCTCTTCAGGGCAAATTACATGTAATCAAGTTCCAGTTCACCTTACCAGGCCTTCAGCCCTCTTCTGTTCTGCTCTGGTCTTCGTAGGAGAACAGGGCTAAGTTAGGAGGCTGCCTCCAGGAACAAGTAACTGAAAGACAGGCCAGGCCCGTGCTGAAAAGTTGGATGGGGCTCAGCACAGTCCAAAGCCGGAGAGGGGAGACAGGGAGGATGGCAGAGAGTGAACATCCAGGCTGACTTGTAAGAAGAGGGGACTGGACTCTAAGTAGAAGGTAGGAAAAAGGGTTCAGTGTCAGTTGGGGGCATCTGTCTGTCAGGTGAGCTGCAGAAGATTCCCGGATCAGGGGATGGAGGGTGGAAGGGCCCATGGGAGTCTAGACCGGGTCTATGATTGTCTTGGTGGCCTGGGCCTGGAGCTGGCAAGAGTTCAACCCTCCAATGACCTCCCATATTATTTGTCCTTTGCTTCAGTGGGACTCCGATTCACCACTTCTGCTTCAATGAAAAAAGGAGAAACTCTAAACACTACTCTGCTTCATGTGTGAGACTCCAAGCTGCAGCAGTAGCAGCAGCCTCTGCTTCCCTGAGGAGGACATGAGGCCTTTCAGCCGGGAGTTCTGGAGAAGTGGTCCATGAGAGTAAACACCCCAGCCTGTGGTCAGTTCTGCTGTTGGAAGTGGGTATATTTGTTAAATCCTAGTCAATATCCAAGGGTCTCTGTGTTTACTCCATTAGGAAACTAGATAGAGCTGATCAATGCTAGAGGGACTCTAGTTAACTCTCAAGAGGAGGCAATTATAGATAGCAGAATACAAATCGATGTAAAATTCCCCCTACCGCACAGGGTGGCTGCCAGCAGGCTGGAGAGTAGGAGTTAGGCTCACCCTTGGAGAACCACTGTGGACAAAGGAGTACTTCAAAGACAGTTCTACTCCTAGATGCCAAAGCTGGCTCAGGGTCCACTGTACTTGTGGGCTGTGAGCAAGTCAAAGGGCCTTCCTTGATCCCTTCTTTAAAGTGCCATCACCAACATGAATAGACACTCATGATCCACCAAGGGATTTCATGACGTCACTTGATAACCACCATCTTTATCATCATGTCTATTTCTCAGATTAGGGATGAAGCTCAAAGCATTGAAATGAATGAACCAAGACCACATAACGATTAGACCAACAGTGTCTTAATCTCTGTCCTCCGATCTTACGTTCCACATGCATTTCTTTAAGTTACATTTTGAAGCATTTTAGACAGTTAACACCATCTAGCTAACACTGTGAGGCAGATATTATTATTACTATAATTTTAGCAATTAGACAGATTCCAAGCTTCAAAGACATTAAGAGACTAGTCTGAGGTCATAAATGTTATTCTATACCTTGAGAGTCAGTGCCCTTACTTGGCCATAGTTTCATTACTGTCAAAGGAGGGATTTGTGTTGTTGTGGTGGTTTGAATATGATTGGCCCATGGGAAGGGACAGTATTTGCAAGTGTGACCTTATTGGAGTTGGCCTAGCCTTGTTGGAGGAGGCCTAGCCTTGTTGGAGGAAGCATGTCACTGGGCTGGGCTTTGGAGGTCTCTGCCCTATGTTCAGGCTCCACCCAGTGTGGAAGAGAGTCTCCTGCTACTGCTTTTGGATCAAGATGTAGAACCCTAAGTTTCTTCTCCAGCACTATGTCTGCCTGGATGCTACCATGCTTCCCACCATGATGATAATGGACTGAACCTCTGAAACTGTAAGCCAGCCCCAATGAATGTAATGATGGTATTCTAGTCATTGTTCTATTGCTGTGAAGAGGCACTATGCCACAACAACTTGTATAAAAGAAAGCATTTAATTGGGGCTGGCTTAAAGTTTAGAGTTTTGGTCCATTTTTTTCCCCACCATGTCAGAAAGTATGGTGGCATGCAGACACAGATGGTGCTGGAGAAGTAGCTGAGAGTTCTACATTTGGATCCACTGCCTGAGAAGAGAGACTCTAGGCTTGGCATGGGCTTTGAAATATCAAAGCCCACCCCCAGACACACTTCCTCCAACAAGGTCAAACCTCCAAATCCTTTCAAGTAGCGCTACTCCTTGGTGACTAAGTATTCAACTCTATGAACCTATGTGATCCTATATCATTCAAACTCACTCTCCGTGATGCTATGGAGAATGTAGTAACAGTACAGCTTAAGAGTGTTTGGGTTACCTATTTCCCCAGTAGCCAAAGGTTTGCTAGTGTGGGCTGTTGGGATCTGTGGTGTTCTGGAGGCCACCTCAACCCTCTGAAAACCAGTTCTGGCTTAAAGGTGGGGAGATTTGAGGGTTTCTCCCTTGCCTGGATGTAGTTCAGTGCTGTGCATATAGAAGGCTCTAGAAAGGTTGAGATGAATGAATGCCTAATTCAATTATGAGAGCCAAGCTTTTCATTTCTAGGCAAACCAGCATCTCAGTGCATCGTTCTGCTTCCTGTGTAGTCTTTGATCCTGAAATCCTAAAACCAGTTCTCAGATCTTAACAAAACAGATCAGTGGCGTTTTGCTGGGCAGCGTCAGGAAAAGCAAGCTAGGGAGGAAGGAGATTCCCGGGTAGAGAAATTGAGGCAGAAACTTGCTGTGCACTGCTGTTGAAGGAGACCCAGCTCAAGGAGAGGAGCAGTCCTTGGCTACTGCCCTGACTTCCGGATCTCTAGGGAGGAGATGTTCCAGCCAATCCTGTCCTTTTTACCAGAGCTGTTGAAGGCGTGGGACTCTGGCCTCCAGCCAGAACTCCTGCTTCAGAACAGAGGACTGATAAGCAGAAAACGTGGCTGGCTGGTGCAAAGCCTCTCCTGGATTTCATTTGTGACAAACTACTCTTTATAAACCTCAGAACTGCCCATCGTAGCTGGGGTTGAGCAAAGCAACAGGGCTGAAAGGGAAAAACAATTAGAAATACAATTACTGTTGTAAAAGCCGGTCATAAATATTTGAGTTCTCTCTCTGGAGAGGAGGGACAAGATGACAGCTCACAATTCCTTGTATTGACAAAAGAGGAAACAGTCCATGAAACTGGTCATTTGCCTGGGTGTTTTTATCTATCAGATCCAAGAGTGGGAACGAGGGAAGCATGAATGATTGGATTAGCTGGTTGGCCTCGATGCGCTTTTGCAGTATCAGCAATGTGCAGTTGCTGCAGCTCTGCCTCGGACCTGGGCATGCACATGACCACACAGACACACTCGTTCACAGGCTGGGGAGGAGACCCTTCCATGTTATTTAGCCGGGAGGGCCACAGACAAGAGGAGTGCTTCACCCAGGCTGGACACTGACAGAGGTGAGGGTCTTTCCCTCTCAGCTGCTTGTCCTCATTGTTAGAGATTGAAAGAGAAAAGACATGGTGGATGTTTCCATTGCACTGTCAAGGGCCCAGACCCCTTGCAATGCCCTTTGAGTTGATATTATTTGTGCCCCAGACTTTCCTTCCAAGAGTCCATTTGGCCGTGCCTTGGGTGGTCTTGGCTCTATCACAGGCTCAATGTGGCAGGGCCTGCTCATCTGGCAGTGCCAGTTCTCTAGTGCCTGCCTTCTCTGACTCCATTTTCTGCAGCTCTAGGGTACCTCCATGCTCTCTGGTGGGAGTGGGGTTGATGAACATGGCAGGGGATGGGCATGGGAACTGTGAGTGCCCTCTGAAGCTCCGGACAGAAGCCCCTTCTGCAGACATATGCAACCACCTGGCACCTATGCCCACCAGCAGGAAGAGAGCTCCCCTTGCTGGGGCACTGTGCCAGCATGGCAGATGGGCATGTGTGTCAGCTGCCAAGGGACCTCAGAGAGGATCCAAATAGGTCTGCATTTTTGGAGGGCAGGACATTCTCTCCTTTCTTCCTCTTCCTAAATTCAGAACCAGTGGATAAGACCATCTATTAAATATTGCTTTGGTTTCCTGGGTTCAACTGACTCTGCTCACCCCTGCGATCACCTCTTACCTTTCACCTGTGAGGAAGATGAAAGATGCATGGAACACACTGGCCTCTTTCAACCTCCCCACATACCTACATACATTATGAACATGTATGCCTATCTACTGAGAAATGCAGGACCCCCCAAAACCTGCTTGCTGGGGCTTGTCTTACGTCTTCTTGACAAATGACTGTGGAGTTCGAGTTTGATTACTGAGAAGAGGTGGAAACCAACTGCCTCATGGGCAACTCTTGCTTTTCTGGCTAATAGAAGTTGTGGGACAAATTTATTCCATAATAACAAAATCTGCATCCAGCTTAATTCCAGCTCTGCCCTGAAGCAACTGAGAACAAATCTACCTTCCTTTCCGCTATGACAGCTCTTCAAATATTTGAAACCAATGCTCACATCCCTGAAGAGCCTTTGCTTCTCCAGGCTAAGCATTGCCTGTCCCTTCCATTCCTATAGTCATGCTTTGAGTGGCATAGGGTCCAAATCGCTTGTTAGGATTATGTCATTGTTAATTTTTTCTTGGGGAGGGGAAGTCTTTGCTGCGTTCAGACAGATCTGAGTTTGATTTATCTTCAGTGCAGTGGGGTTGACTAAATGGGAAGAAGGCTTGGTGGTCACAGTCCAGGCTGCCATTTACAGCAACTCAATTACACATACGCCTTTGGACTCAATAGCATTATTAAATGTTTAGGGTCTGTCCTTGTTAAAATAGGCATTGTTATTTATATTCTGAAATTAAAAAAAAATGACACATAGTGGTGACTTCACTTCCTTTGGGTCATGCAGTTAGTCTACAATAAAGCAAGGGTAGCAAACTATGGCTTTGGACTGCACATGAAGTACTCTTCATGACCAGGCCCCCAGCCACTAAACTGGCCATTGTAAAGGCAAGTCATGTGCCTACATAACTATATACCTGCAGGGCAAAGACAGTGGACATGAACTAACAAGTGTCTGCAAGATTACCTCGGGGGCATAGGGGTGTAGTTTAGTGGTAAAGTGCTTGCTTTGCATGTGTCAGGTTGGTTTTTATCCTTAGAACATGCACATGCACAGGTGTGTGACTATGAAAGCGCATGCACGCGCGCGCGCGCGCACACACACACACACATTGTGGGAGCGGGAGAGAACTGACTTTTGCTCTTCCCTCTTGATTGAATGGCTTTAAAGATACATTATGTCTCAGTATCACTGATGTATCTGAAACACAAAATTGGTGCTCATGATTTGGACTAGACCTTTGGTTTAGTTTAGATCCAATGGATGCTGCAAAATATGCTCAGAATATAGAATAATTCTGAACATGGGAGGCAGTGAGTTTAGTGTGGCATCCAAAACCACACACTGTGGGGTACTTGGCCTGATTCCTGTTACAGCTTTGTTTCTCGATGATCACTGACCAATTAGACCCTGTTTGTTCTCTTCCTCTGTCCATAAAACATGGATAGCACTTTTAGAATAAATCTTATTACATAAAACATAAATTATGTTACATAGAACATAGGTTCTTCTTCCAAGACCTAAGAACGTTTTAAGTTTTAACAATGGAGATAACATTTTTAATTAGTAAAATCAACTCTAGTTTCACAGTTTTGAGAGTTCTGCTGCTCTGAGTCATGTGACCATGCTCACGATGAAGATTCGGGGTCTTTCCATCAATCTGCTACCTTGCTGCTTGTTTCTTTAACAACTTTCCCCTCCATAGACCCTGGTAACCATGGATCTGTCTGCTGAGTCTATAGTTTGCCTTTCACAGAATGTCTTATGAATGTAGTATATATGTAGTCTCTCTTTTAACTTAGGGTAATCAATTTGAGATTTACTCATGTTGTTGAGTATGTCAGGATTTCTTTTATTTCTGGGTAGGATCCTACTTTGTGATGTACAGGTTTTGCCTAACCTAGTTGTTTTCAGGTGATTATGAATATGTGAACTTATCCACATTTTATGGACGGAGGAGTCGAGAATGAAGAGGATCTGCTAACTGGTCAGTGGTTAGCGAGAGGCAGAATTGTGACAGGAATCAGTAAGTACCCCAGAATTTGTGATTTTGGTACACCACACTGAAGTTGCTGCCTCTCATGTTCAGAATTATTCTGTTCTGAGCATGTTTCTATAGACATGCAGGTTTTACATGAACATAAGTTCATTTCATGTGGTAAACACTTAGGCACACACTCTTAGGTCATATGATACATATGAATTTAACATTGGAAGGATCTTCCAAACTATGTCCCCAAATGGCACATCATTTTGCATTCTTTCTGCTATGCAAAAAGTTTCCAGTTGCCTCATAGGCGACCCAGAGCTTGTTGAAGTTGACTATTACTTATTTTTAGTATTTATTTATTCACTTATTTTAAAGATTTATTTTTAGTTACGTGTGTCTGTGTGTGAGTATATGCACATGAGGGCAAGAGCCTGCAGAAGTTAGAAGAGGGCATCAGATCCCTCAGAGCCAGAGTGACAGGCAGATATGAGCTGCCAGTTGAGTGCTGGGAACTGAACTGCAGGTCTTCCTCAAGCTCAGCAAGCACATGTAGTCACTGAGTCATTTCTATGCCCCCCCTTTTTAAGTTTTAGTTGCAATAACACATAGGCACTGTCTCTCCTCATAATCTGAATTCATATTTGTTCTACTGCTGGCAGGGCCGAACAGCTTCCATGTTTGCTATGTGTGTGGCTGCTTTGGTAAAGTGTTTACTGTTTACAGTTTTTAGAAGCCTGATTGCTTTATGTGTATTAAGCTTTAGGGATTATTCTTGTGTTCTGGATTCAAGTTCCTTGTTAGATGCCGGTTTAGAACTTCCTCCCACTCCCTAAGTTGTCTGCTAATTCTTCCAATCAGAGCTTGTTAAGAAGCTGATACAGGTGTTGATACAATGCATTTTGTCATCTTTTTTTTTTTCTTTTAGAGGTTATGATTTTGGTGTGACGTCTAAGAAATCTTTAACCTGGGATCACAAGTTTTTGTTTATATTTTCTCCTACAGTATTAGCATCTCAGGACATGTTCAGGTTTGTGTATGTGGTATGGGGTAATGTGGAGGCCCCTGATGGCATTAGTACTGCTAAGCTTCTGTGTCTCCTTCCTTGCCCCAGGCCAGCTGTTCATGTCCACTGAAGACCTTTCCTATAATGTTTATGCTAATATTCACACCCCTAGTTAGCTAGTCTGGCCTCTGCTGCCCTGGGCATTTCTTCAACTCAAACAGGATGGAGTGTCAGTCTTCAGGCTACTCCATTCCCAGTCTGGGTGCCAAAGCAAAGCACGTTACAAGCTAGAAGTGGCTCCATGAGAATCACATCCAGGCCTTGATTGGGACATGCTGGGGTTAGCCTCGTTGTATAAGACCTATGGCTGAAGTTTTGAGAATTTACTTATCACAGTAAATTCCACAGTTGTCTCCACTGGCTTGGAGACAGGATGGAGCTTTCCTGGCTATCAAGCAGTGCTTCTGAGAGACATGGGTAGAATGGGCGAAAGTGGATGTTAGTGGAAGCAAACTCAAGGGGCCCTGGTCATAACCTGTTTTGACTTCCCCCATCCTGACTCTAAAGACCAATGCTGTTCTTACAGAACTTGGAAGATGCTGGTGGCTTTGCTGTTTTCTCCATCAACCTGACATGTTGTCCTCTAAGTACTAGTTTCCAGGGGCGGGGAAATGGAGGGAGGGATATAAAGAAAGAGAGGGTTTATGCTGGTGTGTAGGAAAAAGCTCCAAGATAGTGAAGAATTGGCCTAATACCATATCAGAACAAAATCTAGTGCCTACACCGGGGCACAGAGGAACTAGACTCATTAGAGACAGTAGCCTGAACAGTTGTGTGGAAATTTTTCTAGTGGGGATTGGAATCGTGTAGCTCCATGGACTGTTAGGAGTTAAGCTTGGTCAAGAAACTGAATCTGTCTCTTTGCCTCTGATAAGAATCTCATGTGAGACACCCAGGGAGAAGAGCCCAGAAGAGATGGCTCAGCTTTTCCTGGTTATTAACTCACGTATCCAGCTCTATTTTGGCATTGGTTGCAGTACTGGTGCCTATGTTATCTATGAAGTGACATGATAGGTAGGTAGTTGGTGGGCAGAAAGCAGGTTGAGGACAGGATTAACAGGAGGCTAAAGACTGGGAACCTGAGATGGAGTGGGTGGAAAAATTAAGTATCCAAGAAATTTAGCCCTCCAGTGATTTCAGGTGCTGAGGGCACAGATTTCACAGCCCACAGATTACACTGTACTGCATTTTTTGGCCGTATTTTTATGTTTCTTTGGGCTACTGTTTCTCATCTATGAAATGGGAGCTATAGCAACCATCATCACCAGTGATGTGGTGAGCATTTAATGCTTGCCTTGTCTTCATACACATTTTCTCATTTAATACCCATAACACATCCTTAGCATCTCTATTTTCCAGGTGAAGTAAAGACTCAATAAATTTAAGGATTGCACCCACTCTTGCCTAACCATGAACAACTTCATGAACAGAATGATTAACACAAAAGGAAGTTCCACCTCCCCCTTCTCTGTTTGTGTTGATTAATTCATTAATTTTTGTGAGATAAGGTTTTACTCTGTAGCTAGGAATGGTCTGGAGCCCATTATGTAGCCCATGATGGTCTTGAACTCATGACATTCCTCTTATCTCAGCCTCCCTAATGAGTAATGAGGTGATTGGAGTGAGCTACCACTTATGACAACCTTCCCTATGTTTTGCTTATGGACATGGATGCAAATGTAAGCCTAGAGTACAGGCGACTGCCACTGTTTAGCTTCATGGAACACAGCAACCAGCCCAGACTTGAAACTAGAGGCTTTGGGATCTCCATCTAGGAATTTTCTTAAGTGGCCCAGAATTTAGATTACCTTTTTCTGGGTCTTCATTTTTTTTTTTAATTATTAAAATAGAGAATCTGATGGAATGATTTTTCAGATCGATCTAGGTATGTGTCTTCTACAATATTATGATTCAGATTTTCTCACTGTGTCTTCAAATTCAGGAAGAGACTTTGGGTGGGGTAAGGCTACCTGTTACAGGCATCACAGATAGGGAGAGAATAAGATGAGATGATTGCAGTGCCAGGGACAGAATTCTGCAGAACTCTAGTTCTCCTTTCAGCTTCTCCGTACTCATAATTCTTAGCTCAAGGTGCATGTTGTCTTAAGGGCCTTCTGGCTGTGTCATGGTAGATGCCCTCCTTTGTAAATGTACTCTCCCTGTGCAGCACAGTGTAAGTAGCAGTAATTAAGCTATTAATACACTTAACTTCTACGTGACTCGTGCCAAACCGCCACTGTGGTTGCTTACCCTGATATGTATTATACTGAGCAGTGACATGCGTATATTATAAACAAATGGGAAAAGAAGTCAGGAGAGCCACAGGAGCTCCATAGAGGATATAGAATAAGGCTGAGCCTGGGATGTAGGGCTTAAAGCAGACCCACCATTTAGAATTTAAAATTCTGGTAGCCAACCTTGAAAACATGACTCAGTCAGTTTCAAATTCATAGTAGATATAAGAAGAGAAAA
The DNA here is from genome assembly GCF_008632895.1 of Mastomys coucha. Taxonomy (NCBI): domain Eukaryota; kingdom Metazoa; phylum Chordata; class Mammalia; order Rodentia; family Muridae; genus Mastomys; species Mastomys coucha. Next base: position 41,313,879 of record NW_022196906.1, on the reverse strand, counting down.
AAAAAGAAGTAACTAAGAGAGAGATAGAAGAAAAAAGGAAGAAGAGAAGGAAGAAGACGTGAAAGGAGAGACAAGAGGATGAAGAGAGAATCCCGGGGCTGTTGAGGCGCTGTCCGGCTTCCTCTGCTCCTCAGCTCAGAAGATTCTATCCTGGGAACTTCCTAAAGACTGCACTCATGGTGGATGTTGCTGTTCCCTAAGCTTCAATCCCGTCCAACTTTATTTCAGAGAAACAGCTGTACGGGGGGTAGGGGGGAACAGGGGCATGGTCTAGTGGACAGCTCTCTGCTGACCTGGCAGAGTCCCAGAGTGGACCTTAATCTTTGTAGAGGGATGGCTGGACCACATGCCCTTTGGGCAGTCTTTCATCTCTTTTGTTTTTCTCAGCTGGGTTTTTGATGGACACTGTGTGGCACAGACTTCTGGACCACATTCCCTGCCAAATACCTGAAGTGACATCCTTGGGTTGCCAATTAAATACAGACCCATATGCCTTACAAACACGCTCTGTTGAGATCTGTCCACCCTGAGGTAGGGCTGTCATTTTTCTATGAGTACTGGCAGACCTCACAGGGACTGGGCTGGATCAAGACTGTCCCCATCACTTCAGCTCAGTAGAGCTGAAGGATTTTGCAGGGTATTTGGTTCCTGCCAGCCCACAAGTGTCTGTCTTATAGATAGAGTTGCTGTTCTCTTGTACCCAGTAGAGACCTGTGGATCCCATCATTCCTGTATGAGCTTTTTTGTCTATGGAATTTCCAAGTTTCCTTCAAGCTCAATATCACTAATCCCAGAAGAAAATGCTCTGTGGGAGGAGGGCTGTTAAACACTAGAAAAGCCTTCCAGTAGAATGGTAAAATTGCCTGTTGTGAAGATGCAGAGACCCATGCTGGCTACGGTAAATTGGAACCCATCTGCCTGGAGGCAGGAGGCTCCACAGGATGGTCTAGAATGCTCTTTGGGATATACCAGGTAGCCTATGTAGAGCCTGCTTACCCTCTTTGGCTGGCGTGTAAGCCTAACTTGGCTGGAGTTGTGTGCTCCTGTGGATGTGCAGACATGCCTCTGTAGACATGTATGGGGACATGCCTCAGCATTGATTTTCTTCTTTCCTAGCAGAAACTCTGGCACCAGAGCCCCTTATAGAGGCTTTCCTGGAAAAATGTATTCGGCAGCACAGTATTCTTCTCATAAAAATACAATAAACAGCCCTGCAAGCGGTCGACAAAGTAATGACTCCAATCCTGTGGTGTTCTTGGAAGGGCCTCTTCAGAGCAAAGCAGAGAAGACCAAACAGAAATCTTTGGAGTAATTAGGTTTCTGGAGTGCAGATACCTCTTAAATCTGAGCATCAGAAAGGACCAGATCTGTAAATCATACATCCATCAGCTGGGCTGAGCCCCATGCTTGCTCTGCTCTTCTGCCTATTCCCTAGTTGGAGGTTGTCATCAAAGATCAACCCTTTCTTCAGTTCCCATTGGACATCCCAGCTTCCATGGAGACTCACCCTGACCCCATAAATACATATACCCACGAGATGTGTGGACAGATCACTTGGTAGATTGCTTATCTAGAACACACAAAGCCCTGGCTTCAATCGCTAGCACTGATCTGGGTATGGTGGCACACACCTGTAATCCCAGCACTGGAGAGGTAGAGGAAGGAGGATCAAAAGTTCAAGGTCATCTTTGGCTTCATCAGGAGTTTGAGGCCAGCCTGGGATATATTCTTCAAGACATTTTGTCTTGAAGAATAAGATTAGAAAGCAGAAGGGGAAAAGGAAAGAGAAGGAGGAGGAAGAAGAATGAGAAAAAGGAGAAGAGGAGGAAGAGGAGGGAGAGGAGGAGGAGAAGGGGAGGAGGAGAAGAAGAAGGAGAAGGAGAAGAAGAAACAAGCAACCCACAAATAGCTGGGGTAACTGGATAAGAATCTGAGAATACTGGGATGATGGACCAAAAATTCCCTTTGTTTGTTTCTCCACCTGCCCTTTCCCTCACCTCCTGTCAGTTCTGGGGACTTGAGAGAAGTGCAAAGACTGGTGGGTACATGAGATTCACAAGAGAAATTACAGAAGACAGGGCAGCAGGCTCACTTCACCCTCCAAACCTTCCTGCTTGCTCTCACGAAAAGGGAAGTGGAACTTCCTCAGTTCCTCTGGATTCTTCATAGCCCCAGGCCCTGTTCCTCGGCTCTTTCCCTTGGAGACTCAATGGGGTATCTTGAGCTAAAACCTGATCCTTTTAAGGGCTGCCAGTGAGCTGGGTGAGGTAGCGTGAGTAAAGGAATTCAGGCATTCAGGGAGTTCTGGAGCTGTGGTGGCGCCCAGACCTGCAAGGCATTTAGGGAAAGTAGATTAAGAAATCTTTTGCCAGATAAGAGAGGCCTGTAAAGAGGCCAGAGAAAGGAAAAACACACCCCTTTGCTCACAAGGGATTGTAATTACTAAGATATTGATTGGAATAATAAGTTTGCCAAAACTCCAGAGAGGGAGATATATTCCTCCAGGTATTTTGCTTTTGCAGCATTTGCTCAGTTCTCTTGTGAAGTCAGGTCAATTTGGAAGCCCAGGTCTGGCTCTGAAGCCTGCAAACAACCAGGATGTGGAGAAGCTGTTTCCTCCCTATACAAGGAAGCCCAGTACACATCCTGGCTCACTGCGCTTCCCCCAGCTTTCCTGTGATCATTATTAGCTTGATCTTTGCTATTATTAATAACCCTTGGGGCTTGATAGGGTTAGTCTGAAGTGAGGAGAAATGGCTCCCCAGAAGAGTTAACAGACTTTAAACTTCTCTTCATCAGTTTTCCATAAGCCTTCTCTGATTTCCCCTGAGTTGTATGCCCCTATATTGAACATGTGTGAACTCATGTGAAATCACACACACACACACACACACACACACACACATACACACACACACGTGCATATGCACACATGTACATGTGTGTGTGTGCTACTTATAAACCAGCCCTGCTGTTTTATTCCTAGAACCATACACACGTCTACCTGGCACCCAAATTAGAGGGATTAAGAGTTCCAGTTTTGCAGATGGAGAAAACTGAACTCAAGACTTGTTTGCTGGACAATCCTGAGCAGATCATGCCTTCTCTTCCTCGGTGTCACAGAATGAGAATTTCTAGTCTGGCCGGTGTCAAGAAGACAAAGTAGGACAGTCCCTCTGACATTCTGCCTGGACGATTGTGCTCTCAAAGCTTTCCCTCATCAAAGCCAACAACCAAGGCTCTTCTCAAACTCCAGCCCAACTCTGAGCTTGAGTCTGTCCCTTCCAGAATCACCTTCTGTGCACCCCCCACCTTGACATATCATCTACATTTCTTCTAGTGCTTATCATAGTTTGCTCTGAGTTTTGATTTTGAACTTGAAGAGGGCAGAGATTTATCTTTTTCTTCTTTTGATGTGCTTTGCTCTAATTCTGGAAGTTAGCACTGCAGTAGTAAGTGTATGATACCGTTTCATAATTTTTATAGTTGATACCACTGAGCATTTGTCATGTGCTCTTCTTTATATGTACATTATCATATTTAATCTTCATACAATCATATGAAATAATTTTACTCTCTTCTTTTTAAAAATTAAAAAGTTGGGTCCTATAACCATATGTGGCTGTGTACCATGTGCATACCTGCTGAGAATATTGGACCCCCTGAACTGGAGTTACAGATGGTTGTGAGACACCACGTGGATGTAGAGAATTGACCCCCGGTTCCTTAGAAAAGCAGCCAGTGTTCTCACCCACTCAGACATCTCTCCATCCCCTTTATATGCTTTGGTATGTGTGGAAACCAAGTCTCTAGAGAGAATTAATCATGTCCTGGCCGTACAGCCAATCAGTGGCTGAGTATTGCCACAAATGGACTGATTTCCCCAAAGTCCGTGGTCTGTCTGTACCAGGTGCATCTTAAAATTTTCTATTTGTGACCTGTTTTACCTCAGAAAACTTTAAACAGCCTTCAGTATATAGGCACACAAGTCAAGTGTTTACTGATAGTAAACCATAACAAAGATTATTTTAAAGCTATTCTTTGGCATACATATACTTTTACCACTTATTAATAACAGAGACAGATTTGCATACTAATGAGACAGATACACTTGTTTGTCTAATGCATTCCGATCCAAGGATACGTTAATTTGATGCATGCAAAGAATAATAATAGGAAAAACATTAAAAGTCTTTGTTTTATGTAATTAAGCCTTATGTTTCTATAAGAGCAGAAATGGCTGTATGTATCATGCAACCTGAAAGCACAGCATATGGTAGTCTGGTGTCTGAGCCACAGGGTTTCAGGTAACATACTTTGGAATTGTGAGGTGGGGCAGCATACATGATGCAGACTGCACATGTTATCTGTTCAGAACCAAGGCTTCGGTGAAGTCACTTGATGCTATGTGGGTGAACTTAGCCAGAAACACCTTGGATCCATCATGGCTCTGAATTTCAAAATACATTTTTAGCTATTACACATTTGACATTCTTTCAATGCTGCCAAATTTTTCACAACCCCAAATTTCATCAGACCTTCCCCATGATTGTACACAGGGTGCTGACCCCCTGCAGTTTATAAATCTCTATCCCATCCAAGTACACTAAACCCAGGACATCTTTCACTGGATGTATCCCAACCCTCAGGCAGGCTGTGCAATAAGCAACTTCCAGTTCTTAGTGACATAGCAACTGAGTAGCTTGGAAAGATTGCAGCTCCCTCCTGCTTGAGTGGAAGAAATGCCCAGGGCAGCCATGGCCAGCCTAGTTAAGCAGAGAAGTAAATATTAGCCCAGATACTATGTGAAAGGTCTTTAAAGACTATCTATAGCCTGACCAAGGGGTGGGTGGAGGATCCAAGAAGTCTCGCAGCAATTGGAGTATCAGAGGCACCTCAAAGGTCATGGTGAGACATGCCAGGATGTCTTGTCTGTCAAGGAAGGACTTCCCAAGTACATCCAGGTGGACAGAAGGCAGGGGAGACAGTTGGGTGGAATAGAAGAAAATACTGATGGGAGCTGAAGCTGAATAAATAGCAGAGAATTGGCGTTGGTGTTGCTGAAGACTGAGGAAGCACAGTGAGAGGACATACCAAAATAAATGACTGATAATGTGAGTAATTCATAACAATAAGAACAATGGTTGACTGTGTGTTTAATCACAAGCCCAGTGGGAAATAGCGATTCCTAGCCACATAGATCTCATCATCTTAGAGTCCAAAGTCTTACTCCTTCCTAATACTTGACTGTTGACATCCACAGGGGCTTCCAACCCCTTTATGTTCTTTCAGCAATCACTTATTTCATACTTACTGCATATATGACCCTGGAAAGGGTGGATCCAACCTGGACAGATTTTCAGTGTAATCACAGCCAAGATTCATATGTAAGAATGACATAATAGGGTTGTGTTGTTATATAGGTGTACACAAGAGGGAGTTTACAGAGGAGAGGCAGTAAGTGAAGGACTCTGTTAAAGGTCAGAGGATTAGATAGGTGGGGGGTGAGAGAAGAGCATGCTGAACAAAGAGGATGGGTTCATGACAGCTTGACTGTTCAAGGCTAAATAGGGACCCCCGTATATGTCTAGAATGGGGTCTGTGGGAAGATGCAACAGGCTAATCCTAAAAAATATGCTGGGACAAGACTATAAGAAGCCTTTAAAAGACATAGAAGAACATGAATGGCCTGGCTAGGGGGAAGATGGAGGGTTTACAGATTCCTGCATTAGCCACAGCTCACACTTGTTTATCCAGTGTGTGTTATGTGGTGGGTACGAAATGTGGTATCAAGGCTGATGATGAGCAACCCAGACCTGGTGTCTATCTCCTGAATAGTTTAACCCTTGCTCCAGCTATTTTCTTGTTATGATTACTGATGGCATCTGGTTTTACTCTAAAATGTGTTCCTGGCATGGGGGCTGTAGATAGAGTGCTTGCCAAGTATGCAAGACGCCATCGTCACCATCCCCAGCGCTGTACCAAAACTTAGCATCTGTGGTGTCAGTCTACAATCCCAGCACTCAGCAGGAGGATGAGAGTTTCAAGGTCATCTTGGCTACATAAGGTGTTAAAGGCCAGCCTGAGCTACATGAGAGGTGGTCCTATTTATACAATACGTTAAATAGCCATGCTACTTTTCAGTCTGACTCAGAAAAAGACCACTCATCAAGCACACACGAATGGTGTACATTCTAGTTGGCAGGTGTTGTGAAGCAGAAGCAGGAAGGGCTAGCAAAGCACACACTGGTGGGAGAAAGGCCCCAGACTCCTAAGGTATTTAGACTTCTCTTCAGGCTTAATGAAGACCCAAATTTCCAAGTTGGATCTCAGAGCTCAGCTTCAGAAGTCATGGGATTTTTATATTTGTCAACGGGCTATATCATTCTTTTTTTTCATGCCTTTTAGTTATTAGTAATAAGAATTGGGGGAAAAAGTGATGCTCTTCAATAGCATTTCACAAGATTATATGAGTACTCACAGCTGCATTTTCTCATCAGAGTGGAAAGGTCAAGGCCAGTATGTTGGGTGGAGGGAATGCTCCATCCTGACTCTGCCTTGTCCCAGCCGCCTGACATAGGTGAGTCACTTCCAGCTGAGCCTCAGCTCTTTCATCTTTAAGTGGAAATGGTTACAATGACATGGTGATTCTGAGCATTGCAAATGATGTGAGTCTAGCAACTAGCACAGTACTATGCATTCAAAAATAGAACTTATTCACATGCACACCTATGACCCAGGGCGGTTGTCTCAGAATGGGCATTGCAACCTGGTGAGAAATGGCTTCTGATGGGAAGTTCACCAAGGCTAGGCGTAGACTGGCGAACAGGAGACAATGAAGGAAAGGCAAAGAGCTGATGCTCTTTAACCACTGAGAGGAAGCCGAATTGGAAACAAATATTCACCCTGGTCTGTTCAACTTCATGGCCCTTAATATGATCCACAGGTGGGGGACGAGTGACAGCTCAAATGGTGAAGTGTTTGCCATACAAGCATAGGACCAGAATCTGGATCTCCAATGTCTACACCAAAAGATGATATATTGGTGTGTGGCTGTCATCCTAGAACTGGGGAAGCAGAGACAGGAACATTCCTGGGGCTCACTGGCCAGCCAGTCTAGCTGAATTGGTGAGTTTTCCCAGTAATGGGAAGCAGATAGAGCAAAAAGGTTAATGTGGACATCTGGCCTCCAAACACACATGTGCACATTATAAAGGTACTTCAGGAACTCATCACACACACACACACACACACACACACACACTCATGCACATGTATGCGTGTACCTCTGTGTGTATGTACTCAGGATCTAGAATCAGCAAGCATGGTGTGGCCATGCTGGGTAGGAGTGAGTCATTGAACAGGGGAGGAGGGATGGTACAGTGAATAAACTACTTGATTATTCAAACCTGAATTCAGATTCTCAGAACCCAAAAAGCCAAAGCCAGACACAGTGGGACATGCATCTGCAACCCCTGTATTTCTATAGAAAGATGGGAGTCAGAGATTGAGAATTCAGAAACTAGGAGGTCACATAACCTGTAGTGAGAGACCCCATCTCAAACAAGGACCAACGTCTGAGATTATCCTCTTACCAGCACATCTGTGCCATGACACATGCATGTCCACATGAATGTACGTACTCTCTCTCACACACACACAAGAATTCACTTTACGCTACCTTACTTTCTATCTTCTCCCCCACTCCTCTGATTTGTATATAGCTCTGTCTGTGAGCAGAGGGTAGGTCCTCAGAGTAGTGAGAAAGGTAGATAGTTCACCCTGTACCCCAAGAAGATGAGGACAGAGCAGGCTAGCTGGAGATGAAAAGAGATGGAGTCTCAGGACTGCGTGGGAGGGTGAAGCTGGGGGCTAACACTATAGCCCAGTTGGTATTTCTGAGCGGACATGTTTGACCACCTCTACCCATATCTAGCTGGTCTGTTGACTGGTGCAGACCCAGCATGCCCAATTCACTTTCTTCCTGACTTAGCAGGGGTGTTCTACAGTGTGTTGGTTTTCTAATCCTGATATTAACATGGCTCACTGACTGTCTGGCTTCTGCAGTAGAAATTAACTGTCTCTTTGTTCTAGGAGTGCAAGGTCAAGGTGCCTGTCAGCCTTCTTCTGAGCCCTCCGTCTGTGGTTTGAAGATGACCACCACTTCTCTTTGTCCTTTCTTGGTCTTCCTAGAGTCTCTTTTGGCCTGTGCCTTAATCCCCTGTAACAATGCCAGTCTAACTAGATTAGGGGCCACCCTAATGACCTCATGTTACCTAAACTACCCCCTGTAAGGACTCTTTCTCCAAATGCAGTCACATTCTAAGGTGAGGCTCTAACATTTGAATTGAATTTAGTGTGTGCGTGCGTGCCTGCGTGTGTGCGTGTGTGTGTGTGCGTGCGTGCGTGCGTGCGTGTGTGTGTGTGTGTGTGTGTGTGTGTGTGTGTGTGTGTGTGTGTGTGTGTGTGTGTGTGTGTGTGTGTGTGTGTGTGTGTGTGTAGGGTTTAAGGATGACTTAGGTGGCTAAGTCTCACTCTGGTCTTAGTTCCTGGAGAGGCAAGGGGAATGTTTGCATGGCTCCGGGGCAGGTGGCTTGGAGAGGAGCTTGCTGAGAGAGTGTTCTCTCCTCTGAGCTCCACAGGTCCCTCTCCAAAGACTTGTGGCCTGATCTGGACCCCCAGGTAATGCGCTGCTGGACTTGAAGTCCCTGGACACTTCTTCCCACACCCTCCAGATCCTTTAGGATTCAGACTTTGCTTCTGTGTCTCTGGTCTGAGAGTAGGTGTCTATTCTAGAATTTCCTCTCACCCGAGATTGCTCCAATGCATGTATCTTTTGCAGACATTGTTTTACAAGAAAGGGACCTCCCCTGAGGCCTGGTGCAGAGCTCACACAGAAGCCAGGGCCCAGGAAGTTGCTGCTTTTCTTCCCTCCTATCACTTTTCCTCTCAGTGAGGGAAGAGGCAGGAGACCACACCTGTGTTTGTGATATCCTAGGCATGCTGAGATCTGCAAATATGTCATTAGCCCACCAGGTCGGCACAGAACATCTGCTTCCAAAGGTGGTTTAACACAGGTAGGATCCTACTTAGAGATGGGCAGTGTTCCAAACATTGGCTCATAAGTTACTTTTATGAATGGGGAATGTTTTCTACATAGCAGAAGCATTGATATGGGTTGGAGTTTCCCCGGGAACTCAAGTCTATTCAGTATACATGTAACTAGCTGAGTGAATATGATCACTTTAATCTGACAAGGGCTACCTATGACATTAGTTAGGTGAAAACATAGGTTGTATTAACTGTGTATTGAGATCACAGTTTCTCCCTCATCCACATAATTCTCTTGAAGGTGGCTTGTGAAAAAACAAGGGTTTGTGGGAGCCAAGAACAGGGTAGTAAGGGGGTCAGATATTTCTAAATAGCTATAAAACAATATGTAAAGAGAAGAAGTTAAGTTTTAAACATATCAACATAGGCTCACCTTGTTTCCATCTGTGTCTCTTGTGTTTTCATGACTGTGGAGAATCTCTGTGAAAACAACTGGAAGGGCTGAACTATTGGCTTCTGTTCGTGGTTTTAGAAGTTTTAAATGAAGTCGTCTTGCTCCATTGCTGTGGGCTTGTGGTATAGCGTAGCAAGGAGATGGGTGGAATTACATTGCTTATTTCACAACAGCATGGACGCAGAGAAACTGCAGAGAGGAAGGAACAGGAGATAAGATCTGGCTTTCAAAGGTGGTCCCCTGCAAACCTAATTCCTCCAACAAGGTCCCATGTCCCAACCTTTCCATGAGTTCCCAATAACGTTTGAATCCATCAGTGGATTAGTCTATCCTGAAGGCTTTGCTTCCTCAATCTACACTTGGCACACTGCTTGGATAGGGGACAGAACTTTTAATACACGATCCTTATGGAAGATGCTGCATATTCAAGCTACAAGTGTATCGTAGTTACCCTGCAAGATAAAGAGGTCTAGCTTTTTCAAAGAGAAATGTAGTCTGAGACTTAAGAAGTGTCCAGTGGATTCTTCAGGGTCACACAGGAAAGAGTTACCCCTCTCTGAAGGTCATGTAGCTCACAACTGTGGCCAGCTTCTAGGCTGTCTCCTCTCCAACTTGGCAGTGGTGGGGACACTGGACTCTGGATTTTATCCCCAGATGGCTCACCTCAGATGAAAGATCTACTTTTCTCTGTAGATACCACAACCCTGAGAAAGACACCAGGGAGTTCCTGCCGCTATTAGAGGGCCAGACAGAGGTTTGAAGACCATGGCAGGTCTTGCAGATTGCCGAGGTTTTAGAATAAATGGCCACTTTCCTCTTTGGTGATTTCCCAAGGCCACTGAGGCCTGACAATTCTGGCAGGGAAAGCAAATTTAAATGAGTCCCTTTTCCAGTCTGCCCAAGGGGTAGCATTAGTCAGGGAGCTAAAGACCTCTCCTTCCTGTTTCCTGTATTTGGAACATGGTGCCGGGAGGTATGGGAAGAAACGTAGCCATCATTTCAAAGGCATTTTTGCATCTGCTTGGGACAAAATAAACAAACGATCTGGCGATCTGGCGCCAATCTGGAGCATTTGACGAAGAAACTTAGAAGCAGCATGGGTGGACTCAGCTACAAAGTAGCTGTGGTCCCCAAACCTGTGAGTGGGTCCTCTGGGGAAGGATGCTCTGGAGTGCAGCTGAGAAATGTTGCAGAATGGGACAAATCAGAAGAATTCCCACATTTGGAGCGACCACTGAGTGCTTCTCAGGTCGGGAACTTGGGGCGGGGATGGTTAAGCCTGCCTTAAGTTTCTAGCTATGGAATGGAAGATCCCAGGTGAGGATCATTTCTCTCTGTTTGTTCAGTGGTTTTTCTGCTTATATCATTGGGGTCTAGAAAGAGGCAACTGAAAAAACATGTCGGAGGGAAGAACAGACTGAGCTGGTTTTGTGGGCAAGGATCTAGGTTGGAGAGAAGAAAGATGATAGAGAACATTGTGGGGACCAACTGGACAAAAGGCCCGGAGGTTGAATGAATAAAATTTGGGGGTTTACGTTGGCAATGAGGGGGATGTATGAGAGGCTGCTGTGCTAATGCCTGGGTATCGGCTGAGATTATTAAAAGGAAGGATTTACTTGGGCTTGATGAGACGGCTTATCTGATAACTCATCTGATAAGGGAACCTGCTGTCAAACCTGATGGCCTGAGTTCAATCTTGGGACCCATGTGGTAGAAAGAGAAAACTTGTTCCTGAAAAGTTGTCCTCTGACCTCTACCCTTGAGCTGTGGCATGCACAGGTGCATACATAGACACACACTATAAAGGGTTTTCAAAGGCTTAATCTCCACTTGATTTCACTTCCTAGGCATCCAGCCCCTGGTATTCACCCAGTGTGGTGATCTGGGGCAAGGACTCGGAGTTTTCTCTACATTGAAAGATAAAATAAAGTCTCAAACCCAGTAGCCCTTGCAGGGGCCAGACAAGAGATTATGACTTTTGGTGCACAAAGTTGAATTCACATTGGCCAAGAACCAGATATTCCCTCCCTATACCCATCTGTCTTCGGCAGGACACGGAGCTCCTTAAAGAAGCAACCTTGTCTCTTGGGATGCTAACAAGGCCAGAAAGGAAGCAGGAGGGTGAGCAGCCTGCTGAGGAGGCCAGGAAGATACAAGGATTGGGGCTGGTGCACTGCTTGCTGCCACTGGTCTGTTGGTATTATAGGGTCATGGCTCTGGCACCAGGGGGGACAGTGAAGGTCAAGAAGGTCAAATTGTAAACAGAGTGAAGTGAGATTAATCAATCTGTGCTGACCTAAGAGCCAGGAGGACAGCCTGCTGATGGAAGCCTACAAAAGGCTCACACAAGTGCAGGGCTGCAGGGGATCATGGCCAGGAAGCTTAGCCTATCTGCATAGCCAGACTCGGTCAGGAATGAGCAGGTGCTGTGTGCCCTGTTTAAGGTGAGCTGTCAGGGGAAACTTTTCCCCTGCTACACTAAGGCTCTGTGAGGTTAAGGTTGAAGTCTCCAGGAGCGAGCCTACTTATTCTACCTGTGGTCTAGGGTCCCAGAGAGGAAAGAAGCACATTTGTTTGCTCAGGTTGTCTTTCTTGGGTTGTGTTTGTGGTAAAATAGCTGAGAGACTCACAGAAGACTGTAAAGTCTCATTTACAGCTATCCTACTGAAGGGAACCACTGAAGGTAGGCCAGGGACTCTCACAGGCCATCTCTTCTACACATGTGTGTACATTCTAAAACAAGATTCACGTTTTGTTATGCTTACATGTGATAGTCTCATTTCACCTAAGAGTATAGTACGAGCCTACTTCTACCCTGCAATGTATTTCTACAGTATCTTTAAACAGGAGTTTCGTGCTCTTCAGTTCTGTGGGTGCCTGTGCACATCAAACTTATTCTCTATTGCATATTTTGATCAGTTGCAAATTTGGACCATTAAAGTGGTCATTTTATCAGACAGCATTGTTTAACAATAATCTCTAAAATCAGTCTTAATTATTTCCTTAATGTGTTTTTTTGTTCTCTCTTTCTTTCTTTCCTTCTTTCTTTTTTCTTTTCTTTCTTTTTTTGAGAAAAGTGTCTTGTTAAATGTCTTAGTTAGGCTTTCTATCACAGTGAAGAGACACCATGACCACAGCAACTCTTATAAAGGAACACATTTAATTAGGGCTGGCTTACAGTTTCAGAGGTTTAGTCCCTTATCATCATGATGAAAAGCATGATAGTGTGGAGGTAGATGTGGAGCTGGAGGAGCTGAGAGTTCTACATCTTGAACCACAGGCAGAAGGAGATAGTGTGCCATAGTGGACTTGATCACAGGAGACCTTAAAGCTCACCCCAGTAACACAATTTCTCCAACAAGGCCACGCATCCTAATACTACTTATGGGCCAAGCATTCACACACTTAAGGCTATGGGAGCCATACCTATTCAAACCACCACACTAAGTACTCTAGGCTATCTCAGAATCCACAGTTCTTCCTGCCTTAGACTCTGAGTGCTGAGACTCTATGAATGCATCATCACCCTTGTCATTTTAAGGTACTTTCTTAGATACAGAATTATTGTTCCGTGGGTTCTTGCTACATTGGTCAGCTACCCCCCCCCCCTTTCTTCTGCACTTCATTTGCCCTGCTGCCAGAATGCTGGGCTAACGTCCACCTCTGGTAATCAGTGACTTCACCTGTCCTACACTTTTGCCAGTGCTGTGTTATGTGTTCTTTCAAGGGGGGAGATTTAGGCTCAGCCCTCTGACAGCACAAGCTTCAAACACTGAGGCTAATTTATTTGTGTATATTGAAAGAGCTTAGTAGATTCACCCATAGGGAGAGCCAGAGCCTGGACAAAGAAAGCCGAATTTGATCAGGCAGCCACAGATACCAGGCAGGGAGAGAGGGACGTATGTGGTAGAAGGTACTTACTTCATCATTTTTCAAAACTCAGCATAGCAAGCTGCCAGGCAAAACCCCCTCCTCCCAGAGCTCTTGCTCAGGAACGCTTCCTGGCTGATCAGGAAATGAGAGAACAAAGTGAGACCACACAAAGGCAGGCTTAGCGCAGTGGAAGGCCAGCCATGTGCAAAGTCCCTGACGCTAAGCAGAAATGAAAACCTTAATGGCGAGACACCCACAGAAAATGTATTCCATATGCACCGGCTTGCGGACAACGGAAGAATGCAAATGTAGTTGGGGATTATCCAGAAGGAACAGGCACATGCTATCAGACACTTGGGACTGGCTTTCCACATCTTGGTGCTAGTTTTGGCTGGAGGTGCTTGAGGCATTGAGTATATGACCTTGCCTGGAATTCAAAATGAGGTGGGCTTATCCACAACACGGCCATTTAAAATAATTGTAAGAGCCACACTGCATTGGGCAAAGGTCTCTAGGGGTGGAATTTCTACTAACCATGCAGTGAAGTAAGCAGCATGATGTCCATTCATCTCCTAGATGAGACAATGAATGTGTTATGAGATTTAATAAAGTGCCTGCTTATTCAGAGTGGGAGATGTAGTTCTTACATCAGTCCTGTCTGGTCCAGGACCTGCATTGTCTCCACACCAATGTCTGTGTGGGGCCTGATGTCCCGATTTTTGGAGGTTGAGAAAGAGATGAGGAATACTTAAAATCCTGGGGCCTGAAAGACTAGGCCCAGCAGTCATATTGAAGTTTGCTACCCTGGCTGACAGACAGTGATAGACTTCCCACACTCTTCACTGTATGCCTCCATGGTCTCAGTGACACAGCCAGCATACAAGTGAGGGTGGCTCAGGGTGAAAAATGGCTACCAGGGCTCAGTATGCTCCTCCTTGTGGCTGGTGATCTTAATCTTTTTGGATAGGACATTCCCAGAAATCATATTGTTGATGGTGGGTAGATGGTGATGTAACTGTTATGTTCTCTGCTGTGGAGGCCTGATTACGAGGCCCCGGGAGGTAACTTCTCAACGATACAATAGTTCAGCTTCTATCAGAGTGTCCATGAAACTCTTGGTTATGGCTAGAAGAACTGATCACCCACTTTCCTTCCTTCCTTCCTTCCTTCCTTCCTTCCATCCTTCCTTCTGTCCTTCCTTCCTTCTGTCCTTCCTTCCTTCCTTCCTTCCTTCTGTCCTTCCTTCCTTCCTTCTGTCCTTCCTTCCTTCCTTCCTTCCTTCTGTCCTTCCTTCCTTCCTTCCTTCCTTCCTTCCTTCCTTCCTTCTGTCCTTCCTTCCTTCCTTCCTTCCTTCTGTCCTTCTGTCCTTCCTTCCTTCCTTCCTTCCTTCCTTCCTTCTGTCCTTCCTTCCTTCCTTCCTTCCTTCCTTTCTTCCTTCCTTCCTTCCTTCCTTTTGTCCTTCCTTCCTTCCTTCCTTCCTTCTTCTCTCTTCCTCCTCTCTCCTTCTCCTTCCCCCTCCCTCCCCCTTCTCTTTCTTTCTTCGTGTGTGTAAGCCTCAAGTGGGAATGGGTATTATTCCTCAGGACTCATCCACCCTGGTTTTGTGTTTGTTTGTTTGTTTGTTTTTGTTATTTTTAGACTTGGGGTTCACTGATTAGGCTGGCTGGCCAGTGTGCCTTAAGCATAGCCAAACCTTCCAGTGCTAGGGCCACAGTTCATGCTACCATCCCCAGCTCTTTTAACTTCAAGGCTAGGGACTGAATTAGAGTCCCTATCCTAGCATAACAAGAGTGTCACTGATGGAGCTATCTGCCTGTCCTGCTTTTTCCATTTCTGAATATTTTGTTTTAATTTTCAGGTTAGCATACACAGTAATGGATTTCACTGAGCCCTCGTTCTGCATGTGTGTCCATTTCTGGCCCCCTGAAGACATTTGGCTTGCCTTTAAGGAGGTGACAGGGTTTGGGCATGGGGAGAAGGAGGAACATAGAAGGGAAGAAATGTAACCAGCTTCTCTGGGAAACCTAGAAAGTTGGCAGCACCCAGGCAAACCCTCACTTCCCCTCTTGTTAGAGCCTCCTCAAGTCCCTAACTTTCTCCCACTGAAACAGGCATTTTGCTGACCACAGAGAATCTTACTGCTGACTTGCTGTTTTGCTGGAAAAACACTGGACAGACAAGAATAGGATTTTTTTTCTATTTAAAAAACAAAACAAGACAAAAACCGGAGGCACAAAGCTTTTAACTTAAGTGCTGGGGATTGACTGCTCTGAGCAAAATGGAGAAGGACTGTTGTCTACCTAAGAAACTCCAGCTTCTCTAGTCTGGAACTAGAAAGTGATTCATCTCAATCTGTCCCCAGACTTTGAGGCTCCAAGGGCATGGCATGTAGGGAGGTGATGATGTAGTTTTTATTGAGTCCATTTATTTGGAAGGCGAGAGTGTGATTAAGTGCTGGGTGACCATTCCACTTAGTTCTCTGGACATTGGAGTACCATGCCCATTTTGCAGATGGGGACACTGGAACTTAATGAGATGTGGTACTTATATGTGACCACATATTTCACAAGGGATGGTTAGAGCTGTGGGTCAATCCAGACCAGGGTCCACGTTTTCCACCTCTAGCATCCATCATCCCACTTCTCATGGATCAAAGGTACATGCTTGCTGCGATGTAGCACTCAGGAAGTGGGGGCAGGTGGTTCAGGAACATTCAAGGTCATCCATCTTTTCCTATGTATTGAATTTAGGGTAGCTTATACTAACTCAATGAATAAAATAAAAAATTTAAAGGCTGTATGCTCTAGGGAGGTATGTGTGTATATATATATATATACACACACACACATATATAATGTATATATACATATATATAATGATATATGAATATATATGATAATATATACCCTTTCATTAAGAATTGCAAATAAATGCTGATGACAGGGCCTCTGGGAGTGTTTCCAAGTCAGCCTTGTATGATTACAAAGGATCAATAGGACCAAACCAAATGGCTTGTTTATTTTCTAGCCTGTCCATGAGTAGGAAGAAGCAGGCCAGAGAGAAAGATCTGTGGTTAAAGGTATGGCATGGGATTGCCTGCTACCTCTCCCTGCCACAGTCACTTTTTGTTCTTAAAAAATAAACAGTCTCAAGGGAGGTTCCTCAGAGTGGGGACAGCACCTCACCTTACCCCCTATTAGCCTGTAAGTAGGTCTGAGAAGAAAATCCTTATTTGGCTGAAGGAGGAAGAACCATGAAAACACGCTGGGCTTTAGAAATGTAAATATCTACATAGTTAGATGGATGAGGATGATGGAGAGATGCCAGCGGAAGCCTGGATGTGAGAATCTGTCAGACAGAGATGGATGAGAAGACACAGAGAGTGGGAGAACAGAAGAGACGAAAAGCTACAGGCATGAAGGAAAGAAGCTCGGGAATGGCTGAGCCTGACATGGCATTCAGTGAGAATGGGGGCTCCCTCTGATGCAGTCTGTCATGGGGTAAGGAGATCATCACCACCTGAGTAGCCCTGGGTGCATAACACAGAGGATGCTTGCAAGCATGCTCAAAAGCTGCCTGGAGTAGATATGACTCATGCCAGGCAGTGAGTTCCCTCATCACTTGGGAATTTGTTAGGAAAACACAGTCTCAGGTTCTCCCCAAGACCCACTGAGTCAACAGCTCTGGTCCTAGGCCAATGTTTTGCTTCTACAAACCCTTAGACAGTTTGATTGTATGCCATGGTTTAAGAACAACCAAAACAGGAATGGGGAGAAGGAGGAGGTCAAATCAAGACTGTGGAGAATTCTAGAGTCTAGCTTATGGTGGTGAGGAGATAAAAAGACAAAGGACTCAGATTTTGTTCTAATGTGAAGAGGGCATAACATACAGAGAGTCTGGAGGTCTACCAGATGGTGTGAGGAGCTGCCTAAAGTCCTGGAAGGGATAAGGCAGAACATGCAGGAAAGCAAGAACAGTTTACCTGGGAGCCAGTGAGCGAGCCCAAGAAGGAAACATCTTGTTAAAGGGCTTATGGTATTGATGACACTGGAGCACTGGGCATGGCAGAGAGTGGGGATTCAATGGACTTGGACATAGATTCCTTCTCCTATTCCCCTTCTCATTGAGCAAATTCATCCGAGGCTAACATGCCCAGAGTGTCTTCTGTTTGGTTGTTGCTCTTTTCTCTTCCCTCACCTATGGAGGCTGGAGAGCCAACCCCCTCCCCCTCTCCTGGGTTGCCAAGCTCTTAGGAGATAAGCCTGGGCACCATGCAGAATGTCCAGGCTTGGAGTGATACACCCATAAACACAGATCTACATTGCTACCCATGACAGTAGATGGCATCTGCTGGAGATGAGATGCTTTATTTACTACTGAGCCTGGAAAGAGACGGAGGGACTGACAGCTGAACCCTGGGACCTTGGCTGTCTTTCTTAAGGAGCTAATAAATGCCCAGACAACCAACACAGGCAGACTCTGAACATCCCACTCTCAGCCGCAGAGGGTCTGGGCTCCAGGTACTGCACACCGATCTCTTGTCAGTACAAACACCTCCAAATCATCTCAGGAAACCTCTGCAAATGTAAAAATAACCATTAAGGTGCATATAGTTTTGAGAATACTCAATTTGGGCCTTTTTAATGTAGATTCAAATCTGCTCTGGGGATCTGATTGAAGAAAAAGCACTTTGTATAACTTTCCATTTGGCTTAGCACACAGACCACCTGCAGGCCTCTTAGGGGACCCCACTTGGAGACCCACTGTGTTAGCAGCCAGCCTGGGTAGAGGGAAATAGCTGCTGTTCTTCTCAATGCTTTGGGAAGAACTGGCTAATGAATTGAAGGGGGATTAAAACACCCTACACCCAGTTAAAAGCAATCTCCATTAGTGTAGCACACGCAACACAACCATGAATTATTGTGTTGATTGGAGGAGACAAGCCATAAATTTCTCCTATTAAACTCCTTGACTCAGAATATCAGGCAGAGACTAATGACTTAAAAATAATACATGCAAATGTCATCGGCATACAGATAACCTGGGTTCTGGTCCCAGCAGAGGAAGTCAAACTTATGACTTCGAGCAGAGAATGCATTTAGGAACTGTGCCAGAATGCACAGCCCCATGTAGATAACAGGAATATGTTTATGTTTTCTCAAAGAGTGGAGACTCCAGAGAAGTGAGAGGGAATGAGATAAAGGACATCAAGAGCCCCCCTTCCCCCAATAGAGAATATTGATGTTGTCTGATCTAGGTTAGTCACCTTCAGGAAAGTCTTCTCTAGGCAAACCCAGGGATGGCAGTAGTGAGTGCAGCCTGAAATCTCCCCATTGCCCGGTGCTTAAATACTTCTCCTTTGTCTTTCTGCATTGGCAGCTGAGAGTAATTGCCTCCTCTTAACCTGTTCTAACCAGATACTTTCCCAGCATCAACTCTAGAGTGGCCTTCTTTCCAACTCAGCCTCCAGCCCACCCACTGTCACAATTCCTCCAGTGTGGAGCCACATTGATTCCAGAATCCTGTCAGGTGTGCCTTTGTGGAAACGAAAGTTTAGTATAGGATAGCCCTACATATTCTCTCTGACAGCATAGACTTTATTTTTCTGGTAAGAATCCTGTTTTTCCTTTAAATCTCTCTTTTGGCTCTGTCACATACCTACTCAGTACCTGAGATCCCCTAGGGACTCAGGTAGGATCTATATTGAATCCATCACTGAAGGAGGGTCCATGGCTATCCCTGGTACTATCTGCTGAAGACTGGAATGGAGAAAGGCTCTAAGGACTCCCAGTTCAGACTAGAGAGAAAAACAACTCTTTATGGTCACTTCTGTATGAATGACATCTGGCTCTTGGAGGATGGGGTCCCGCTTCCTGGAGACTGCTCTTGCCATTTGTCATGCTACCTAAGTCATTCCATCCCAGCACACCCTCCATCGTACAGTACCAAGTTTGCTTTGGAGGACAGCTATCGAATGGCAGGATGTCAGCATTGTCCCTTGCGAGACTCACCATGCATGGTTTATACTTACCTAGGCTTATACCAATGTCCTCAGGATGAAGCTGTGTTCTCCATTAGTCCAACACCCGTCTCCAAGGGTCTGTGACCTAAAGCCTGACCCTGAATGGAGACATTCCTACTCCATAAGCCCCTGCTGCTCTGAGACCTCATCCTGGAGGACAGAGCATCAAACACAGTCCAAGGGGAGCTGGAGGGACCGTTTCTTCTCTTTCCTTCCTCTCCACTCCCGCCCCATTTTTTTGATTATTATTATTTTTTTTTATTAACAAGGATGAAAGTAAATGTGAACTCGAAACAATAAGGCATGGAAAATCACAGAAATAACTTAATTAAGTTTTTAAAGATTTCCATGCTTGAATAAATTAGCCTTCCTGCAAATGTCACAACATTCAGAAAAAAAAATGTAATCAATGGAGCACAATGCTCCCCTGCTCTTTATTTAAACGAAGGCTCCATTGGTGCGATTCCTTTTACCCCTGCTCCTCCCCAGCAGCTGCTGCTCCTTGGCCCCCTGGCTTCAGGCAAGGGCACCAGACTCTCGAATCAGCATATTCCATTCTGGCTGCTGAAAAGAAGGATGGAGGATGATGGTGGGTGGGAGCAGGGATGGGAGGAGCAGGCAGGGAGACTTTCCTTGGTGTGTGCTTGTCATAGTTCTGGCTATCCTTTACAAGGTAGCAAAGGCAAATCCCTCTTTCGAGTTCGAGAGTGTCTCATAGACTCAGGAAGATCCAAGCCTCAGAGCCAAGAGGGAGCATGATGAAAATTAGAAACGACTCTGAAAGGCAAAGGGGTAAGGGCTAGTCACCTGTCATACCCTCTTCCTTTGTTCCCCTTTCCAAGCCTTTCATAATAACAGGGCTGCCAGAGACTGGAAGGTCTCAGGAATAGGCAGGAGAGGATGATGGGTAAGGAAGAGGGCCCTGATGTCCAGCACAGCCCTCCTACCTGCAGCTTCATGGATGAGTCTCCATGGCCTTCAAGGCAAGAGGGCAGCTTGCTAGGCTAATGAGTCCAGCCGCTGCTGATTTGAACAGCAAGTGATGTCATGCTGGCTGCCAGGCCCTGCTATAATGCAGCTGTCAGAGCCCCATGGGGAAAACTTGGGGAGAAATACGAGAAGCCTAAAAAGCAGCAAAAGGCCCAGTCAAGTGAAGGGAAATGGAATTACAGTAATGCTGAAAGCCAGCACACTGGAGAATTAAAACGCTTTGTTTTGGAACCAGATTCTACTCAACCCAAGTTATTAAATTATTTATTGTTTGCCTCTCCAGTAATGGGAGAGATTGATGGTGTGTGTGTGGGATCAGACAGGGCAGAAATTGCTTTAATTATCAGGTACATTTGGGGGCCACCCTAGGTTTAGGCTGGTGCCCCTGGTGCTTGGGTTGGAGTGGTAATGCGGTGGTCAGAGCTTAATTAGAGCTGTCTGATGCTTTCATGGTAGTCACCTGAGAGGAGCTCTGCCATGATCCTTCGGACTCGCTGTGATAGACTATTTCTCCAGGATGTTTCATGACCTTAAGTAGTTTTGCTTGTATGGCATGGCTTGATAATAAGTAGCTAACTCCAGAGCCCCAGGAGCTCACAAGCTTCCATCATACTAGGTTTGGGGTGAAGATGATTAAGGATCGAGATAGAAGATGGGATAGGGTCAAAGTATGGATGAGTCCCACACAGCCCATTCATCTTGGCCACTGCACATCCTTTGGCACTGTTGGGAAAGCAGGGCAAAGATGACGACACATTTCACAGAAAAGGGATGGAGGCTTGGAACTTTGCCTGAGCCTTCCAGTGGATGAGTGGCAGGTTCTACTTGGCTTGGCTCCCGATCCTAACCTTAACGTCTTTGCTATTGTATTTCATGGCTTCAGGGATCAAGCAAGACAGAAGACAAGGAAGTGAGAGTTCTAAGGCTTTGGCTCTCCTCTGAGAGTTAACAAAAGCCTAGTCTTTCTCTAGGTGTGGCCCAGCTTCTAGTCAGCTGGACTTGGTTGGAAAGGAGCAGTTCAAAACTGACTGTTGATTGATAGATGGATTAATTCAAAGTGGCTTAAGGAGAGAGACCACCCTCTTAATCCAAAACCTCAGGATGAGCTGGTTTATGATCCAGATCCAGGGGGCTCTCAAAAACCAAGATCAGAGAGTTGAAGGGTACCTGGGCTCCTTGTCCTAGCTCTTCCTAAAGTCTGATGGGTTATCAGTGCAAGGGACCAGTGATCTGGCCCTTGGTCTCTGACCTGACTTCACAATATGTGACAATAAAGAAATCACCCTCAAGCCCCAAGACTCACAAGGCTTGAGACAATCCACAGTATTAGCGGCCGTGTCCACCAGCCAGGAGCTCTAGGGAAGCAGATTGCAATAGCACAGGGACTGGAAGCAAAGGTCTGGGTGGAACACTTTGCCTCCTCAATTACTGTTGCTCTTCCTTTTCCTGCAGATTTGGGGACTCTTCTGTTAATAATGACCTTTTTAGATTTATGCCCAGGACTTAGAGATATTATCTTTGGATCCAGGTAATGAGGTCGCAACTGATCCTGAACAAATGGAAGAAGTTATTTAATAATTACAATGCGCTGTCTGAGGGGGGACCTTTCATTTGTCGAGATGAGAGGCATCTGTTTATCTTTACTCTCATGTGGAAGATTGTGATATTTCAGGGTTAATTCTGGATGGAATCCATTTTGCTTTCCGCCTTTGTTGTTTTGTCTTGGCAGTGACTTTGTTTGAAGGCCCTGATGCGTTCACTATGAGAGGTTGCTACAGTGGAAGGAACATTAGTGGAAACCAGGTCAGAAGGCTGGAAATACTCCTTTCTCTTAGTCTGAGGTATATAATCAGCTTCCAGGACCCATAGATGATGCTAACAAAGGGAGGTTGTAGTGGCTGGAGACCTAACTTTTGGGTTTTGAGGTAGGATCTCAGTAGATAGACCAAGCCTGAACTAGTCATTCTCCAGATGATTTTCATGTATTTACTTACTCAATTATTTATTTATATATGACCCTACTGTATACCCCAGGTTGGCCTGCAATCTCCAATTCTTCTGCTTGAGACTCAGAGTGCTGGTATACAAGCATGTGTCATCATAGCCCGTGGAGGCAGAATATCTTTATATTATATTAATATTTCATACAATATATTTTGATCACATTCTTTGTTCTTTCCCCGCCTCCAAATCCTCCCAAATCCTCCCCCAATTTAGAGGGAAATTGGCAAATTCCCATTTAGATTACACAAAGGATGTAGAGATGAGTTCAACTAGCTTTCTTTTCTCTTTTTCTTTCTTGCTTCCTTCCTTCCCTCCCTCCCCCCTCCATACTTCCTTCCTTCTTTCCTTCCTTCCTTCCTTCCTTCCTTCCTTCCTTCCTTCCTTCCTTCCTTCCTTCCTTCCTTCCTTCCTTCTTAGAGTGCAACAAGATAGAAGCATATAGGACCTAGGTCCCCAGAGAAGACACTGCAGCTCTCACCATGAAGAGTGTGAGACTCGTAGGGGTGGAGGGGGCAGTACAATCTAAGGCTCAGGGAAGCTCTTGACTATTCCTTGGGGAGGCCTTACTACTCCTCGGTCATGAGGATCTGGGAGAGAGGAATGGTAAGACTCAAGGCACAGAAGGGGAGGCAGCTTGATTTGAGTTACACAGAAAACCCTGCACTGTCAGGGGCAGGACCCCAAGTTAACTCTTTAACCTATTTCTGTGTACTTTTAAAAACACCCCTGATCTATGGCCATTGTGCCTCTGCTTATACATCAGGGGACAGTGATGTGACAGAAGGGAGAGGGGAGAAATGTGAAGGTGGGGAGTGGTGGGGGAATATATTCAACATGCAATAAATACTTGTATGAAGTTGTTCTTTTATAACAGGGTACTACTACAATGGATAGGCACGGTAAAAACAAGTTAATTGACTAGTATATTAATTATTATGTTAGTTATACTTATTAATCAACTGAGTAACATGCATGTAGTCCTTTAACTTTTGTCTGCTGGTTATCCTTTGCTGTCCTTGTTATGGATTTGTATCTGTCCTCTGTCTTGGAACAGTTCTCAGGATTTGGAATAGAGTTGCCACAGCCGTCCTGGGTCTTCTGGTGGAATGTTCTGATTGCCTATGTATGTTTGGGCTCTCTACCCAGATTCTTTGTCTTCTCCCCTCAGCCTTCCTCTTCTCAATAAGTTTTGTTTTCTAGATCCTGAAGAGAGAATTGTACCCAATAATACTCAAGTCTGGCTTGACGTCTGAAGACTTAGTCTGGTCCAACTTCTTTTTTCTTCCAGTCTGTATTGTTTCACCAGTGCAACCTCAGTAAGGAAATTATTATTCTTGTTATTTATTTAGTTTTGAAGAGTATGTAATTGGCAGGAGACCAGTCGTCTGACTGGGGAGATATAAAAGAAGATGTATCTGTCATGGCTGTGGAGGCTCTCCTGGCAGGGCTAACCTCACTCCTTGGAGCCTTTCATTCCTCTGGGATGAGAAGAGAAATCAGAGCTGAGGGGTTGACCTGAGAGCAGAGCCGCTAAGGGTTAAAAGGGAGACATGAGCTGGTACAGTCTTCTGAAAGTCATCCTGTTGACCTCAGAACCATGGTGGATGTCAGGGGGAGAAGGGACTGTCCATCATACTAAGTGTCTCTGGGTTACTGTCCCAGAAGGTTCTTTATCCACCCTTATAACATGAATCATGTGTGTAGCCAGTTCCTCACCTGACTTTCTTGGTGCAGCTCCCTTTCTGTGGAATGATCTTGAAACCATAGTGCCACTGTGTAGGGACTCAAGGCAACCATGCTGGGGAAAGACAAATCAACAATGGCTCACCATTGTGGCTCTGGGCTCCTGTTGACAGGTGTCACTATCTGTCTCTCTGGGAGCCTCTGCTACAGAGCTGTCTAGCTGCAACTGGCTTTCCAGCCACTGTCTCATGCCTTCCTTTATCCAGCCAAGTTAGAGGGGGGAGGGGAGGGGGACGGAGGGAGAG
>NW_022196906.1:41275252-41289143 GCF_008632895.1 Mastomys coucha | reverse complement strand
GAGAGAGAGAGAGAGAGAGAGAGAGCGAGAGAGCAAGTGAACGGAGCATTGGTTTTCTGAGAGAAAGGATTTTCTTCCTCTCTACTCTGCTGAATCCCTGCCCCATCCCCCATCCCGTTGCTCCTTTCCACCATCCCAGGTCTAAAAGGCAATTTTGGTGCACACCCCCCAATTTTCCCCCAATATCTCTGTCATCATCTTGGAAAAGCTCAGGAGGTGGACAAAATAATCTCCTCTTAAAGCAGAGAAATCACAGCTCAGGGCCCATCCTGTGTTCGTCTCCACTGTGTACTCCATGCGAGCCCATATTTCTGTGGCCCATTTTAATTGGCTCCTTGATCATTTCATTCGGGATATTTATTTGCCCATCTTCACTTCTAGGCTTGGAATGGATCTTAGGTATCATTGGTCTTTGGTAAGGACATCCTGTCACCTGTGCATGTAGAACCCTTAGGTGGAGCTGATCCTAGAGAGTGGTGCTGGGGGGCTAGGGAGTTTTTATTTATTTATTTATTTTTGGCTCACACTTCATCATGTCTTGCACAGTGCTTGAGGTTGCAGAGGCATGGGGGATCGCTGGTTTGTCCCCAGAATGTCATTAGCTAGTAGAGGAGACTCAGCAGTGAAAAGCCTCTGTAAGACCATCAAGTAGACTCCACGGTGTCTTATTGGGGGCCCTTTCCCCTCAAGAGTACAGTGTTGTACTCTGAACACTGTGATCTTTGCCCCCCTCTCCAAATCTGACTGTTGGTGAGCTGAGGTGACCCCCTAGGGACCCCACCAACCTTCAGGCAGACCAGCCTTCCCAGCACCCCACACCTGTGCATATAGGCATCGCCCAACTTTGAACTTCCCTCCTGTCTGGGGACTGAAGCCAAAGCCTCTTACAAAACTGTCTTCTGAGGGCCCCTTGGCTGTCCTGTTTGTAAAGCCCTTCACAGTCAGCCTTGCCTTTCATTTCCTTAATCTTAAATTGCATCAAAAAGGGAGAGATTAGAGGTAAAACCTCAATAAAGGACTGAACAAAAGCCTGCTCCCCCATTGGATTCTCACACCTAGCTTTGCCTTTTTCTCCTCCCTCTTGTCTGACAGACCCAGTGTATGAACCTCTTTTCCCTTTTTTTTCCCCTTTCTAAAACTTAGATTAAAACACTATTTAGAAAAGGCCCACAAGTTTGAAGTCACCTCTGGTTCATACATTAAACATCAAATGTACATTAACTGTGAATTATGGTCACGAAAAGTAAATCCTTTAATGCCGTTTCCTGTGTTCCACAGTGGCGGCTTAGCATTAATGGCCTCTTTGCAACGCCAGGGAGGACGGGGCTCCTTATTTTCCAGGTCTTGCCACCATGGAGGGTCCCTCTTGGTGCAACTGTAAACACACAGCCATGTGAAAAGATTGCAGGGGTGTTTAAGCTAAGCACATCCACCTAGGTGGGACCAGCCATTTACCGGCAGGGACTGAGGGTCATGCCATGGACAGGACCCCCTCTAGCACCCCATAAGCTCTTTATAACGGAGAAAGCCCAGTTGATTGTTTGCAATAGTGGGTCGTGAAGAACCTTAGTTGTTAGGAAAGTGCCTAACTGGTGTCTAGACTGAGCTGTTGATCACAAGACCCGCTGGCTGGCTGGATGCTGAGGTCTTGCACAGCACAGGCATCTCTCTTCACACCGTGCCAGGGCGAGCAACAGCGGGCAAGGGCGATAAACACTCAGAACATACAATCTCTGAGAAGGGTCCTTTCTTTAACGTGGTGGGAGTTCTCGCCTGGTGGAGCCAAGATGCAAAACTACATACAAAGGCTTTAGCTATAACCTAATCTGAAGTCTGGGATGTCAGAAGCACAGAAGGGTACTGTGGGACAAGCCACAGCAGGTTTGGAGACAAAACTCCGAAAGGTAGAGTGAATTACTTCCATGTGGGTTAAGAGACCACAGGAGATACCATAGAGATAATGAGGGGAAAGCAGTGTAAAAGGCCCGGTATTACAGTGCAGCGTTTATGCACCTTTAAAGCTTGCAGTAAATTACACAAGTTATTTAAATACATTCTTTAATATTTATGCTTTGTTGTTTTAATAAAGACTTCTATTTTTAAATAAAAATGCATAATTAAGTGGAACAGAATCTTTCTCCTCTTTGACGTGCTTAATCATGCCTCTGGGATGCTACAGTTGTTTAGAAGTTCAGACCCACCCTCCTCTGTGCAGCACCCAGTAGGTGCCTTGTAGATGTTCAGTGAGTAACGGTTATGCACCTGGCCCTGTGCTATGTTGTGTTTTGGTGAGGTGGAGGGAAGGTAAAAGGGGGAGTGGGTAGAGGAAAGGAGAGGAGGGGAGCTTTGCTCTAATGGAGCTTATAACACAATAAGGGAGGCAGACATTTGTTACGGAAATGAGTGTGGCTTCCCAGGGAGATCAGGAGACACGGGAGTACTGCTGATGCCAGTGGATGACAAAGGAACTCAAGCAGGGTGGAAACCTAGGAAGAGAAAGGAAGATGGGCATCCCTGAGGACTCGATGATTGCATTTGGATCTAAGAGCTATGTAGGAAATTGCGGGAGAGAAGAGGACTACAGGGGCCCAGGCTGAGTATTC
Source organism: Mastomys coucha (assembly GCF_008632895.1). Lineage (NCBI taxonomy): Eukaryota > Metazoa > Chordata > Mammalia > Rodentia > Muridae > Mastomys > Mastomys coucha. The sequence goes on along the minus strand of NW_022196906.1, from coordinate 41,286,540 downwards.
TCTGTAAACCAAATCCAAATGGTAGGAGGAAGTCCTGTGCATTTGGATGACTTTGCAGAAGGTAGGTGACTTGCTTGGTGACAGTGCAGATCTTGCTAAGGTTTGGCTAGGGAAGCATTGAGTGGGAACTGAGATCCAGTACGGTTTTCCTTATTCAGCCAGGGTCCATGAGACATTGCATCAGAATAAAAGAAAGCCCATCTTTTCCCAGTTGAGCTGTCCAGAAGGGAGGGACAGCTCTATCAAGTCTCTTAGAGTTCCCTAAGTGCTCATGTGACACTGGGCCTTTAGGATGTCAAGGCAGGGGGTAGGTGTGGGCTGGCCAGGCTGGGAAGTTTCCAGGGTGAGACACTCAGGACTGGGAGCCAGGGCTAATGGCTCAGGCCTTTATCCCAAGAAGAATGAAAAGCTAATGAAGAGCTCTAAGTGTTTCCCTGTACCACGAATGGATTTACCTTTTGAGAAAGATGACCCTGGTTACAGTGTGGAAAATTGATTATTGGGGCATTAGGGTAAAAGTAGATGCAGTTTGGGGGTAGAGATTGAATTTGGTTTTGGGCTATAGTCTGATGTATCTTTTCTAATAGAATGTCAAGTAGGCTCAGATAAAGCTGGTGTATAAGAGGTGGTGTATGTGCACATGTTTATGTGTGTGTCCATATGTATGTGGATGTATGTGCACATATATGCTTGTGAATGTATAGGCCAGAGATTGACACTGGCTGTCTTTCTCAATCACTTACCATCTTATTTTCTGAGGCAGGGTCTTTCACTGACCTTGGAGCTCACTGATTTGGCTAGATTGGCTGGTCAGTGAGCCCCAGGGATCCTCCTGTTCCTGCCTCCCCAATAGCTGAGATTACAGGCTCATGCTGCCATGTCTGACTTTGTATACGGGTGCTAGGGATCCAGACTCAGACCTTCTTTCTTACACAGCAAGTACTTTGCTGACTGAGCCATCTCTTCCCAGCTCAGTAGTTGGTGTTTAGCTGTAATCTGCAGGCATTGGCTCCAGGGTATGTTGTGATTTCATCAGTGTGTGAATAGGGAAATAAAAGGACACGAAGGGGAGTCCACTCTGGTACCAAGGTTGGCTCTCGAGCGACAGTGTCCTGTGGCCAATTTAGCTGATTTAACTCAGCCTGGGGAGACACCTGTGAATTCCGCTGTCACAGGAGGTTCTGCTGACATATTGCTTCTCCTGTTACAGGTGGGTTTAGGCTTTTACACATTTAGAAATGATCCTAGCCAGGAACCAAGGCAGACATGAACATTACAGTAGTATGTATTCAGTCTGTGAAGGAAAGATGAGATGTGATAGATGTGTTGGGAGGTTCTAAAATGATCAGGTGTTTCAGACAGAGTGATGATGGAGAGACGGACTTGAGGACAAGTCTAAGACTGGCAGAGTCTCACCATGACCACTGGAAGACAAGTGAGCATGATGAGAAAGACTGAGTGGGCCTCTGTGAGACTCTGGGCTTCAGCCTTTGGCCCACTGGCTGCTCAGCTTAAAGAACAAGACCAATTATGGTACCTCAATGACATGTGGGTTTGGACTTCTGCTAAATGCAGAGTTTAATGGGGATAAGATTGGAAAGGAGGCAGGTTTGGAATCTGTGGGCTGACAGTTTTTGTTATTTGTGGAAATTCTAAGACTGAAGACAGGAGAGGTTCACAATAGAACCTGGAGTTTCATTAACTATAAAGTCATATAAAGTGAATGAGTGAATGACTTGGTGTAATATCAACTACCCATCGGTTTAGAGTTCTAAAATATAGGTACAATATCGGATTGCTTCTTGCTTGAACATTATAATGCCTCTCAGCTTAGTAAACTTGGTTCTTTAGTGTAGTAGTTCTCAACTTGTAGGTCATGACCCCTTTGAGGGTCAAATGACCCTTTCACAGGGGTCACCTAAGACCATTGGAAAACACAGACATTTGTATTACAATTCATAATAGTAGCAAAATGACAGTAATGAGATAGCAACAAAAATAATTTTATGCTTAGAGGTCACTGTATGAGGAACTATGTTAAGCTCACAACAATAGGAAGGTTGAAAACCATTGCTTTAGTGGTTCTACTGTTCTATATGAAGGAGGAAAGGGGAGATTCCTTCCTTCCTCCCTCCTTCCTCCCTCCCTCCCTCCCTCCCTCCCTCCCTCCCTCTCTCTCTTTCATCACTTTCATTCCCTCCCTCCCTTCTTTTTTTTCTTTCTTAGACCAAGCTAAGATACGTTTTACCACAGTAAAGGAAACTCAAGGGCCATCTAATATTGATTAGAAAAATGCCAAGAAGTAGCGGCTTTAATGCATTTGGTCCAACTTCGCTCATCAGGTAGAGCTTAAACCAAGCTTGTTACTGTTGATAATACTGTTGGATCCTCTCCTACACATCTGAAAATGGGTCAGCGAATTTAATCATCACCATAAAATCGCAGTACCTCTGGGAGTCTGTTGTTATTAACCACAATTTGCAGGAAAGAAACTGACACACAGTGGAGAGGTAAAGTCACTTACCTAAGCAAATAAGAGTCAAATCCAGTCTACCCTAGACACTCATGCTGAACGTCCTATCTTACTAAAAAACCAATGAGGACCCTGCGAATTCTCAAGAGTTCATTTATCCAGACCCCAGATCCTGGAATTCAGAGGAATCAACTCTATCTTTCTTACTTACTAGGAAAACTTGCAGGACCTGGGAAGGATAGTGGAAGCTGCAAAGTGTGGCAGAACAGCTTTGTCCTGCTGTTTAAGAAGTGAGCCTCTGAGGGTCTGGAGACCCTCATAGAGGAGAGTGGCCTGGCTTTCAGAGAGTCCTTCAGGCCATATCTCATGGTAAGTATTGGGCATATGATAGCTTCTAAGATGACTTTCTCACTGTGAGCCTTCCTATCCCCAAACAGATGTGGTTGTGACATCTGTATTCATCACTCAAGAGGCAAAAGGTGGTGTGCTTGCTTTGCTTTACATTTAAATGATAACCTTGGACCTCAACGTTCTGCGTCTGTTCTTTCCAGAAATCTCTTTCAGTAGTGAATGAGTGAATGACTTGGTGTAATGTCAACTACCCATCGGTTTAGAGTTCTAGAATATAGGTACAATATCGGATTGCTTCTTGCTTAACACCCAGCTCTGTGCTCTCAGATCCATCAGGCAAATGAGATAACTATGTTGTCTCTTTAGGTTCTGGAGAGAAGCTGAGCTCTCTTTGGTCAGGTGTGCTCCCTTGGGTTAGCCTGTTGGGCATGCAGGCTGTGGCAACTGGTTAGGTGGTATTTTCTTCCCACGCATCCCAGACTGGCATTTTCTGCACTCATCTTTTCTCTCCTCAGTTATCCATGGACAGCATCATCTCTAAGTCTTGTCTTTGCCTGAAGACCTCAGATTTTGTTTCTTTGAGCTAGAACAAATGGTCCTGCCATTGTGACAAGCACAGAAATGGGAGAGGATCATTTCCTATCAGCGCATGTTGCGGGGCCAAATCCATTGTCAAATTTGTATGAAGTTTAAAATAAAGATTGTGTTGGCTCAGAAAATTAATACTACTGACTGTACCCACCTAATGAGATGCATTAAAAAGAGAGATAAAACCTGCCTAGCTACCTAGGAATTGTCTGTTGGAAGCAAAGATTAAGAGTACTAAGCTAGAAAACAGGATCTAGGGTCACCTAGTGGATATCTTAGGCCAGGAACACCCAGTTATGCAGGGAACGTGGATAACTGGTCTCCTTCCAAAGTCAACCCCATTTCCAGTTTACCCTGTGTCCATTTCTCTTTGGATGGACAGAGTTAAGCAAAGGTTGGAAGAGGTATGCCGGGATCTGATACAGTTTGGGAAGTGGCTGGGGTGTGTGGTACTGCTGACCCTCTTTACTCCAGAGGCTGTGGGAGCAGGAGGGGACAACCATGCGGAATCCTATGGGCTGGGAAGGGATTCATCTGTCCTATGAATAAACTACACAGGAAGTACTCTGGGGAATGTGGAAAGTGAGTGTTCTGTTGAGATGATATCCTCACCAGGGACCATACCTGTAGCATCCAAAACATTTTTTCTAAGATCTCCCTTTATGCCTGTCACGTTTGCCACTTGACAGTCCAGGAAGTCTCCAGAAAGAAACAAAGAGAGTCCCTTCTTCCTTCTCTTCTCCTTCCCCAGAGGAAGGCTTTTGCCCCATTAAAGTAACTATTCTAAAACTGAAGAAAGTTAGAATGGAAATGAAGAAAGTGTAAACGTGCAGAGCTTCTGCAGACTTAAACTATAGCTCTTTGTGCAATAAATGATACTAATTACAGGACAGGGATGCCTAGGTTGGTGCCGTGTCTACCTTTGGGATCTCTCCATCTTGGATCTGGTATACTGTAGCTGCTAGCAGAGAACTCTAGGGAACACGACACTCTCAAATTCCCCCAAGACGCCACTTGTGAGGAGCAGGTGTGCTCATTCACTGCAGGCCTCCTACTTATCTGACAAAGTGTCCATACTTCTTTAATACAAAACAGAAGTTCAGTGCCGTGTGGCTAGTCTAGTTTATTTCAGCACCTCCTTTTCTGCAGGCATCAGGTACATTACAGACAAGAAAATTGGGTTTCAGAAATAGCACCTGTCGGAGAACGGCAGGCAGTGCCCCCCACCCTCGTCAGCACCAAATGGTCTTAATTAACTTTGGACACTTCTGTGCCTCACACTTTATTTCTGAATGTTATTGAAAGTTGTCAGAACTTGTCTCACTTTTTTTCCTCTTTTATTATTAATGTGTAAATACAATGCCTCAGGAGTGTTACTAAAACACAGAATCTAATCCCAGGAGATTAATTTATAAACGCAGCATAGGGTGAAGTTACATCCTGGTGACTGCAAATTGATGTTTGTAAGAGCCACAAGCATCAGCCTCTTCAAACCCATAGGGATTCAAAAGGCCAAGGGGGCTGATGGGAAAGAGCTGGGACTAGCCAGCTGGATTCTACCCCTAGGACATAGCACCTTGGGTCCCTCCAGGTGAGCTGGAGGAGACTAAGGTTGCCTTCCCTTCCTGATGAGGCAGGGCCCCTGCAAGGCTGTCCATCCATTAAGCGAGTCCATGAGCATTTATTGAGCACTTACCCCACATCAATCTATGCTCATCTCAGTGGGAATCAAAACAAGCAAAGCAGTACTTACTGCTTGCCATGACCTTATCCTCATGGAGAGAATCAGATGTACACATTTGAAACAACTGCTGGTTCCAGCAAGTACGGGATTGTGAGCCGTGGATTTTAAGTGCACAGTTTCCATAGAAAGGAGCGTTGGTGTAGACTGTAGTGATCAGGGAGTTCCAGAGGGATGAGTTGGGGGTAGATTACTTGAGTGGGGTACACTGATCTTAAGTGTAAGGCAGGAGAATTAAGGGTGGGATGCCTAGGGCTCATCTAGAAGAGCAGGGAAGACCTGCCTGTGGTCACTGCCATGACCTTTATGTCCTCTGAAGATCTTTTAACAATGAGGATAAACCAATGGCTTAGAAGCTGTCTATGCCTTATGCAAACTTGGGACAACATAGCTAGAGCACCCCTGGCCCAGGGTCATCTACCTGTGTCCATGGGAGCTCTGACCACCGAGGAGTTCATTCCTTACGATAAAGCAGTAAGGGGACCCAAGTCAAAGGGAGTACAGGTGGAACAGAGATACCTGTCTGTGACTTGGGGTTCATCTGGGCAGGGGTTCTTCATGAGAAAGGGAAGGGGAACATGGCCTTCCATTTTAAGATTCTTGATGTCCCCTGTAGTGACCAGGGACTTGTGGTTCATGGAGACAACTGTTGTCAAACCAGCCAGGGTTATTTAGCTTCTGTGGGCTAAGTATGCCATGGGTGTCACTTTTTCTACCATTGCCTCCCACCTGCCCGTCAGCTCTTGGGCTGCTGCAAACGCTTCCTGGCCTCTTACCTAAGTGAATTTGGAGTAGAAGAGTGGTGCAGGCTCAGCAGGCCTGTCTGAGGTCATCCCAGGCCAGTGGAAAGTCAGCAGTTGGATGAAGAAGAAAGATGCTGACTGGGATGGGCACCTAAGGAAAAGAGCAGCTAGGACAAGGTGTGGTAGACAGAGTGGGGTGGAGTCTTTTCCTGGCCTTCCTTTCTCCAGAAGAAATGATGGCTGCTCCAGGGAGCTCTCATTATGGCTGGGATCTGACACCCCAATCCAAGGGTCATCAGGACCAGGCTGACATGTGCCAGGAAAGAACAGGCTTTCAAAGAGGCCAATGATGAGCAGCCCTACTCAGCATCCCATAGATGTGGAAGAACAGTCCACCTGCTGCCTTCTCCATGGCTCCTATGTGTACAGCGATTCTCCCTCCCTCCATTAGTCCTTGGGTACTTTTTACTTTTACTTTTACACCCACGCCGGTCACCTCATCTGCTGCACTATATCTGCACCACCCTTTCTGGACTGAGATGGCCTAATGGACAGTTTACTTGGATCCTCCCTGGGGATCCTGGAGAAGAATGAAGGATAAGACTGGAGAGGTCCAAATGAGAAGAGAGAGAAATGTTGCCACTTCCTTTTTTTTTTTAGAAATTCAGAGCCCAAAGAACCAGGGCCCAACCCTGCACTTTAGTAAAAGGGGCAGTTTACTCTCAGTTTCCTCCCTGGGAGTTTGACTGGGGCTGAGGAAGAGGAGAGAGGATCTGACAAGTGGAGGCCAGACCCAAATCCAACCTTTCATAGAGATATAGAAGGCTAGACCATAACCCCTCTCTTTCTCTTTCCTCAACCTCTGGTCAGTCATGTGCTGGCTACCTACTCCTTAGCACTGACTACTCATAAATACTATAGTCCAGGACCTTAAGCAGTGAAGGGCCAACTGAGTATGCTGGTAGAGGAGTGGGAGATAAGAGGGGTGAGGGATGGTATTAGATAAACACACACCTAACTAGGACTTGTCATTGGTCCCTGCTTCCTGCAGAAGTGAGACCCAGAGCAACAGACCATCGGCCTGGTTCACAGAGGCCATGGTCCCAGCAGCTCAGCCCTATTAGCTAGGCAGGTGGGAGGCAGCCACTGCTTTTGAGAACCCAGACAACTGAGCCGACTGAGGGGCTGCTCTTTGGAGTTGCTGCCAAACAAATCTCAGGCCGGCAGTCTCATGGCTTTCCTTTGGTCTCAGCCGGCTTGCTGGAGCTGCCCTTCAGAGGAGGCTCACAGCCTCCTCGTGGGGCTATGGATTAACCCCTAAAATCTGAGTCTTGTTTGCAGAATTCTCTCTGAAGCTGATGGAGCCTCTGGAGTCTCCTGTTCCTGCTGCTGGTTGGCAAGGGAGACCCGTGAGGTCATATGTGGCTGGCAGTGGCTCAGCCTCTGGCCTTGGATACATATACCGAGCCTGGACATCTGCCAGGAAACAGTGCTCATGTGGTCCAGCCTGTCAGTCCTCCCTTCCCCAGCCAGCCCCCTGTGGTTACAGAGCCTGCCTTAACTGGGCATTGAGGGCACCAATGTGCCTCTTCATGTAGGGAGAATGCTGCACTTGCCTGTATACAGACCCAGACTGCAGGACATCCCTTCCTTTAATCTGTCCTGAACTGGTCTTGGTCTCATTCACACTACTGGGCTCTCTGTCTTGTATTCTCATTAACTCCTCAATTCCAAAACTGATTGATGTGGCTGGCCTCTTCCCTGGTCCTTCCCTCCTCCATTCTAGATTCCTGAGCCTGTTCTCTTAGTTTGCTGACACTATTGAGGCCAGCTGTGGATTATTGTCAGGAGCTATGCCCATCCTGTCAGTCAGTCTTCGAGGGTCTCTGTCGACTACTTCCACTAACATTGCCTCCACGAGTATTGACTACAGCCTGGACCAAGCTCATCCCCATCTGTTAGGTCAGTCCACCTTCTGTAGACCACCTGCCAATCTTCTTATTGCTGTAACATCTCTATGTATGTGCTAACTTGCAGAGAAAGGACAGCAAGCTTCACTGTCTATTCTGTCTAAGAGTTGTGCACACAGCCCTCTGAATTTCAAACCCCTTACATAGGCTGGGACTGTCTCTTCCTCTATCTCCCATGGATGAGACTCTTCTTCAGAAATCTGGGAATGAGGAGAGTGGGATCTATGGCAGCCTCTCCACTTAACTGGGAGCTTTCCTTGAGCCAGGTACTATTCTAGGCATCAAGAAGAATAAAGATGGTTCCTAAGATTGTCCTCAAGGTGGGAAGCCAGTAATGAGATACATGAGCATATCTGTAACAGAGGCAGCAGAAGAGGAACCTCTGGGAGCACCCTGATTCATTTTTCCCAAGTCCACTGGTCTCTCAGTCTTATTCTACGCAGATGAAACTGTCAGGAGACAACATGGGAGAAACAGAATGGAGGTGGGCACCAGGAGAGTATGTGGGCCAGGAAAGCTCTAGATCCTCATAATATGCAGGTGGCTTTGTGCAGTGTGGACATGAGTAACACCTAGCCTGTCACCCATGGAACTGGTCAAGTTATATAGTAATAACTCTAATAAGAGATGGATGGATGAATGTGCAATGCGGTCCAGTCATATTATTAAATAGGGGGAAGTGTACTTGGCTGAAGAGTTTACTGGGAAACATCATGGAGTTTTCTTTGGTTACATATCTTTGCATATGTGTTGCACATGGGCTAGGATAGGAAATTCTTATTTGCAATGACTATTTCTGTGCTTGAGTATTTACTCTTCCTGTTGACAGCTCTGTCTCTGTCTCTGTCTCTCTTTCTCTTTCTCTCTCTCCCTTCCCCCACTCTGGTAAAAATGCCATATATTTCTTTTGGAGGAACTTCTTTCCTGCAGCATTCAGTTCTTTCCTCAGTCTCCTCTAGATGGACTTTAAGTAAACCAGTATCACGTTCCAGATTGGTTCAGGATTGGGCATATAACCCAATTTACCCAATCAGTGTCTAGTTTAGGACCTGGGTGATGGGGTAGGAATGAGAAGTCCTTTCTCTATCAGACTCCAGATGGTGGTGGTGGGAGGGAATCATCCTGATGTAGATCAGAAACTTGTATGCAGGTCTTGTATGGCATGGATTCGGGACTTAAACCCAGCCAGGGAACAATGAGAGAAGAACTCGGTTCTGAGGATAGTTTTATGTGCCACTTCCAGGCATCTATCGACAAGCCTACTATGAAATTGCAGATCACACAATGCAGGAGATTCCATGTCCTTTGGCTCTGTGGTTGAAGTTTCTTTTGATGGTTACTTGTGACCCAGAAAGATAGGGCTGATCTGTGCTTACCGCACTCCTCCCATATACAAAGCTCTGGACTCAGTAGATGCAACTGAACCTTCTTACTTTGATAGGTAGAGATGTTCAGACCATAGGATGCTGACCTTAGGATGAATCTATAAGGAGCTCAAGCAGGGTCTTATAGGGCCCCAGCCTTCAAGGGGAACAAGAAATTAAAGGGTCAATCAAATTAACAAGTTTTAACAAAACACTACACTCCTTTTTTGGGATCTTAGCCCTCTTCTTCCTACTCCTATTGGCGTGGCTGTTGGCCTTCTCAAAATAAGGGGAAAAGCAGGATTTTATTGTTAGCAGATTTGTAAATTCATGGGCTGCTTGATTTGTGTTTATGCTTCTGGTATATTTGTTACTTTTATATCTCTATTCTAAAACACCATGGCCAAAGCAACTTATAGAAGAAACAGTTCAGTTGGCCTTCTGGTTCCTAAGGATTAGAAGTCTATCATGGTGGGGAACCCTGACACACAGTAGGCATGATGACTGGAGCAGCAAGCAAAGAGCTCCCATCTTAACTGAAGTCAGGAAGTAAAGAGAGTGAACTTGAAATGGCACAAGTCTTTAATCTCACCAAATCATCCTTTAGTGACATCCTTCCCACAGCAAGGCCACATCTCCTAAGCCTATCCAAACATCACCACTGACTGGCAATCAAGTGTTCAAATGCCTGAGACCAGGGGGGACATCTTATTCAAACTATTACACTAGTTATTTGTGTAAGTCATTGGGGTAGGAAGAGAGCAGGTCCCCCCTGCAGGGCGTGAGATAGTAAGATGCTTTGAGTCAACACACCAGCCTGCTGCTGCTTATGCAGTCTTTGGTTGACAAAGAGATTTTTGGTTCATCTCCAGACCTGTCCTATTCGTACCAGAGGATGCACTGGGCATGGGAGAGTTAACGACCAACCTCCTCCAGGAAAGAAAAAGGCTTCAATAACAAAACCCAATAGCATGGAGGGAAGAGATACATGTTACCAGCCACAGAAAGCTTAAAAAGGAACCCACCCACAGCTCCCGCTACAAATGCTTTTAGCCCTACGTTAAATCTTCCCTCTAATGGCACCCCTGTTAAACGAGATATGTCACCCGACCTGAGGAGGCTGACTTGAAAGGCAAATAGTTGGAAGTGATTCCACACGTTATTAGTGAGAGCTGTTCTCACATTTCCGGCAAAAATAATGGAGCCGAGGTCTGAAGAGATGACTAATACCTCCCCATTACTGACCCGAGACTGGGCATTACATTGTCATCCTGGTCACTCGGCTGGCCCTGTGAGCATATATTTCTGTGCTTGTCCTTTGGGTGCTTTGTGCTAGACAGCTAGCTTCATGGTAACCTAGGCTGCCTGGCTTATTGAGAAGAGGGGGCATTCTACCATTGTGGCAGGGCAGGCAGGGCAGGGCCACCCTGGGCAGAAATGCTCTGCTCTGGTAATTGGGGTGGCACTCTACTCCCAGGAAGGGCGGCAGCAAACCTGTCCCTGAGACATAGGGATCTGTCCTGATCCTGCTTATAGCTCTGGCTTTTTCTCATCTTTATCAGCTCTCATGGACATTCTGCAGGCTTCTTTCTGGGGAAGAAAGGTTTCTCTCTGGATTTAATCTTAATCTCTCTTGTTAAAATATTGACCTTCACCAGGCAATGGTGGTACAAGCCTGTAATCCCAGCACTTAGAAGGTAGAGGCAGTTGGATATCTGTGAGTTTGAGGCCAGCCTGGTCTACAGAGTGAGTTCCAGGACAGCCAAGGCTACACAGAGTAACTCCAAAAAACCCAAGAGAAAGAAACAAACAAAAATAAAAAACCAAAAACCATTAATACTCATCTCCTTTTTCTTTCAATAGGATAGGAGAATATCACTCTTAACTGATTATTTATGTTCATTCATTCTTTCTTTCTTCCTTCCTTTCCTCCCTCCCTCCCTTCCTCCCTCTGTCTCTGTCTCTGTCTCTGTCTCTCTCTCTCTTTCTCTTTTCTTTTTTTTTTAGATATTTTCTTTATTTACATGTAAATTTTTCCATTCCCAGTTTCCCCTCCAA
>NW_022196906.1:41258931-41274247 GCF_008632895.1 Mastomys coucha | reverse complement strand
AGGTGAAATCTCAGGGTTGTTTTGATTTGCATTTCCCTGATGACTAAGGATGTCGAACATTTCTTTAATCCACCTGACAGACTTTAAGGAAGAACTTAACACTTGTCCACATTTGCTCGGAGGGGACTATGTGCCAGCCTGTCTGTGGGTCTTGCTTTTCATACGGCAGTGGCTTGGGTCAGTAGTGACCTTGGTGTTGATGTTTCTAATGAACACCTTACATTCTTGTCTCTCCCGACTTCTCAGTAATATTTCACCTCACTGACCATTATTTCTATTGGAATATTTTTCGTCTGTCTGCCACAACACTCTTTCTATTCCTTCTTTCTGCCTGGAGACTTCCTCCCAGGCTCCTTTGTGGGTTCTTTTGCTGTTAAACATCTGTATTTTGGGGGTTCCCTAGGACTCATCACCCATCTTTTTCTTATTCGATTGTTCCTCTAAAGGTGGTCTCCCCCATGTGATTGACCTTGAAATAGCATCCATATGCCAATGGCTTTTCATTTGCTTCATCCAGATGTGTCTTTGGAGTGCAGGGCCAACTTCACAGGACACCTCTGCTTTGAAGGCTACACCCTGTCTCCAGCATGTCCTCACACACAGTCTTGGCCCTCTTTTTCTGTTTCTTCTCTCCAGGTACAGAAAGGCTACACTTCCATTTGTCAAAGCTAGAAACACAGAACTGCCCTTCTCTCTGTTCCCCTTATTCTAACTGATCAAGTGTCTGTTCGTTTTGCTTCCCAGTGATTTCTTGGCTCTCTCTATTCCTTGGCCTTTAGTCTCTGCCACCATCATAGCTAAAGTATCATGGGTTTCTGATGAAATATCCCTAGCTTACTGAGCATATGGGAGTCCCTGCAGCTGTTCACACTTAAGAGGGCTTGTGTGTGTGTGTGTGTGTGTGTGTGTGCGTGTGTGTGCAACCTACACTGGGTCACAATGCCTTTATGAAAGACATTGGTTTCATGGCTTGTAAGTAACCAAGGATCTTCATCAACTGCCATTTCCTTGATCATATATATGTGGTCAAGGAAATGTGTGTGTGTGTGTGTGTGTATATATATATATATATCACAGACACACACACACATATATGTCATATATATATATAGCCCAGGCTGGCCTCATTGTCTTTGTATGGTTCAGGCTAGGCTCAGGCTCACTGTCCTTCTATCCCAGACTTCTGAGTGCTGGGATTACAAGCACATGCCACCACACCTGGCTTTCCTTGGCCTCGTCCTACATTTTCCTTTCCTAGTTTTCTGAGCTCCAGCATATGGCTCTCCCTTGGTTCATTAAGCCTCACTCCGAGTTGCCTCAGGGCTTTTGCACACATTTATTTCGGTTTCTGCAATACGCTCTGCTCTTCGTGTCCCCCTTTGCCAGCCAGGTTAGCGTTCAGCTCATCCTCCAGCATGCAAGCTGCCTTGCTTCGCATCCACTGAACACTCAGATGGGATGAGTCTCCTGGGACACACAGTTGACATTCTGCAGGTATTTAGAACAATGCCTTTTTTGTTGTCCCTATGCCAGGCATCTTATCTATGCTAGCTTGGGTCCCTTCTTCATTCTATTAGTATGTTACAGATGGTCTCTGCAAGTGTTCCAGAAGTGCTCGGTGCAGATTTCCAGGCTCATCTGATTGGTGAGGGAAAGCTCCGATGGTTGGCCTAGTGTGGGACAGGAAGAGAGAGGTCTGATCCCCGCTGCGGGGCTATTATTTTGCCTCCCCTGCAATCTCTAAAGTGCCATGGAGGGTCCATAATACAGGGAAAGCTTTGGTGTCTCTTCCCATTGCCTCCCCATTAGGCAGATGTGAAGCCCAGAGGCCATCAGAACACCAGGCCACATATGGGCCTTGTGTCCTATCTCCCCACCCTGCATATGCTGGCTCACGGGTTCCTCCAAGGACAACGTTGGCTGCCAAATTCTCTTTTATAGTGAATCCCCTGCACCTTCTGTAAGGTCTAACCTGATTTATTTTTTCTCTTTAGAGCACTTACCTTTTCGTACATAAATATTGGGCAGTGGGATTGGAGCGCGTGTCCCGGAGCGTGTGTCCCCTGACTGGAAGCGGTGACAACCACAGCAGCAGGTTTATTTTTAAATAAAGATTGGAAAGTTACGAGGCTCCTGAGGTTTTCTGCATTTTTAGTTTTCATTCAGTGGCTGGGGCGGCGGCAGGGTAGCGGGTGGCAAAGGAGAAAAAAAAAAGGATGGGAGAAAATATAGCTCTGATCCTGCTTCTATTTTTCATAACTCTGTGTTTCCATCTCCTGCTCCTGCTTTTCCTCTCTCCAGCATCTGGCGTCCCTGTATAGAAAGGGAAGAAGTGATTACCTCTATGAAGGGAGCGGGGGTCTGTTCAAGCCACGCATTAAGCATGCAGCCCCTGAGCAAGTCGCATGCATGGTAAAATATTACCTTAATAACGAACGCACAGAGAGCCATGTGTAAATGGTAACAGCTGCTTTTGTGATGACCATGTTGTAAACGACTGCGGCCTCGATCGTTAATAATGTATTTGAACAATAACAACTTGATTCGAAGGAAGAAGTATGGCCTTTCAGTTTTTCATGGCATGCAAATCCACTCTTGCTGTCGAGTGAAGAATGAAGGGCCCTTGCCGGGTCTTCAGAAATGCAGGATGAAATCGAGGCTGAATAGGGCATCTGCTGCCTACCCCAGAGTCTCTCGTGTGCCCTGTGTTAACCTTTCAGCTCTCCTACAGCGTCCAAGCCTTACATCTCTCCTGGGAACTGAAGAAATGGAAGCTGCTCTCTCTGATGGTAATTTGAAGATGGAGTCCCATCTGACATCAGGATCCTGGAAATTTCCCAGTAGTTGGTATTAATTGTCATGAAGTCAAAAGGCTACTTTTCATTTCCTTAGAGTGTGTGTGTGTCCAGATCACACGAGAACATCAGGTGTCCTGCTTTTTCACTCTCTATTTTATTACCTTGTGACAAGGTCTCTCACTGACCTGGAGCAAGCTCCAGCCATTTTCCTGTCTCTGTCCCCTTCTTGGGTTACATGTGAATATAGCCACAACTGACTTTTTATGTGGTGCCCGGGGTTCGAACTCAGGTCCTCATGCTTGCATATTGTCTTAGTCAGGGTTTCTATTCCTGTGCAACATCATGACTAAGAAGCAAGTTGGGGAGGAAAGGGTTTATTCAGCTTACTTCCACGTGGCTGTTCATCACCAGAGGAAGTCAGGACTGGAACTCAGGCAGGTCAGGAAGCTGGAGCTGATGCAGAGGCCATGGAGAGATGTTCCTTACTGGCTTGCTTCTCCAGGCTTGCTCAGCCTGCTCTCTTATAGAGCCCAAGACCTCCAGCCCAGGGATGGCACCACCCACAAGGGGTTCTACCCCCTTGATCACTAATTGAGAAAATGCCCCACAGCTGGACCTCATGGAGGCACTTCCCCAACTGAGGCTCCTTTCTGTGATAACTCTAGCCTGTGTCAAGTTGATACACAAAACCAGCCAGTATCAAGTGCCCTTATCTTTTGAGCCATCTCCCCAGCCTCAGCACTACTTTTCTTTAACTTTTTAAAAGTTTATTGCCCTGCTCAAAGGGCCAAAGATTCCATATTGGGAGTCATCCCTGCCTTGCCCCAAACATTCAGCGGTGTCTCTTGTCTTCTGTGCTCTTTCTTTTAACCACCCCAAACGTCTCAGGGTTGCAAAGGTACACTCTATTATTTAAGGCCTGGGCTGTTCTGCCTAGGGAACTCCTACTCTTCCTTCTAAGTCCTGGTCCATTATGCGGAGTTGATTGTTGCATCTCGTGAACCTGTTTTGATTGGCTCGTTTTGCACTGGCCTTGACTATAACATTACTCATGCCTCCTACTCTAATGCGTCACTCATGTATCGATTTCCTCCCTGGCCTTGGATCTCCTTAAGGACGATAAGTATGTGTTCGTAATCTTTTTGTCTCCATCCTCCAGCACAGTGCTCAGAAATCATTAAATATTCAGTAAGTGCTGGATGAACAAGCGAAGAGCCACCCAATAAACACCTTTCTCATTACTTATGTCCTATGCTTCTCTAGGACCCTGGGTCCTGTTGTGAAAGTTCATTCCTGTTCGCTGCTGTGCCCTCTGAAGCTCCGCCATCTGCAGTCCTGTCGTCCTGAAGGCGTTAAGCACTTACGGGGGTCAGTGGGAACACAGCCCATTGGACCAACCATTTCCTATGCCACTTCGCTGAGTGTCCACTACTGCCTCTCTCTCAGAGACCAAGACTTCCCCTTCAATCACTCCTCTGTCCATCTCCATAGCTCCTCCAATACTTATACTGCAGTTATTTCTACATAGAGGAGGCCTTGATGTAATGATGTGCACTTAGGTAAGACCCAGGGCTGCAGGCTCATACCACTCAATTCATTTGGCGTGGATGCCTCTGCTTGTTTCGGGAGCCCCATCTCAGCCTCTTGTGCTTTCAACTGTCAGTTGGCTTTGACTTTGCTTCACTTCACCAAAGGAAGGCAGGCCTCTCTCTCTGCTCCCCAACTTCAGTCCTCTATAAACCACCTGAACCCCTCTTGGGTCCTTTGCACAGAGGCCTCAGCTACCATGAGACCCTCTGTTCCCTGGGTGTGAAGACGCAGGGTGAGCTTCCTGAATGCAGCCCTGTTGGACCTTGTCTAAAGCTTTTTCAAGCTTCCTGCCTTGTCAAACCCCTCACATCTCTGCAAGTTCTAAAACTCCATCATCTTTCCTGAGTCTCTGTTTTCTCCACACGTCCTAATTTTTCTTACAACTCTGACCTCAGAGGATCACCTGCTCCATCTGCCCTCCCTGGCTCTGCTTCAGAACCTGATCCAAGAACTTGTTTCCCTCACTGATCTCTCTCATCAGAATAAAATGAAGCACTTTCTCATTTATTGGGTTGCAAGTTTATTTATTTTATTTATTGATAATGTTCTGCCCTAGAAGACAAAGATTTAAAACCATTTGTAAAGATATAAATCATATAGTAGAAGAGAGTCAACCAGAAATAAACGAAAACAAACAAACAAACAAAGTAGAAACAATAGACCATCAGAGCTAAGAGGTATTGGTGTGATCCTGGGTGGATTAAAAACTGCTAGAGTGTCATGGAGACCTAGCTCCTGGCTAATGGTAGCCATAGACTTTACTATGAGCCATTCACAGTCAACACCATGGTCAAATGAGGTCAGCTACAAAGACCAATAAGCTGAAGACAAAAATAAATTTAAATCTATCATGAAAATGTCAATGTTTAGTACCAAGAGTAAAGGAAAGGGGCTAGAGAGATGGCTCAGTGGTTAAGAGCACTGACTGCTCTTCCAGAGGTCCTGAGTTCAATTCCCAGGAACCACATGGTGGCTCACAACCATCTGTATTAGGATCTGATGCCCTCTTCTGGTGTGTCTGAAGAGAGTAGCAGTGTACTCACATACATAAAATAAATAAATAAATAAATAAATAAAAATAAATAAATAAATACTTTTTTTTAAAGGAAAGTTCCTGTTATGACCCTGGAGTGTAGATTCAATCATGATGGTTCTCTCCACACATCCTTGTAGTGAGAAAACATGAGCAAAGCCTCCTGGAGATGGTGAGACAGTATCTAAGCTCGAATGTACAGATCCTGGAGTTTCCTCAAGCTTGCTTTTCTAGGCATGGTTCTGAAGACATGTGAGATGAGATGCCTCCCCTCCCCCCCAAACTACAGAACTTCCCCTCTCACAGGTGGTTGTTCTCAAGTCAGAATCCACAGGCTATCACTCACAATACATCCACACAGGCTGAAAGTGCCATGTCCCTCTCTGTCTTTTCAAAAGCATCCTTAGAAAACAGATGCAGACATTTCAGGTAGGAAGTGTGATAGAGTCTTAGACTGGGCCACCCACCCATCAGCAGGGCAAAGCGTCATTGCTGAGCATCTCACGAATGCTTTAAGCAAAGGATTACAGAAGTCTAAAACCATAGCCATTGCTTCTGGCAGGTATATCAAGAAAAGGTGGTAGGAACGTTTGAGCTGGCTAAGAGTGGACTCAGGAAAAGCCAGGGCACTTTCATGCAGAGGAAAGAGACGAGGCAAAACTCAGTTGTGAAAAAGCAGTGCTTGTTTAAGAAAAAGCAAATAGATCAGATCGTTTGGCGCGTACTCTGTGTCAAGGAAATAGTAGGAGTAAGGCCAGAAAGGTAGGTTGGGGACAAATTATGGAGGGCTTTGAATACCAGACTGATGAGAGTGAGCTATGTTCAGTAGGCAGTGGGGAGCCGTTGAAGACTTTAGAACCCCAGAATGATGTGATCATAGGAGTACTTGAGGAAGATTAATTTGGTTGTGGTGGGTAGAATGGATTAGAGAATAGGAGACGGCACAGAGTTCAGTACATAAAGGACACCTTATAAATGCCTGTTGAATAAAATGTTTGAATAGAGCAAAGGAGAAGCCATTGCAAACATCTCCTCACAAGAGGGAAAAGGTCTTAAGGCAGTGACAAGGAGGGATGGAGGGTAGGAGATGAATGTTTGTGACTGGCAGAGGAGACACACCAGTGGGAGGACCTGCTGTGCAGATGAAATCCATGATTGCTCTTGAGAAAAGCCTGAGCTCTCAGGGAAGTCGTGGGCCTCTCCTATAAGAAGGGGGTCAGAGGAGGTCAAAGGTACGCTCAGCACTTATAAGATGGTTTGCCAAGTGCTTGGAGTGTGATAGGACACGGGTAGCTTTGAGTTGACCCCCACCACATCACCTACCCCATCTTTCCTCTCTTTAGAGAAGGGCTTCTCTGTCATGTCAACTGTGTGATTCTAATTATCTGTCCACCATCCCTTGTAGCAGCAGACTTCAGCCCCTGGTCATAGCAACTGGCCCAAGGATGGTCACAGAACCCTACCTGATTGATAGGAGCAGTCTTCTGAGGTCCCTGAGGGACTGGGGCTGGTAGGTCAGTTTTGGAACTGCAGGAATACAGTCTGGAATGGGGTATGGGATGCACTAAACATTATCTCCATCAGTGTCTATACTTCAGTGCTGGGGGAAGAGTGACTCATAGACCCATAGCAGGAGACAAGAGCAGCAGAGGAGTGGACAGAAGGGTTAGGATAGGGCCTGTAGTGGAAGGAGAAGCCAGGTCAGGAGGGTTCTAAGAACTGTGTGCCATGTCACAGACAGGCAGAGCACAGTGCTCAGAACATACAGAAGGACTTGTCGTTATTTTCTCACAACTCATTTAGAGAGGAGTGTGTGTGTGTGTGTGTGAGCCCACCTGTGTATGTGTGTGTATCATGTGTGATGTGTGTGTAACTATGTGTGGTGTATGTATGGTATAGTGTATGTGTCTATGAGTGTATGTGTGTGTGTAGTGTGTCATGTGTGGTTATAGTGATGTATGTATGGTATAATGTATTTGTGTGGGTATGTATACGTGGTGTGTGTGGTGTGTGTATGGTATAGTGTGTGTGCCATGTGTGAATGTGTGGTGTGTATCTATGTTGTATGTATTTTACATGGTATATGTGTGTGTGTGTAGTGTGTATCTGTGTTGTATGTGTGTGTGTGTGAGTGTGTGGTATGTATCTGTGTTGTATGTATTGTATATGGTCTGTGTGTGGTACACTGTGGAATCTGTGTGCCATGTATGAGTATGTGGTATTTGTCTATGTTGTGTGTATGTTATGTGGTGTGTATGTGATGTAGTGTGTGTGTATGTGTGTGTGTGTGCATGTGGTGCACTGTATGTGTGTTTGTGTGTTTGTTCATGTGTGTATCCATGCCTATGTACATATGGAGATTATAGGACACTTTTAAAGCCCTATGCCCTATGGCCTTATCCTCTTGAGATGAGGTTTCTCATTGAACCTGGTACTAGTGACCAACCAGCAAAGCCCAGTGACCCTCCTATCTCTGCTTCTCACAGTGCTTTGGTTACAGGTCTATGTAGGCATTTCTGGCTAATTTCTGTGGTGGTAGAATTCAAACTCAGATCTTCACGCTTGCAAAGCAGGTTCTTTTATTCATTGAAGCATCTCTCTAAACCCTGGAGAAAATCCTTAAGATGAGAGCTGTAGTCTGGAGCAATGTCCTCTATGGGCTTACATGTTAAAGCTTGGTCTCACAGTTGTGACCCTAGAAGGTGGGCATGGTACCAATTGGTAGGGTCCTAGGTCATTGGAGAAATATTCCTGATGGGAATTTGGGGACTCCTGTTTCTTCCTGTCTTTTTTTTGCACTTCCTGGCTCTTGAGATGGCTGGTTTTGCCACATACTCATGCTGTGGTGTGCTGCTGTGCCAGAGGTTCAAAACAGTGAGCTGAGGTCACCCAACACTGGTCTGCAACCTCAAAAATTTCAAGGCAAAATAAACCTTCTCTTTTTATAAGTCAGTTGTTTCAGGTATTTTGTTACAGTGGAAACCTGAACTAATGTAATGAAGAATTCAAATATTGTTTTGGTTCCTCTTATCAGGCTCCCCATTAGGTGAGGAGCCCTCAATCCATGTCCGGGTTGGCTTACTCTTTCGGTGACAGAATATCATCAAAATTCAACCCAGGGAAAAATCAACCTAGGGGAAAAAAGGGTTAATCTGGCTCACACTTCCATCTCACAGCCTGTCACTGAGGGAAGCCAGGACATCAAACCTGGAGACAGGAACAGAAGCCGAGGCCATGGAGGAGTGATGTTTCCTGGCTTGATCCTTCTGGTTTGCTCTGCCTGCTTTCTTTCCTTCTTTCCTTCCTTCCTTCCTCCCTTCCTCCCTTCTTTCTTTCTTTCTTTCTTCCTTTCTTAAAAGATTTATTTTATTTATTTTATGTGTATGAGTACACTGTAGCTGTACAGATGGCTGTGAGCCATCATATGTGTGGCTGCTGTAGAACTCAGGGCCCCACTCACTCCGCATAATTTTACTGCGGCTGTCTTCAGATGCACCAGAAGAGGGCGTCCAATCTCATTACAGGTGGTTGTGAGCCACCATGTGGTTGCTGGGATCCGAACTCAGGACCTTCGGAAGAGCAGTCCGTGCTCTTACCCACTAAGCCATCTCACCAGCCCTCGGCCTGCTTTCTTATATGACTCAGAACCACCTGTCCGGGTCAGGCACCATCCACAGTGGACTGGGCCCTCGAGTGTCACTCATTAATCAAATAAATATCCCACAGACTTGCCCACAGGACAATTTTATAGAGGTGTTTTCTTTTTCTTTTTTCTTTTTCTTTTTTTTTTTCGAGACAGGGTTTCTCTGTGTAGCTCTGGCTGTCCTGGAACTCACTCTGTAGACCAGGCTGGCCTCGAACTCAGAAATCCGCCTGCCTCTGCCTCCCAAGTGCTGGGATTAAAGGTGTGCACCACCACCTCCCAGCTGGAGGGCTAGAGGTGTTTTCTTAAAAGAGGTTCTTCTTCCCCTACAGTCCTAGCTTGGGTCAACTCGACACAAAACAAACCAGGGCTGTCAATCTGTACATTTTCGTTCTTCTTTCTTCGCTCTTCTTTCTTTGTCTTAACTTTACCTGTTCTCCCGTTGCTGGTTCTTGGGCTAAACCTGCCCGCATCCTCCCCTCCTTCCATGTGGTAGCAAGAGCTATTTAGGGACTAATTGGCCTTGGTTAAACATCACCCAGTGAAGGGAAGCATGCAGCCCAGAATTCACTTCCTCGAGGGCAGCTGCCTGCTGTCCTTCTGGCCCGATTCCCTTTATATCTGTGCCCTGAGTCCACTGCCAGTTTAAACAGTTCGTTTTATGTCTGAGAGTTGTTGCTGTAGCTATCCCTTGACATTTATCAGGCTATCTAGTTGCAAGTAACAGAAACTTAATTTGAGCTATGTTTTGCAAAATAGAGCATATGTCAGCAGATATTACAGGGAAATCTCACTTATGTCGCATTAGGGACATGAGTGTGTGTGTGTGTGTGTGCGTGCGTGCGTGCGTGCGTGCGTGTGTGCGTGTGTGTGTGTGTGTGTGTGTGTGTGTGTGTGTGTAGGTAAGTGTATGTAAACCTATATATAATGTATATGCATATGTGGGTGAGAATGTTTGTGAATGTATGTGGTTATGTATGAGTGTGTGAGAATGTTTGCCTATGAGGTATTTGTGTGTGTGTGTGTGTGTGATTGTGTATAAGTGTTTAAGAATGTCTGTGTGAGTGTGTATGTAACTTGACCGTGGAAGTTTGACAGGGAGTGTGTAAGAGTATGTGTGAGTATACATGCATATATATATATATATATATATATATATATATATATATATATATATATATATATACACATGTGTGCATGTCTCTGCATGTACAGATGTGTGCCATAATAGGTACACACAGCTCAGCGGACAATGCTGGATGTGGGTCCTCACCTTTTACCTTGTTTTGATGTCCGGCCATCTGTTCCTGTGGTGCACCCAGGCTGTGGCCTGTGAGTGCCGAGTGATGCCTTCCTCTCCACTGCCCCCTTCTTTGATGGACCCACTGCTATTGTGAACTCCTGTGCTACTCCAGCTCCTCCATCCAGCTTGTCACATGGGTTATGAGAACCCAGACTTAGTCATCTAGCTTGAGCATCAAGTGCTTTACCTTCTGATCCATCTCTTCAGCTGACCATCAGGAGCCATTGTCCCCAAGTGCACAGTCTGTACATTTCTGCTGAGCTTCATCAAGTCTGTGTGTAGAGACTTTCTCCAGATGGCAGTGTTATGTCGATAGCCTCCCTCAACACCCGAAGACAAGAAACATCCCAGCAAAGAGGCTCCAATTGTTTAGACATGCTCCCATAACCATTCTTGGACTTATTGCTATGGCCAGGGGCCCAAGAAACAATGACAGGCTGGACCTGGCTGTCACTTGCCTCCGGCTGTTACTGGGGATGACTAACATCTCATTAGAATCATATGACTGACATGACAGAGAATCAACACTTCAAAGAAAAGGAGGACAGTGTAGGTGGTATTGATGGGGGTCAATCCAGAACCATAGATATGTAACCACACACTTTTGGCATGGCAAACCATCTCTGTCAGCCTGGGGAGACATTATGCGTAGCTGTCACTCAGAGTTTCCTCTCAGAATTAGTGGGCTGGTAGATGAGGTGGAAGCTGAGCTCTGAGGCTTTCCTCTCCTCCTTCTGGCTGCACTCAGTGACAGCCATCATTCCCTTTGTGCAGGTAGCTCCTGATCTCCCGAGGCCCCAGGCTGGGGTGGCAGAGGAGGCTTAGATCAGGACAGCGGTCTGTGTGGGAGGAGAGGAAGAGCCAGGCAGGCTGCTGAGTTGAGAGAGATGAAGGTGCATTGAGGCAGGAGCCTGAGGGCAGCTTGCCCACTTGCTGCCGGAGTGTGGCAGGCAGACTTGGCGCTTTCTGTGGGCCTGTGTTGACTTGCTGTGTGACCCTAGGCTACACACTTAATTGCTCAGGGCTTCTTCCCTTCACTCTCATCTGGCAAGTAGAGGTAGTGACATGACTGAGCTGCCCAAAGCTGTGCCTTCCAAGAGGAGAAGCTAATACGAAACTTGGTGCTATGTAAATGGGTCCCAGACCTCTAGGTATCCCAGGAGGCCATGGCCTGAAACCCAAAGCCCTTTGGGTAGAAAGCCGAACTGTCTAGATCTTGATTTAGAATTTTGTGAATTTTTTTTTTTAACCTACAGAACCATAGTGTTCTTCCAGCTGGGCTGGAAAATGAATGACCCTTTGCACACTGATAGTTGCAAGTGAGTGTGTGGTTCCCCAAAGGTTACAAGCACAGGCTCTAAAGCTGTGTTTATAATACCACAGGAGCTCTATGGGAGTACAAGAGTTTTAAAGTTGGCAATTTTAAACGTGTGTGTGCGTGTATGTATGTGTATGTATGTGTATGTGTGTGAAGATGTTTGAAGAGTCCAAAGAAGGCATCAGATCCTCTGGTGCTGGAGTTAGAGGCATTTCTGAGCTGCCTGACATGAGTACTGAGAACTGAACTTGGGTCCTCTATGAGAGGAGAATGACCACCCCCTCCCCCAACCACTGAGCATCTTTCCAGTCCCAGGTACCAGGTTTTTATAACCCATGTTCCACCTAGCCGCCTCTTCTTACTGGGTTAAGTGTGAGAAGTAGCCATGTGGTGTGCACACAGAGCAGGCAGACTGGGCCAAGTGGAAGATCACAGCAGGCTTCACACTGGACCTGCCAAGCCCCAGAGCCACAGCTTATGAAACTCAGGTAATTTAAGGGGATGAGACGCGGAATTCCTCACCTAGATACAGTTAGAATTGCTTGGTCATTAATAAGATTTGCACATTGGGGGCTAGGTCTGATGGTCTAAAACCACCCAACAAACCACTCTAATTCTCTGGATAAATGTGGAGTATCCAGCCTCCACCTCCAACCCTGCCCACTTCTCTTCCACCTCCCTCTTTATCATGATCTATTTGCTTGTATGCATGTATATATGTGCACCATGTGCATGCAATTCCCATGGGGACCAGAAGAGGGAGACAGATCCCTTGAATTGGAGTTACAGTTGTGAGCCACTGCCAGTTTGCTCTGGAAACCAAACTCTGATTCTCTGCAGAAGCAACAAGTGTTCTTCACTGTTGAGCCATCCATCTCTGCAGCCACAGAATCTAGTTTTCTTATCACCACAGTTAATGTCTCTCATGGCCCTAGACTATCAGACCTAGACTCCCAATGGCTTTAGTTGTCACCTACTCTGGATCCCTGACATGGTCCTGCATCTCCATCTCTTATCTTATGGATTTACTCCTGTGAGGAGAATGATTCTTTTTTTTTTTTTTTCTCCTGTACCCTTCCAAAATTCCTCTGGCCTTCAAAATTTGTACTGAGTCCTCCTCTTCCATAAAGACTTCCAAGATTTTGCCAGATAGGCATGGAGAGGGGAGGAGTGCAAAGTATATTCTCAGAGCACCTTTGTCCTCTGTGTTACCTTCCTATGCAATGGGCTTCCTTACCTTAACAAGGTAGGACTAAGAATAAGACTCAGGAAAGTGGGGTACAGGGAAAATGGAAGTCACATGGAAGAAGCCTTCTCCCTACCCTACAACCTCCCAAAGCTCTGACCCCTCTGTCGTAGAACCCCATAATAGCTGTTGGATGGCCCAGTCCAACCCCACAAGAAAGTAGGGCAGACAGAGCCTCCACCAAACATTTTTAGTATCCCATTTGTTAAGAGTCCAGACTTGACATGAAGGCTTTTGTCCATGAGATGATCTGTGCTGAGTGGGGCATAGATGAGGTCCACGAGGCTCGCCTAGCCCCAAGGCACTTCCCTTGCATTAGGGGAGGGGGAGGCTTGGGGAGCAGTGAGCATGAGTTTCTCTTATCCTCATTTCTGGATCTGTCAGCCTGACCAGAACGGGCATTCATTCTCAGAATAAATAATCAACTAAAAAAATATGTACCAAATTCATTTTCAAATTGGCTTGTCAGACGCACGCTTGCTCAGGACAAGTTTGTTGAATAAAATGTATCTTGGGAAGCAAGGTGAGCGAGCCTGTCTCATTCCCTTAGGGACATCCTGTAAATAAGGGCCATTCTGGAGGCCGGAAGCATAGAATTCCCCAGCATAGATTGAATTCTGGCTTTGTCTTAATGAACGTCAATATTTATTACCAAAGGCGTTGTGCTCCTCGGAGTGATAGAGCGTTTCCACATGTCAGCTCTTGCCTGTTGCCTTCCCAGGTACCAAATGCTATGTAATTGCTGCTCATAAAGGTGGCAGACAGTATTGCCAAGGAAACTCACTCCTGGCTGCAAATCTCCATTGTCAAACACAGTAGGCTTTGCTTCTGGTTTGGACCCGAGTGTTCCTGATATAGATTTTCTGGAGGTCTTACTATGACAGGGAGATCCTCAAACACTGTTTGGCTTGGGAAAATATGGGGGTGGTCTTTCTGGGACCTGGAGTCTTTGTGGAATGGTGACAGGGCCATCAAACAGTAAGGTTTGGAAAACTTGAATGTGAGGGGTTACAGGTCTTACCCAGCCACCCGAGGGCTGGAGAAAACTGGTCACTTGTCGTATATTTGATACGAGCTTCCACTTTGCCCATCCCAACCATCTCACAATGTAAAGGAAAACTCCAAGGTTCAGAGAGCTTTGTCAAGGTTACAGAGTCTCCAAGCTGATGCCCTTCACACAGCCTTGGAATCAAGCCAGGAGTTAGGACTCTGAACCAGCTTTGGGCTCCAAAATAGGTGGCTCCCAGCTGATGATGTTCCTGAACTTTTCATGTCTATGTTCTAATGTCTGCCTAGACAAGTTGCTCTCCCCAGCTGAAGTAAACAAATAACCCACCCTGACCTTTCCTGGGGGAAAAACTCTAGAAAGCAACTCAAATTCCGCTGCCAAGCCAAACATCCTGGGAATAGCCATCCCAGATGGACAGTTTGCACACAGAAATGGAGAACTCCAGGAAACAACCCACTTGTTGGTACCAGGCCCTTTCCTCTGGGTGCAGCATGGAAGGCTTTGGGAGGGTGAAGGAAAGTCAGTCATGCCTGAACACTGGCTTCTGGTTCAGCTTCCTTTCTGCCAACTAGCTAAGGACAGAGATGGCCCTGGGGCAGAGGCACAAAATGGGTTTTTGAGAGTGATGTCATATGGTTCTCAGACACCAGATTGCTCTTGCAGAAACTGTCTGGCTGTTGTTCTGGGAGCTCTGCCGAGGAGAATTATAACTTTTGACAATGGACATCTCATCTTGCCCAGATGCGTTCTTTATAGAATCTGCCAGCAAGATTACAGCAGCATCAGGGTGTAATGGGCAGAGGAGTCAATAATTCTGGGGTTATTGATTGTAACCAGACCCATTCTTCTTTTTTAATTTATATTTTATCCACTTTTTCAAGCTGTTTTTTTTTTAAACCTGTCCTGACAAAAGGACCTGCTAGATCAAATACAGTTGATTACATTTTAAAAAATGATAGGAGTAATTTGCTGCCTTTAGGAGAGGCTGTGTGTGTGTGTGTGTGTGTGTGTGTGTATGTGTGTGTGTGTGCATGCTCATATGTGTGCATGCTCATGTGTATGCATGCAGTAGGCAGAAAGGAGAGAGGAAGGTATAGGTCATGAGTAGACACTGAGAAAAGCAGGATCTTGGGCAGGAATCCCCTGGCTGACCCAGAAGCCCAGCCTTTTGCTCCTCTTAAGGTTAGAAGAGGACTTATCAGAGATTCAAATTTCACTGTCCTGCTGGGTAGGCCTTCTAGCATCCCAGGGATGCCCATACCCCAGGCCTCATTTCATCTAGGCGATCTTTCGGATAAGACACACTAAGTGGATCAGAACAGGTGAAGATACACAGAATCCCCCACTCACACACACAAACACACACACACACACAC
>NW_022196906.1:41251515-41258921 GCF_008632895.1 Mastomys coucha | reverse complement strand
ACACACACACACACACACACACACACACTGAGATGTGTTAAGTTGTTGGACTAGACTGTGTGGGATGGGATGGTAACTTGTAAGTTCAAAAGGAATTGATTACATATTTTTGATGCCCCCAGTACCCCTCTGTCACCAAGCTACTCTGTAGCATGGTGTGGTAAATCCAGTGGGCAGCTGCTGGGTGGCCCTTGGTGATTTCCATGCTGGCTGGATTCTCTGTGTCCTAAGGAAGTAGCCAGGGACTTCTCAAAGCATGGCTTCAGTATCCAGTGCAGTGTCTGAATTGCCCTGTAGCTCCTGTTCCATTTGTTTCTCTTCCACTCAATAAGAACGCCTAGATTGAGTTTTTCATTATCATTGATCATGAAGGAGATCAGGGCATACCCGAGTTCAGAGGAAAGGGGAGCTTAGAGGTTACATTGTTTGAATTCCTCCTCTTCTAGAAAACAGAACTTAATGAAAGAAGATTAATATGACCCACCCCAGAAGCAGCAGCTGGGTCAAAATAAGGAACAGTGAGCTCAGTGCGCTCTGCTAAGGCACACCAACTATCTTTCTCTTCTTGTCACATGCTGTTGTGTAGACAGTGGCAAGGTCTGGCCTCCTACCTCGTTCCCAGACATAATTCCTTCTTCCCAAATTTCCAGGATGTATTTTGGGAAATTATCACAGTTATTCTGATGGTCTGGATGGATCTAAAAGGACCGGGGGATTGATGGATGCTCAAGAGGCAGAAGTAGATGCAGAAGTATTCTCGTCTTCACCCACTGATTCATTGTGTGTGTGTCTGAACCTCCTTCTTCCACACTGAGTGGGGTTGACATTCCATGGGGTCACACTATGGGGTCAGATACAGAGAGAAAGTAAAACTTTCTCCCTTTGTGCTTTTCTGGGCAGGCAAATATATTTCAAAAGGATTCTGTGTCTGCTTCCCACGTTTAGAAAGTAGGGGAGATTGGGGACCACCCACCCCAAGAGAAAGGGGAACATTTATTATCTCATACTAAGGCTTGAGGTCATGCCAGTGACCTTGACCAAGATCTTAGCCATTCTTGTTCAGAGTTCATCCCTACAAGTGCTCTGGCCATCAGTCAGGGGTCTCACAGGCCTGTTATGTCTCTAACACTGGCTTAGTGACACAGGCAGCCTCTGACTGCAGGAGTGACTTGGTTTAATCACCATCTTAGAACCTTAGTTATTTCATGTATGAAGCAGGTATAATGATGATGTATCTTCTCACCTCATCAAACATCCACACGGACAGCTTATATAATAGCATGGTATCAATGGGATCATGCCACAGTCACCGAAAAGGCTTTCATTTTAAAAGAAAAATTAAACTACTTTAGAACAGGATCGAATTTACAGGAAAATTGAGAAGACGATTCTGAGAGTTCCCATATGGAGGACACTGAGCTCCCTCTATTATTAACATCTTACATTATCACGCTACATTTGTTACAATTAATGAGCCAATATTGATTAATTGTTACTACAACGACCATCCTTTCTTTATTTAGGTTTCCTTTTTCTTTTTTCCCTTTTATTAAAAATAGATTTTCCCCTCACACAATGCATCCTGACTATGCTTTCGTTCCTTCTACCTTCCCAAGCTCCTCCTTATTTTCCCTCCCAGTTGGATCCCCTCCCTTTCTGTCTCTCATTAGAAAACAAACAGGCTTCTAAGGGATAATAATAAAATAAAGCAAAATAGAATAATAGAGTAAGATAAAACAAAATAACATATCAGAATTGGAGAAGGAAAAGAGGTCAAGAGAAGGCACAAGAACCAGAGACCCACCCACCAGCTCACTCAGGAAGCCCATAAAAATCATAAGCTGGAAGGTTTCCTCATTTTTACCCAGGACCTTCTTCTGTTCTAGGATCCCTGCAGGATCTACATCACAGTCACACTTAAAATCAGGCTCTCCTTAGGTCTTCTGACTTGAGGATTCTTCAGTTCTTGCCTTGATGACCTTTTCAATATTGAAAAGCATGGGTCAACTATGCTGTGGTATGACCCTCCATGATAATTTGTCAGCTGTCTTTCTCCTGATAGACTGTCGCCAGGGTCCAGGTCGGGGAGAGCATGCCAACAAAGTGCTGGTTGGTCACATTATATCAAAGATCCACGGCTTCTAAGACTTGCAGGAATTTGTTGATAGTATGTTAGAGTTGTTGTTTGTTATTATAAAAGACTGGTTACTTCTGGTGTGTGTGTGTGTATGTGTGTGTATAGGTGTGTGTTTGTATGTGAGTGTGTTTTTGTGTTTGTATGTATGTTTGTGTCTGTGTGTGTGTTTACGTGTGTGATGTGTATGAGTGTGTTGTCTTCTGTGTATGGTGTGTCTGTGTTCATGTGTGTGGAATATGTATGTATGTGGTTCCTGGTCACTGGCTCCTTCCTAGCTCTGGAGTAAGAGTCTTGGATATTCTTCCTGAAGTATGAGTGTCTTCCATTTCCTGGTCTGGCTTCAATGAACTGTTAGTAACTGATCATCACCCTTGCAAATGAAAGGAACCAGGCTGAGACAGAGGCACCCACGGTGGCAGCCCACCCCCCTCAGTTGCTAAGTAATAAATCATATTGCTGTAGTTATTACCTAGCTTATCTGAGGAGCTTCACTAGCTGACCCAGTAGGCTCTTGGTGTCAATAACAGTCCAAGTCCCAGGAGATTTAGAGATTCATCTCGGATCTATAACAGACAGCAGCACATCCAGGTATATGGATAGAGTCTAGTTGTCCATCTGGCTTCTGACTCCTGTATGTTCTTGAGTTGATTTCTTACCCTCCCTGTGATGTATATATATATCTTGAAACTGAGACATTGAAATATTATATATATATATGGCTATATATATAAAATGGATGTGGTGACTTGGCCTCATCCCTGGTCAAGTCATGCTCTGTACAACGGTGGAGCAATGTCTTTGCTGTGTCTGTTGTGATTCAGTTTCTTAGGAACAGGGTAGTAGATTGATTTTTACCTCCCCAGAAAGCATTGCACAGAGATTGGTAACAAAAATGAAGAGGATGAGGAGGCTGACAGGTGGCAGAGCATATACACAACCCGTTTATCACAGGATTACCCCTTTGTAGGAAAGGCTGGGGCATCTCGGGTGGCAGGCAAAGGAAAGAAGTCTTCTAACATTAGAGGATATGCCACAGATAAGAAGATCCCATTTGAAGACCAAGGCAAGACTGAGAAAGCTTCCCCTAGCCATCAAGGGGCCTGCCCAGTCATGCATATCCCGCCCCTATACACTCACAGTAGGTCTCATGGAATAGCTTCTGATGTCCTTCAATGTGCAAATTGTTACATCATGGAGATTCCTCCAGTGGTGACCAACTGAGAATGGCCTTACCCCATAGGTACCTCACATACTTAGAAGCCCACAGAGGGTGTAGTCCTCTCATCATTCTGAAGCAATAAACTGGATAGAAGTTAAAACCTATGCAGTGGATGGTGAAAGTGTGTAGACAAGTATGTCTTGCCAACATGACATTCTCTGCTGGCCTCCTGGGCTGAAACCTCCCATTTGCTCATGTCAGAGTAATGGGCTGACAACTGGCCTGCCTGGACTACTGAGGCCTGGGCATTGACAGATGAGAAAGACCAGAAGAGGGTCCAGAGGATACTAAACCTTCCTGGCCTGATGGACAGACATTCTAAGGAGCCTCATGGCTCCCACCTCCAGTCCCATAACCCTTTAAACAACACATCCCCTTTAATTATGAGCAGGGTAGTGACATGCTTCTAGTCAGCAGATTATGATAATGGTGAAGGGATGTGGCAGAGATAATAAATGGTTGATTTGGAGATAATCACGAGAGATATTATCCTTGGCAGTGTTTGATCTAGTAAAGGCCTCCCAAAGGAGGGATGGAGCATTTCCCGAGAGATTTCCTCCTGGGAGCTTGATGATTCAAGTTGAGATAGTCCATGTGCTAGTGTAGTTATTTCCAAGTACCATGACCCATGACTTCCCACAACCATAAAGACATCAACTGGATGAGCATGGAAACAGATTTTTGGTGAACATTCAGATGAGAATGACTATAGTCAATGCCTTAGCCATGGCTATGAATGAGACACAGTCGGAGGACCCAGGACCTACCTGTCTTGACTCTTGGTCTGCATGAAGTTGTCACGTAACAAATGTATTTTTTTCAATTGCTCAGCTTCTGATATTTTGATATTCAAGAACAGACAATGAAAACTGTGGTCCTGAGACAGGGAAGGGGGACAGCAGTGGACAGTGGAAAAGCAGGTGCATCCACACAGGAAGTGATTCTGGTTGTGTGATGTAGGTACACAGGGGAGAAAGAGAATGTCATCCTTCCATCCCACACAGGCGTAGGGCTCTCTCCGCTGACCTCACTATCCTCACCACGATGGCCTCAAGCCATTCCTATTACTTCTTTTTCTGATTGGATTTTTGAAAGGGAGAGTTGATTGGAAATCAGAGACATACCGCATTAGTATCTGCACCTCCGAGGGAGGTTTCATCATGTCTAAGGGTGAGAAGCCTTACTTTCCTGGCTTTTCATTTTTCATTTCTCCCTTCTGTTCCACGAGACATGCAACCATCATTCCAGCTTTATAAGAGGTTAGAACAAGCTATCCGGAACTGAGTACTATAACTTAAATATTTTAATGTATGATGTGTTTCCCCACCAGCCTAGTTATGTCTACGTTGGCCCTATCACACTGCCCATCTCTTTGTTCCTTTAATCTTCCGGTCCTTTCCCCATGGGTTAATGATCCTGCAGAGAAATGAGTCATCAGGCCAAAACATTTTACCTGAAAGTTACCATTGATAACCCTAAAACTGACTAAAAGAGAATGAATGAGTGTGTAAATAAGTGTATTGTGGGTGTGGGTATGAATGGGTATATATCAGAAAGTGCAGGTGAGTATGTGAGTGTGAATATATAAATGTATATAGGTATATGTATGTAATAGAAAGAAGAAATATTTATGTATAAGTGTGTGTATATGTGTGATTGTGAATGTGTGCGATAGAAAGAATGAGTGTGCATGTATAAGTGCATGTATAAGTGCATGTGTGTGTATGTATGAGTGTGAATAAATGTGTGTAGGTGTGTGTTTGTGTGCATGCTGAAACTACGGATGATAGTTAAGAGGCCTTGTCTAACCAATTAGAGGAACAGTGACAGGGCTGGACCTAGGCAGCAGCAGAGGAAATGAAGACTGGGCAACAGATGTGACAAATGATTGTGTTAGACAACAGAACACACTCAAAGGCAAATTGGTTGTTGGAGGCAGTAAAGAAAGGAGAGGCGTTTGGGGCTATGATGATGAGGTCTCTAGTTAAAGGACTTGGGAGAGTGATGCGCTGTTAACTTAGCTAAGACACGGGGAGAACAATGAGGACAGTTTTGAATGCACTGGAGAAGGTATGCTTGCTTGGGATGGAGGCCGCTGTTTTCTGAAGCTCCTAACATGGAGGAAGGACACTGTAGCGACCAGAAGAGAAAGAGGGTATCCTGGGACAGGGTCAAGACCCATGATGATGCTCCCAGGCAAAGAGTTAAAGCTTAGGTTGGAACAGTCCCAGCTCCATCTACAGGGCTGGCCCTGGTTCCCAGTTCTCCTGTCAGGTTGACACCCTCTCTGCTTGTCACAAGTCAGCACTGACAGCCACAATGGTGCTGGCGATTTATCAGAGAGTGGAAAAAGATAATTGACCATCATCTCGCCTCACCTCACCTCGCCTCGGCTGATAGAGAAAAATTTAACTGCTTCATTCCACTATAATTTCATAAAATTCTCCATCTTTCTCTCTCACGTTTTTTACATGGAAGTTTACAAAAGTGATTGATGATTTGCTATCAAATATAAAAAAAGAAGCTAAAATATCACTGGACAGTTTAAGAGCCTTTAAAATATAATGGCTTCTCTGGCTGGACATCCCCAGTTGCCACAGGATCTGAGAAGGTCAAGCTTTAATGAACTGGTAAGAATTAGAGAGGTAAAGTAAGTGATCAGGGTTCAGTGCTGGCTCCACCGTCCAGTGACCTTGGGGGAGGGGGATCGAGAGATGCTATTACTTATAATAACCCTCTGGGAATGTTCCTGGGCTGAGGAGGGTGGTGAGGTGGCCTGAAAAGTGGAGCCTAGGATCTCTAGTTACAAAGATGACGTTGCTTGGCCTTAGCTTGCCCTCAGTTTAGTATTGAGGCTCCACCTGTTACATGTGTGTTTGTACTTGTGTGCCTCTATATAAGCGTGCATGTGAAGGCCAGAGGTTGACACCGGACATCCTGAATTGCTCTCAGTCTTCTTTTTTCGAGACAGGATTTCTCACAGTACCCGGGACTCACTGATTTGGCTAGACTGTCTGCCCAGTGAACTCCAGGGATGCTCTAGCTTCTAAGCAATGGGATTACAGGCATTGCTGACCCAACTTTTGGACATGGTTCTGGGGATCTAAACTGAGATCCTTATGCTTGTGTAGCAAGCACTTTACCCACTGAGCCATCTCCCCAGTCCCTCTTATTCAGACACACCTAACCTATAGTCCCAGGGCAGTGCCGCCCTTTATGGCCAGAGAACCAAGCTCTCTATTGCCATCATTTCTGGTTCCTGACTTGCTTTCTTGCCTTTTTTTTTTTTTTTTTTTTTTTTTTTGCAGTGAAGAATAGCTCCATAGCCTGCTTTGCATGCAAACCTCCTACCTAATTTGTGTATAGGTGGAGGACCAGCATGTAGCTTCTGTACGTCACCTACACCATACCATGCTCTGTGCATGGTCTCGATGAGTGTTTTTCTTTAATTTCTTTAATTTTCTTGAGGTTGTTATTGTAATATTCACATATGATGGAAGAATGTAAAGTTCAGAAATCATGGCAAGAGGCTAAAATGATTCTCAGCGAGCCTTGCTTCTCAGTGTTTGTGCCGTTGTCTAACTGCCCTCTTTGGAGGTTGGGCAGGGTACTGTGACTTGTTTCTAGCGTACAGAATATGGTAAGTGATGGGATGTCACTTCCAGGATTAGGTTATAAAATGACTGCCCCTTTCAAGCCTCTCTTTACTGCTTCATGCAGATAGGAGCTTGCTGCCATGACGTGAGCTGCCTGGCAGAAAGGCCTAGGTGGCAAGGGACCGAGAAAGGCATCCAGCCAGCATCTTGGGCTGACCCTAAAGATGGCACCAGCTCCATGACAGGACCTCAGTTGAGCCTTGAGTGAGACTGAAGTTTACACTGTCACCTCAGCTTGCCACCCAGGACACCCCAAGAAGACACTCCTGGATCCATGGCTCACAGAAACTATACAATGGAAAGTGTATGCTGTTTGACAAGGCCAGGTTTTATTGTCCTCTGCTACCCAGACTCAAAATTAGAACTGCTTGATGTGAAAGTACCATATGTATCA
>NW_022196906.1:41236891-41251505 GCF_008632895.1 Mastomys coucha | reverse complement strand
AGGACCGGAGAGGTAGCTCAGTGAGGAAAAGTGCTTGCTCTATAGTATAAGTACTTGAGTTTGAATCCCCAGCATGGAAGACCACTCATGCGTGTGCAACACCCCCACTGTTCTCTCCTTTCACACACATACATGCACATACACACACAGAGACTGGCATGCGCTTGGAGCTCTAAAAGATGAGTGCTCATTGGCTGGCAGAGTTCTGAGAGGTGCAGAGGGTCAAGGTCTCATAGCCCATGTGGTCTTCACCGCACTGTCAAAGTTGCCCCATGGAGGATGGAGTCTGCTTCACAAAGCTCTTTCCCATTAGGCAGATGGTTCTGGAACATCTGCCCAGAAGTAGTCCAGTTGATTTAAGGATCTTTCCTTTTAATTTTTGGTGCCTTTCAGAGGAAAGAGAAAAATAAGGTTAGTTTCCTGAAGTGTAATTGTTTTGGGCAGTTATTTATTAATGAAAAGGAACAACATGTCAACAAGGCCCAGGCTTGCTTTAGAACTAATGTTAGCTGAGGTGCAGGCTATAAGAAAGGTAAGCCTGCTGTCACTCTGCATTTGTCCAGTTCCGTGGTCACCTATTAATTATCTGTGCACTGGGCTCTGCCAAAGGGACAGTCTTCACTTCCTCCTCACTGAGGGTTACTGTCCTCTGGGGGGACATGATACAGGCCTCCTGGAGGAGTTTCTGGACCTGGGAAATCCTCTCAAGATTCTGCCCCCTGCCCCAGGATGAAGAAAGGAAGAGATGGGGGGTCTAGGGGTATTTTGCTGAAGATATGGGATGCAGAGCTTTGACCTCCATCTCTCTGGTATGGAACAGGATGGTTTTTAGTCAATACCTCAGAGTCCAGAGAAACATAAACGTGATAATGTACTTAAAACTTATACAATAGAAAGCACTCTGCAATCTCTCTCCTCTCTCTCTCTCTCCCTCTCTCTCTCCCTCTCCTTCTCTCTCTCTCTCTCTCTCTCTCTCTCTCTCTCTCTCTCTCTCTGTGTGTGTGTGTGTGTGTGTGTGTGTGTGTGTGTGTGTATGTGTGTATGTGTGCACGTGTTCCTGTAAGTTTAGTCAGCTGGGGTCAGACTCAGGGAATAATACAAACTATCTAATGAACACTTGACCAGAAATTGCAAAGTACCTACCAGAGGTTCTGTTAGCTGCAGTGAATAGAATTCCTGCCTGATTGTAGTTTTAGTCCACAAAGATGCTCATGATTTCTTGACTTGGGTAGCCCCAGAGCTCTCTGTTGTAACCAAGCAGTCAGGCATGCTGCCATCCTTTGACCTCATGTACCCCACTATACTACATATAAGTACACCATTAGCTATAGTCCATGTTATTGTGAAAGGCAATTATTATGCAGAAGACCCTGAGCAGAATCACTACAGCTGTTCAGAACTGGTCATACTGATATGCTTCTTGTGTAGAGTCTTGAGAAAGCATGTATCTTTCCTTTGTTTGTTTTTCCATCATCAACAGAAAGAAATAAGCAAGAACATCTACAAAAATCACATGGATGTTAGAATAGGAAGGAAACTTAGGGATGATCTGAATTAATCCTATAAAAAGACATAAAAAGCCCAGAGGGTTCAATAGTCTATCCAAGTTCACCAAGTATATAGCTAGTACCACTAGTACTTTGTATTTAGAAGAAGAATTAAAATAGAACATTGGCATATTTTACATGGGTTAAAAGGCATTTAAACCAAAGTTATATCTACTTAGGATTTCCAAATCCATCTGTTGAGTCTTTCTACATAGTTGTATGTTTTTCCCCTTTAGTTTTATTTCCCCCGCCTTTTTGGAAAGTAAAAGCAAATTAACTTATAGAAGGAATGTGGTGAATATTGTCCTCTTGGGGTTGCCTACAGACTTAGGGTGAACAAACTCAGAAAACCCATACATTTCTTCATTCCATAGTCATGAAATGTTAACAAGAAGAAACTAAAGGTTTAATTCAAAGCATCTCCTGTAGATGCTTGGTAATTGTACAGGTCTTGCCCATTCCCAAGTTAGGTCCTATGGGAGGTAGGAAATGAATGCAATTCACCTCTACCCAATTCGACCTAACAAACATATAGATTGTGTGTGTGTTCCTGGCATGATGAATATATAGAGATCCATAAATTCTACCTCCCTTCCAAGTGCTCATAGATAATCTGGAGGTTGAGTGCTGAAGACATGGTTTCTACAAGGGTGCCCCTGGAAGGCAACAGAACCTTTAGGAGGTGTGGCCTAGAAGAGGTCTTAAGATTATTGTCGGCATTGCCTTGATGATACCCTTGAATGATATCATGGGACCTCAGTGACTCCTTTTTCATTTTTTCTTCCTGGAGTCATAAGAATAGTGCTTATTATCTTCATTGTACTCTCTTGCCATGATACTTTTTTTTTTCTTTTTTCTTTTTCTTTTTTGTCACGGACCCAAAGTGAGGTCCTTGGGCCATCATGGATTTCATCCTCACAAACCATGGGCTACACCAAACTCCTATTTACAAGTTAATTGTGTCAGGTGTTGTGTTATACACTGCATAGACAAAAATGTGACTAAGACACTGTACATTAATATTCACATGAACAAAAGGTAAAAGGCCAATGGATATCATCAGAGAAGCACTTCTTTTGTATATATGTGTATTTGCATGCCTATGCATGCATTTGGAGACCAGAGGCAACAGTGGGTGTCATTCTGAGGAACACTGTCCACTTTTATAAAGATGGATTCTCTATGAGACTTTTAGAGCTCATCAATTAGACTAGCTTTTCAGTAAAATCCAAGGATCCTCCAGTGTCTGCCTCACCAGCATTTTGATTACATGGCATGCCACCATGCTGGAAGATAAAAACTCAGGTCCTCTGATTTATCTGATCCATCCTCCAAACTTTTAACGACATTTATTGGCACCTCCAGAAGCTAGCAGAACTGGAAGACTTCAGTATCAAAATACCGTCAAACTTATGGACAATCGAGGGAAATCCAAGATACGATGTAGCTAACACTACAATTATGGCAGTTAGGAGAAACAAGTCTTCAAAGGGTTGACCTCACACACAGATGACATCTTGGGTTGGTAGACCTTGTCCTGGCTTCTGGAAGATGCTTCAGGAGCAGCAGAGGGATATCTGACAGGCAGAACGATGCAAAGAATCAGTCAGTTTCTACTTCTTTCCTAGCCCCTGTGTCTCCAAGGATCTTTATGTTTATTTGCTTGTTTGTCTGTCTGCTTTGTTTGTAGTTGGAGTATGTGTATATGTGCATATGTGTATATGTATGTTTGCATGTGTATGAGTACATATGTGTATGGACGTGCACATCTATATGTGTGTGTGTGAATGAATGTATGCTGAGGGCTGAGATGGAACAGGGAGCCTTCCTTGACCACTCTCCACCTTACAAGGTTTCTCAGTTGGCCCTGGAGCTCATCAGTACAGCAAGCCTTGCTAGCCTTCTGAGTGCTAGAACTACAGGTGGACTACTATACTTGCCAGGTATTTATGGAGATTCTGGTGTGCAGAATTCTGGTCCTCATACTTGGGTAGCACACACTTTGACCACTGAGCAGTCTCCCTAGCCCAGGGTTTTCTTTGTTTTAAATTTTATTATTTATTTTATTTTACCTCTCCCCCCAATGTGTGTTTGTTTTGTGTGTGTGTGTGTGTGTGTGTGTGTGTGTATGTGTGTGTGTTTCATGATATGAATTGCAGTTCATGCTATGAGTTTGTCCTTTCCTTTCAACATTTGGATGGTTCTGGGAATCAAACTCAGCTCATTCAGCTTGGTGACAAGCACCCTTGTGCACTCTTATGCACTGAATTATTTCTTTAGCCCCAAAATAGTCCTACATGGTCCTAACCCGACACTGCTCCTAATCTTGGCACCAAAAATTTTGTCCGTTGTGACCATTCCTAACAGAAGTTCTCAATGCCCCATAAAGAAGGATAACTCTAAGAATTGACTTATTTCTCACTGGAACCCCAGTCTTAAGTCTAGAAAGTGGGTAAAATATTCATCTTTCTCTGGTCCCCAAAAATGTAGATTAAAACCAGAGAGATAAGAATGGCTAAATATGAATAAATGCTTTTGTTGTCCAATGTGCTTTTTATGTCCCAGGAACCATCAGCTTGAGATGTTCTTGTCTCCTCTATGTTATCTCTAAACACCCCTTTCAATGCGGTATTGAGAACTCATGGAAAGTTCCTAATAAAGATGCAAGGTGCTGAAGGATCGATGCCATTTATTGAGTGCCAATAAATGCCAGGTACCATTTTAAATGCTTTGCCTTAAATGTATAACTTAGGTAACAAGGAAATGGCCCAGTTGCAGCGATATAGAACTTCATTTACTATAGCAAAGGGATAGTGGGCTGGAGAAATGTTGAGAGGTGCTGTGTAAAACACAGACTTTTATTGTAGTCAGAAAGAGACTGGACCACTAGACCTGTTTTAATTTCTTCTTTATTCTCCCTGACCACCTCCCGGCAGCCATTTGATGATTCTTCCCCCTTCTGGCTGGGGTTCCCTGATGTCTCTGTACAAATTCTTTGTGGGCTAAGAGTTAATGAAACAGCACTCACACCCATTTTCTGGAAGCCCCTCCTTGGGCATGTGGCTCAGTTCCTTGAGTTTCTGAGCAGAGCTGTTATTGGGGTCATGATACGGCCCGAGGAAGAGCCCACTGACAGTGCAGAATGGGAACTATCCGGAACAATGTCTGGTTGTCATGATGGCATGTTGGAAAATTGATCACCTTACTCTGCCTAAAGAGAAACCTCCGCATGTCACCACCAATCATGCAAACTAGACTCTCAAAATGAGATTAGACCGGAGCACCACCAATCAGAGCTAGAGTCCCAATTGGTCTATGACTTCATTTAAAGGTCCAGTGCCAGCAGGAAGAAAAAAGAAATCAATAGTACATTTTCTCTGACATCAATTTTGCTTTTTGCTAAATGAAAATGCTTATATTCCCTTCCTTGTTCCCTCTGCCACAGAGGATGTTGCTTCTTCCCACCTCCATATTGTGACCCCCCCTCCCCAATCCTGTGGTGACAGGTGAACTCATGCAGAGAACCTCCTGCAGGGAAGCCTTTCAAAGCATGGCAGGCAAGGACACCTCAGGCAAATATTTGCAGTAACCGTAAGCCCCACCCCCACTCCAAGCAGGCCTCCCTGCTACAGTGCCAGGGCCTAACCACACTCTGGGCCACAGCTGGTCACTGTAGTTGTTAATGACATTAGTCCAATAGACTCAGGACCCCTCTAGTGGACCCCAACACCAAGCACTGTGTCAAGCCGGAGCTGCAGGTCCCATGAACAGATGTCTGAGAGGACAGAGAGATCTGAGTAAACTCACTCTCAATCTCTTGCTACAGAAGAAGTAGCAAAGAGACTTCGCTATAAACTAGTCTTACTGCATCAGGGCCGTGGAGATGGCTCAGGCCACGCTTGCCATGTAAGCTTGAGAACCTGATTTCATTCCCTTAGACCCCAGGTCAAAAAGCTTGGCATGGTAACAGGAGTTTGTAATCCCTATGGTGAGGAGGCAGAGAGAGGAGGATTCCTGTGGCTTCCTGGTCAAGCAATCTACCCAGAGCTCCAAGTTCACTGAGAGACCCTGCTTCAAAACACAAGGTGCAGAATGAGTGAGGCCATTCATTGATATCTGACCTCTACACAAATACCATATTCTCCTGCACATGCATCTACACACACACACACACACACACACACACACACACACACACACAGTTGCTCTTACCTTCTGGGCAACAGAAGCACAGAAGGGGGTGGCTCTCTGAGAGTCCCTTGGTGGTACCTTTCTGAGCTTCCATTAATACTGGCTCCAAGGTGGCCTTAACCCAGGATTTGACTTGCTTCACCATATTTGGAAAGAAAGAAAAAGAAATTGCAAAAGAGGGATAGAAAAGCAGTTCTTTGGGCTGGGAACTCATTTCCTGAGGAGCAGGTTCCTGAGGCCCTGCTCCCCAGGACTTAGGGAGCTCCAGGAAGCTCGACCAGTCAGTTAATAAGTCATTGAGGACATGTGGTTTAATTAACTTGCCCAAAATTCCTCCTTTCCCTTTCTCACTTTTGCTATTAATATTTTTCGATATCTGATAATGCAGTGTAGTTAATTCTTTCTGGCTTTATAATGAACACTGCCATAATGAAAAAGGTTAGCTGTGCTTCAGGCAGCTTTTAATTATCCAGCCGAGCAGGTAAAAGCACTTTATTCTTCTCTTTTTTCCCCCTTACTTAGCAATTAATGGAGGAGCTCCGTGGCACTTACTGTACCTTTTTTTGTTTTCTAATGGACGATGCTGCACGGAGCAAGGAGGCCTTACTGTACCCCACAACTTCCAACTGAAACCATCTGTGTTAGCGCCTTTCAGGCCTCTTGCTTCAGGGGTAGAAGTGCCTCTGTGCTGGACACAGGTTTATATAATTAAAAAGCAGAGTTACCAAAGCATTTTCCTACTGATTCCCTGCTTTGCATTTTCCCATCTTTGGATCTGTGTCCAGAGGCCCACCAAATGCCTTTAGAGCTGAGCTGGTCTCGCTTTATTGTAGACCTTTTCCTGGCTGTACTTAATAGAGCTATCTGCCTTCTGTTCTCCCTGCTAACAGCAGCCATGGGCTTGTTCATTCTTTACAGGGAGGGAAACCGAGGCCCAAAGTGATTGTCTGCCTGGCAGAAAGCCCTTTTGTCATAGCTGCTAATGCAAAGCTTGATGTACCAAAATAATTATAAGGCCAGCTTATGGGAGAAGGGTGGAAGAGTTTAAAAATTATAGGAGTTACTTCCAAATCTATTCATCACTGAAGTCACAGGGCAATTCTGTTTGCCACATCTGGAATTGTTGCAGGATCCTCTTCATTCTGTAAATATTCTACAGAAATTATTTTAGCAGTGCAAAGCATTTGTGTGCTTGTGGCTTTATTAAGGTAAATGATTTTAGACTCTGTGTGCAGCTCTTTCAGGAGGGGCTGGACCTGTATGTTTTTGTAGGTATCTTATATACTCGTAGCAAACGTTCATATTTTTATAGAAGCCTGGTGTCTTTAGGGAAAGGTGACAGTCTGGGCTAGAGGTTAAGGTGAATGTTGTCTCCAGGTGTGTGGAACAACCCTTGAAAATTCTACCTGAAATTAAGAATGCTGAAAGCCTAAGAAGGGAATGCCCTGGGAAGGGGGCAGTGGGATCCAGTGACATGGGCTCCTGGGTCCCTGAACAGGCCAGGTCTTTTCCTTTCCTAGCGATACCTGTTCTGAGAATGAGGACTCTCAATCTAAGGATAAACCACAAGAGTTGACTGTTGGGATGGGAGCCCTTCTAGAAATCAATCACAATGTGAGACTACCTACCAAGAGAGCCTTGTCCAGATGTTTCTGTCTTTTAAGGTCTTCTTGTTGGAGCTTCATGAAATTAGGAAATCATGAGCAAATACTATTTGGCCAAACATATGGGGCCACCGCACCACATACCAGGCTCCAGAACAGTTGGCTGAATGTCTCTAGTGCCTTTGTGTTAAATAGCACAGATGTAGCAGGTTCTTGATTATTTCTTGGAAGTTTTGGTTGTCTGGGGCCCCTGGAAAGTTGAAATTAAAAGAACAACTTTACTTTTTGTTTTTGCCAGCTCACAGAATTGAACTGTAAAAATAGTGATATTGGGTATGCAAAGCTGTAAGAGGTCCTTGGCTTTTAAATCTGTCCAAGTTTTAGGGAACATCTTAGAACATTCCTTTTGTATACCACTACAGTCTCATGCCCACAGGACTATGTGACCCTGGTCTTCTGTGGTATCCACTGGGCAACCAGTGCCTTGGTGGTGCTAGGTTGAGTGATTTCAAACTCCAGTGCCTCATCAGCCTTTGGGAACAGGACTCTTTCCTTAGCTCAAGTGCCTACAAGGATTTGGGGCAGTTAGAGAAGAATGGGGGCACCTGGATGGCTTTTATGTTAAGAAGTTGAGTAGGTGAAGTCTGTCAAAACAGTTACCCAAATCTGAACAGTAGTTAGACAGTTGAAAACAACGGTACATCCATTATGACACCTCATTCAAATACTGCAATCGGTGTCAACCAGAAGAACATGTCATTCTCCCTGTTTCACCTATGGGACCACCCTCTAACATGGCAAGATCCTCAGCTGGGGGCAGTTTTGCCCCTAGGAGAACATCTGGCCACATCTGGAGATATTTGTGTAGTTCCAGCTGGGGAGAGGGTAGACACCACTGATTGACAAGTAAGTGGGATCTGGGTAGGGGCCAAGCCTCTTAGAATGCAGAGCACAGCAAGGCACCCACCCCAGTGCCACCTCACCCCAAGTGTCCATCATGCAGATGCTGACAAATCTTGTAGAAGGCTACATAGCTGATTAGTAGGCTTGCTGGTAACCGTTAGGCATGGAGTTTCATGGACCACAGTAGTCTCAGGTTCACGTGTCTGAGGCCTCAGCTGGTGTCAGCGCACTGGGTTCTGAAACCTTTAGAAGGTGTGACCTGGCTGAAAGAAGTAGATTCCTAGACAGGGTTTTTTTGGTTGGTTGGTTGTGTTTTGTTGTTGCTGTTTGGTTTGGTTGTTTGTTGTTTTGTATTTATAAGCATCTTGTCTATGGTCGCTTCCTGTCTCCCTTTTTTATGTTGTTTTTGTTTTTCCCTGTCTGGATGGAAGGAAATCTTGGAAGCCCTGCAATAAAGTGAATAATTTCTCCCTTAACTGGTTCTCTTTGATATTTCATTATATCAACACAGAAGTGAAGACCCAACACCCGCTGTTGGTTAAATATTTTTCACCAATCCAGGTGTTTCTTTCCCATCAACTCATCCCTTGATCCTGGATGACGTCACCTCCAAATTCCCAAAGGGTGTGTGACAGAATTAGTGATAGACTGTATGTCGTCTTTCCCTGAGTGACAGGTATCCTATTGTTACTCTGCACATGGCATCCTATGTACTAACTGAGCAAAGAAATGCTTTGACCAGCATATGCACTGCACACAAGAGTGTCCCTTTCTGATTTTTACAGGGAACCAGCTAATTGTGCATGTGTGGATGGGGGGTATGTAGGTATTATATAGATTTGTGTGTGCATGTGGATCTAAGAGGCATCAAATATCTTCTTTAAAATATTCCATCTTATTTCTTGAGATAAGGAAACTGGGGCTCACTGATTTGGTCAGGTTAACCAGACAGTGAGCTCTAGGGAATCTCCCTGTCTCTATTTACCCATCTCTCAGCAAAGGGATTTACACAGTCACTCCTATCATGTTTGACTTTTTTACATGGGTGCTAAGAGGTGTGAATTACAA
Source organism: Mastomys coucha (assembly GCF_008632895.1). Lineage (NCBI taxonomy): Eukaryota > Metazoa > Chordata > Mammalia > Rodentia > Muridae > Mastomys > Mastomys coucha. The sequence goes on along the minus strand of NW_022196906.1, from coordinate 41,242,192 downwards.
GGGAAATCAGTGGAGCAAATCCACGTGGATGTCCACCCCATTCCAGTTCTATGTGATGGAATTCTGGGGAGATGTGCAAACATTGCTGTCATGAACCTGCCTAAAGAGACAGCGGGAGGCAGCTAAAGAAGCTGAATGGAGCAGTTAGACCTTGGTCACTGAGCCCACTGCTTTGGGTCAGCACCATTTAGAAAATGCATGGGAAGTAGCTTTCTTTCTTCCATTATGAAGGGAATGGCTCTTCTTTGGGACACATGGTCAGCTCTACCATCTTCACTGGCTTAGACTTGAATATTCTTGCTATCTGAACTCTAGACTCCTGCAGTGGCTTGAACGTTGCTGCATTCCCCTATTGTTCCTTTCTCTACCATATCACAGTCATTCCTAAGTCACAGAAATTGGATGTGTATGTAGTCACATGATGTGGACACACAAACAGATGCACGCAGCCCCCCGCTCCCCAGCCTCCTGCACATGCTTTGAGTTAGAACAAAATGTGTCCCTCCATATTAACACCTGGCACCTGTTATAAAATAAACCCAGCCTTAGTAATTATTCTAGAGCAGTACAGCAGCTTTCTTCTGACCAGTGTTGAAGGCTGGTGCCAGTCACCATAACTAGGTGTGAATTAACACAACAGCATTCGAGCCGCGCAGCCTCCTGGGCTTGTGTTTGAAACACAGGGCTGTGTTTTAGAGCCGCAGATAAAGTTCATTAATAGGTGCGAGCACAGTTCTCAAAGGGCAGTTCTGCCATATTTCCAGTCACTGTACAGAATTCTCATTAGTCAATTACCTTGCTCCCATCCGCCTGATTCCTGCGGTAATGTGTATTTTAAAGCCGCTGATAAGACACAGCATGTTTTAAATATACCTTAATGTATTGGAAATGCATGAGCCCCCTCGGGTTTATATATCTTAACCACTGGCCAATTTCGAAAAGTTATAAATAAATGTTACAGGCCTCGGCTGCAGTTGTACAGCATCAGCTGGGGATATTTAAAAGGCAGTCTACAGTCTAACTTACCTTTAAATCTGAGATATCAAGCATGAGGAGCCAAGCAGGTAGGAATATGCAGATGATTTCCTGGTAATAAAATCAACAACCTTGACATATGAAGTGAGATTGAGTGGGAACAGGGTTGGTGGGGGAAGCAGCTTGGTTGAATTAACAAGTTTTTCTGTGCAAGTGACTACTGGGCATCCTGGGGGAAACTGAGTTGGGCAGGCTATCAAGGAGAGTATGGACATGCTCAGAGCAATGAGAGAGGGGACAAGGATGCAGGTGAGCAGGGGTGTTGAGGTGTGGACCACTGAGGAAGGACAGGAAGTGAGGGCCAAATAGGGAGGGGTTCAAATACGTTTCTTTAGGAGATGGCAGCTGAGGTGAGAAATGAATCCTACTTTATACAGAGAAAGAAAGTACAGGGTGAGAAACATGGTTCATCGAAAGATACACAGATAGTTCACTGGGCAGGAGGGTTAATTTGGTACAGGGTACATAAGGGATAGAGATGGAGACATCCAGGAAGTGAGACAAGTTGCTACTCTGGTTTGAATGTGTTCTCCAAACCCCATGAGATGGAATTTGATTCCCATTACAGCCATCTTGGAAAGTTGGTCTTCTAGGGAGGCATTGGCATCACTGGGCACAGAGAGAGTTGAATGGATCAACTCTATTATCTTCATGGCAGGAGTGTGTTCCTTATCAAAAGGGCAAGTTCCTATTCATACCTCTAGATCACTGGCACTCAACCTGAAGGTTGTGACCCTTTTGGGGGGGGGTGAATGACCCTCTCACAGGGTTGCTAAGACAATCAGAAAAGAGAGATATTTACATTATGATTCATAATAGTAGCAAACTTACAGTTATGAAGTAGCAACAAAAGAAATCTTTATGGTTAGGAGTCACCACACCATGAGGAATTATGTCAAAGGTGATAGTATCAGGGAGGTTGAGACCCACTGTGTTAGAACCTGTTCTTTCTTCCGTGTGATGCCTTCTGCCACTCCATCATATTAAGAAATCCCTCACCGATGTTGGTATCTTGACCCTGGACATTTCTGGTTTCCATAACTATAAAGAAATACATTTCTGTTCTTTGCAAATGACTCAGTCTCAGAGTTCTCATGGCACAAAACAAACTAAGATCGCCAGCCATGAACAACAAACTAAGATCACCAGCCAGGAACTGAAACTCAAACAGGGTCAGAGGGATAATGGGGTGGGTATGAACAGTGAATTGGAAGAAGTTCTTCTGAGAGTTGAATCAGAAGATCTGGAGGATGATGGGCCTTTAGGAAGTGAAATACTGGATTCATAGTTGAATGGGGGAATAGATAGAAGGAGAGTGGGCAGACACTGGACAGATGAATGAATGAATGAATGAATGAATGAATGATAGAACTGGGGTATCTCGGGGAAACCAGTCATTGTGCAAGACAGGGTCAGGAGAGCACAGGTGACACACAGGCAGGGTGACACTGTGCTGACCCTCGATATGCAGGCTGGAGAATCAAAACAAATGCTGTCTGAGTGCTGAGTCTAGCTTTCTTGTGCCAGTGAATTAGTCCGTTGGCTTTTCTGTGAAAAGCTGCGCTTCCCATGGATCATCATTTGTGTTATTTGCTGGGCCCATGTAAGCAGTAAACCAAAAGGCGGGGGTCTGATGCTTAATTCTGCCTTCACAAGCAACTTGCTCATGAGCGTGTCTGGTTATCTATCGCGCCTCGGCAATAAGCATGCTTAGCCGGACATTTTGCAGAATCTCTCTCTTTTAGCTCATGTCTGAGGTTCTGTGGGAGGAAAATGAACTCAGGTCTTTGCTCCTTGGTTTACTCAGCTTGATTAGTGCCCAATGCTGAAGTTTCACCTCTTTGAAACAGGAGCAGTCCCGTCCTTGGTTGTCCTGGAAATGTGATCAGGCCACTGAATGCAGGGCTGGCCAGAACTCCTCCTTGGCAGCCACTCTTCACTGGTGGGAGATGATGTTCCTCAGAGACAGCTTGTCTGCTGTCTCTTCAAAGCTTCCTGTATATGGGAAATGAAAAGCTTCTCTCCACATCCTGCCTACTCCTTGGCAGGCTGATCCCTGCCCTTCCTATGAGGTTCCAGGAGTCTATGACATTATCTGCCAACTCCCAGGAAAGGCTCTGGACTATGGCTTGGAGCCGTGGAGATGATGAATATGCAGCACGAGGTGCCGTGCCAGGTAGGGAAGCTGCAGTGCCGGTGTGAGTGGATGAGCTGGGCCAGCTCTGCAGCCAAACAGTGCCAAGACCTGGCAGGGATGTGTGAGTTTGATTCTGAGCAACCTTGGTGAAGGCCTGGCACAGGCGGGCCTCTTTCCCACCCTTAGGAGTTAGGAGCCTCCATATGTAGTCTGAATTCTCTGAAGTCGAGGATTCAAGAGTTGTACATCCCCCCGTGGTGTCTGATCATTCTCAATAGCTCCAGTAAAACTACCCAACATGGCCATTAACTCTGCCTATGTTCAGTACAGACAGCTTGCAACCAGCTGTTCTGGTTCTGTTGGCTCTGACCCACAGAGATTCTGACAAGCCCCTAGTGGCCAAAGAAAGTTGAGAGCAAATTATGTTTGCATCACTGAACTCTGAGGTTGAGGATGATATTTAGGGATGATATTTAGAGGAGCCTGGTCTGTTCATTTGCCTCCAGGCAGAACTGGACATTAGCCAGCAGCGACTGACGAGAGTCTAACTCTGTTTTCTACAGGACTTAGAAACCTTTGCTCATTGAGGACAGTCCACGTATCTGCAGTATCTAATATTCTTCAACCCGGACACAATTCTCACTAGAGCTCGCCCATGTTCCTCCAGCTTCCATTAATTCTTTAATTGTATTTTGGTGATGTGGAGATTAGAGCCTACCACACTTTGCATATGCAGTCTGATGCTGGGGCCTTCTCCAAAGGGCTTTTCAGAACTAAGTGTAGATCTCCCTTCCAACAGTAGGCTCAGTGACATCACATCACTATCTTACAAGGGGCTGTGGTGTGAATATTTACACTGCAGAAATAGGCAAACACAGTCAACAATGCTCCTCACCTGCGATGGTTAATATTGACTGTCAATTTGACAGGATTTAGAGTTTCCTGGGAGACAAAGTTCCAGCCACACCTTTGAACACTTACCTGGAGTGTATTAATTGAAGAAGGCCACTCTCAATGTGGGTGACACCATTCCCACAAGCTGAGGTCCAGAACTGAACACACTGGAATAAGCAGACCGAGCTCAGTCATCCATCTCTCTCTGCTTCCCGACACTGGGTGCAGTGCGACCAACTGCCTCAAGTCCCTGCTTTGACTTCCACCTCGTGCTGATTGTATCCTAAAACTGAACTGTGAACCAAAGCACTCCCTTCCTTCCTTTGGCCTCTGGTCCAGTATTTTGCCATAGCATGAAGACAGTACCCGTACTGAGATCACTTGCTATTTGTTCAGCTGGAACTGGCACGAAGCTGGTTATGCACAGCAATGGTCCCTCACAGAGCTCGGCTGGGCCTCACCCTGTGTGTGCTTCATTTAAGTGCCTTTAAGCAAAACTCACTCGCGGATAGGCCTGTGACTCCTCAGAAAACAGAGGCTGTGGCATGAATCCTCCCCTGACACATACACATAGGACTTCTTCTAAAGCAACAACATGTAGAGCCCATGTTGATGGAGTGAGGAGCACACATTGAACCACCAGGTTGAATGGCTCTGGGTTTTCCTTCTGAGTCTTTAATGCAATTTCACTATTTGAGTCAGATTCACCAACCAGGAGATACAGTTATGTGATTTGACTTCAGGTTGTCCAGTTCAATTCACAGAGGATTTTCAAGGCATGTGCTCATTGTGCTCTCTGTTCTAGGCTCAGGGGCCAGTGAGAGGAGGCTGTTATGAATAGTATTGGACCATCACTTCTGTTCCCAAATAAATATGATTTGACTCGGAAGATAAGCACGCATGTGGAGAGTTCAGGATCAATATGAATGCTACAGCCGAGTCGTGCTTGAGGGAGTTTGAGTGATCATAAAACGTGGTTATTATTCAGGGCTCTGGGGTCAGATTGCCTGTGTCCAAACTCCAGACAGCCACTTAGTAACTGTGTGACCTGGGAAGGGTCGCTGTACACCCCCAAGCCTTTCCCACCCCAACTCAGATTTCTTCTTCTTAGAGGAATCAATCTCATAGAGCAGTTGTCAGATTCAATGTGTATTTGTGTATAAGGCGCATTGACTGGAATATAGTGGGTGGAAAATATGTTTTTTTCTATATCACCCAGTGTCTGCTTTTTTTTT
>NW_022196906.1:41220243-41236881 GCF_008632895.1 Mastomys coucha | reverse complement strand
TTTTTTTTTTTTGAGAAAGACAAAACTGAGGTTCAGAAGTGGGAAAATGACTCTTTGCCAATTAGTAACAGGCCTGAGATTCACAGCTGAAACTAATTTTATTGGTCAGTATAGATAAGAGGTTGGGCTATGGTGATGGTTATATAAATATGTTACCAACTCTCCATGTGTTAAAAAATGTAACTTGTTTTGTGTGTGTGTATGTGTGTGTGTGTGTGTGTGTGTGTGTGTGTGTGTGTGCGCGCGCACACGCACAAAGTTGGATCCAGATGAAATGAGCTTACTCCATTCTGTGGTGACCTCATCTGGATTTCGTAGTCTCTAAGGACACTACAGTTGGTCAGGTGGAGGAGTAGACAGCCCCTGACTACTTTGGTCCATTGATAAGCAGTGATACTGCTCTCTATACAAAGGGAGTCTGGGAACACTGGCTGATATAAGGCTGTTCAGTGAGTAAAGTAACCACGACATGGGTGCTATAAGAGATGTCACAGGGCAATATATGAGGAAGTGCTAAAGAATGGGACAGATACTATATACGACAGTTTGGGATAACATGTCCCAGAGACAGGTTTAGGCAGATGTGGGAGGAGCTTAGAAAAGCAGAGGTCTTAGAAGGAAAAGGGGTTGAGCAACCCTTGTGGATGGGGTAGTACTAGCTCAAGATGTGAATGAAATGAAGGTCAGACAGGATTGGGAGAGGGGGAGAGATGGGGCAGAGCCTCTTTTTAAATAGCACTGATGGGTTCTGGCTGCAGAGAAGGTCCTGGGCATCCTAATGACTGTGACCTTTACCAGCCTCTTCCCAAGGGCTCGGGGAGAGTGCTACTGTGGTCTGTGGGGATTCCCAACAGCCCAGGCCTTGGCTCCTGCCTCTTCCCTTTGCCTCCATTTGAAACTTCCAAGAAGGCCAATCCTCCTCTCCATTTTGAGACAAAGGCTTCCTGGTGGAGCTCACTGTAGTGGAAAGAGCACTGGATGCAGAATCATTAAATTAAATACAATTTCCTTCTCTTTCCTCGTCCATGACAACTGCCGTGACTTCAAGCAAGAATCTCCAGGTCTCTGGCTTGTAGTTCTCCTTGGTAAAATCAACTTTCCCTAAGCTCCCTTACTGACCTGATTCTCTGTTCCTGGGTCTCTCGTAGCTGTCATTTATAGCAGGAGGTAAAAACCTTTGGAGGGATGGTCTGGGACTGTCCTCTGGGTACAGATCCAGGGAGAGAGGATTTGACCAGGGATAGAGCAGCTTAGAGGGTGAGCAGGATTGAAGATGGCATATGCAAATCTTTGGTGAGGGGCCAAGCTTACATCAGAGTGGAGACAGGATAAAGAGGCAGCTGGAAGCTGGGCCCAGCCTCATAAATCTCACAGTGACATATCAATCAGTCAGTTCAATCAATTGCAACATTTTTTTTTTCCTTAGAAATAAATAAAGATGAAGGCAGAAGATACCACACAAAGAAGAGCCTCAGAGCAGCCTGGAGAGTCACACTGCCACCAGGGCTGGAGCTGGCTTCTGATTTATGGAGAGGCTGAATTTGATAAATCAGGGACTGCGATCCAATGGGTTTAGACTCTTGTTTCCTAAATGGGAACTTAATGTTGTTCGCTCATTCATAGGTAGGATGCCACACCAGCGAGCTAATATATAAATCTATTCTTTACAAGGGGTTCCATGTTTGTTTTTTGGAAAGCAAACTTATAAATCATACTCATCTCAGATGGAAAGTTCTCTGGTATAAATTGTCACCCTCTTCCTATAAATTTCACATTGAGAATCTTGCCTGGCCCATCAGACCTCACACATTTGGGGTGGGTGAGCTTGTAGTAAAAAAGCTGGCTCCTGATTGGGAAAGTTGTGTGTTGGTGGGGGGGCATATGGGAGGAGGTTAAGGGGACTTCAGAAAATTTGTTCCTCATTTAGCCCCGGACTCTTTTTTTAATATTTATTTATTTATTTATTTATTTATTTATTTATTTAACAGCCTATTGGTTTTGAGAGTCCACTGATTAAAAACAAACAAACAAAACTTGAAGTCAATAAAATATGCAACTAGAGATGGGGCTTGTTTATTAGGTGATTTCCAGTATAGCTCCCTGGGGGAGTCTAGGATCTTCACAGCCTGATGCGGCTGAGGCTAGAGCTAGGTAGGGCTTGTCCTCTACCTCCTGTTAACCCTTGGGGTTCCTCAAGTTTCACAGCCTCTGGGAGCTTGAGTTCCTGACTCTCACTTTTGCTAAGGACTAGCTTTTTTGTCCCATGCCTGGGGTCCTATAGTCACCCCAAAAGAAGCTTAGAAATGTACTTCCACTCCTACAGTGCACACATTCATCTTCCTCCCTCTCTCTTTATCTTTATCCATCTTCTCTAGGAGCCTTCTAACCAATAACACACAGAGGGGGAACACATATCTATTTTTATGTGTATGTGTGAGTGGAGGGGTGTATGCATGTATGTGGAGGGGTATGTGCATGCATGTGGAGGTGTGTGTGTATGCAAGTGGAGGGGTGTGTACATGCATGTGGAGGTGTGTGTGCATGCATGTGGAGGTGTGTGTGTATGCATGTGGAGGTGTATGCGCATGCATGTTGGGGTGTATACATGCATGTGGGGGCCAGTGTGCACACTTGTGTATTTAGAGGCCAGAGGTCAATATTGCTTATCTTCCCCAGTCTCTACCTGACTTTCTTCCTTTCTTCCTTCTTTTCTTTCTTTCTTTCTTTCTTTCTTTCTTTCTTTCTTTCTTTCTTTCTTTCTTTCTTTCTTCCTTTCTTTCTTTCTTCCTTTCTTCCTTTCTTTCTTTCTTTCTTTCTTTCTTTCTTTCTTTCTTTCTTTCTTTCTTTCTTTCTTTCTTAAGACTCAGTTTCTCATTTAACCTGGAGCTCACAGATTTCTCCAGAGTCTAGACTTTGGAACATCTTGTCAGTGAGCTCCAGGGATCCTCCTGTCTCTATTTCCCTGGGATTATAGATGTGTGCCACCACACATAGCTTTTTAGGTGAGTGACAGAGATTTGAACTCAGGGTTCATATTTGTGTGGCAAACTTTTTTACCAACAGTGTCACCTCAAGGTTCCCATGTCCTTCTTTAATTTTGTGGCTCTTGGTGTTGAACCTAAGGCCTAGTGTGCTCTAGCCAAGCACTCAGCCACTGATCTATCCCCCACTCCCTTATTTTTTATTTTAGGATATGATCTCATTACACAGCCTGGCTTACCTTGAACTCACTGCAGACCAGAAAGGTTTAGAACATGTGATCCTCCTGCAGCAGCCTCCTGAGAGTTACGAGTAGGACTCCAGGCCTACACCACCAGAACCTTTGGTATTCTCCTTCTCCCTCCCTGATTCATCTCATGTAGTCTGTGCTGGCCTAGAACTAACTCTGTTGTTGATGATGACTCTGAAGTTCTGATCCTCCCATGCGCTAAATTTTCAAGTAAGTACCCCCTGCCACGTATCTACTAGATATTGACTCCAGCAGACTGTGTGTGTGCCATGCAGACATTCTACAAACTGAGCTACACCCCTGTATGTAGAATGAGCATTCCAAGACAGATTGAGAGTATAGAGTGAGGGGCAGCCAGGAAGGTGGAGCTTTTTTTCTTGGGGTAGGCTGCCCATTGGCTGACAATAAGCAGAGGCAGCGTCTTCCATTGCCTTTCCCCACCTCGCTTCAGCCACCAGCCCTGAGAAGGACACCATCCTCCTCCAGAGCCTTCCAAGCCCGGACTCACTTTCCAAAGAATGTCTCCACTGTGGTGCTGAAGAGGTTTCATTTGAGCTACAGGGGTTCAAATCAAACCCCACTTAACACACTAAATGGGCTTCTGAAAGGTTGCAAGTGAAATGGTAAAATGGGGCTGGAAAAAAAAAAAAAAACCAAACCACTTTTAAAAGCACCGATAGAGTTTCCATTTAAAGCAATCTTAGGATAAATCCTTTCGAAAAGAATGCCCTGGTCATGGGCAGCAGATGGGTTCTGTTTTTCTTTTGGACATTTCCACATTGGTAACAATGCCAGGCCAGGCATGAGCGTGTGTGTATATGTGTGCATAAATGTATATATGTGCATATATGACATATAATTTTCACATAACCATACGTTGTAGTTCCTGTGTAATCTCTGCGTAAGGGATGAAACCAAAGCAGAGAGCAACAGAGTTGACAGAGAAGAGACAGCAAGATGGCTTACTAGGAGGTCATACTCAAGCCTTAATCTGTTTAGAATTGCTTTTTTTCCCCTCTGCTTTGTCTAATGTCACACATTTTTCCAGTTAGTGCACTCTTGTGCTAGCTAGTTTTATGTCGATTTGACATAAGCTAGAGAGAGTCATTTTGGAAGAGGAAAACCCAACTGAGAAAATTTGCAAGCCAATGGGGCCATTTTCTTGATTGATGATTGATGTGGGAGGGGCTATCCCACGGTGGGCGGTGCCACCCTCGGCAGGTGGTTCTGGATGCTAACAGGAAACACGCTGAGCAAGCTAGGAGGAACGAGCCAGTAAGCAGCAGTCCTATATGATCTCTGCTTCAGTTCATGACTCCACCTTCTTGCCTGGCTTGAGTTCTTGCCCTGATGTCCCCTAGTGATGAACAGTTACTTGGAAATATAAAAAGAAATAACTTGCTTGCTCCCCAAGTTGCCTTTGGTTACGGTATTTTATCACAGCAGTAGGAACCCTAATTGAGACATCTCTATAACCTTAAAACTTTTCTTTCTGTTTACCTTTTTTCTAGTCATGCCCAGTCAGTCTGCCGTCTGGTCCCTTGGATTTGCCCATAATTCCAATCTTCTAGCTTCTTCTTCCTGTTTTGTCTCATTCCCTCCTATTACCTCCCAAGGCTGTCCTGAGTTGGCCTCCCTGTGCTGTGTGTCATTCTTATTTACCTGTAAAGAGATAGTTAGAATGGCCTATGGCAAGGACAGCATTTGACAGAAGTCCAGCAGAAAGCAATGAAGCAAACCCTGGAGACATTTGGGGGAAATTGCAGCTAAGCAGAAGAAATAGCTGTGCCTTTCCCCAGGTACCAGTTGACCTGGAACATTCAGGCCTCAGCTGCAACTCCATCTCTTTCCACTGTTTGTCCCAGGCCTTGGGTTTGTCCTCAGCCTCCCCCTCTCCCTGATTCTGCTGCATTTTCTCCTGTGATGTCCCTCCGAGGAGGCTCTTGTCTCCCCGCTGCTTTATCTGCTCTTTCTGTTAGGCATTGCAGCCTGCTGCTCTTACTCTCTGTTGTTTGCATTGCCCCTGACAGACCCAGTTTCAACTTTATTCACCTGAGTGTCCAGAGGACTCTCTAGCTTTCTGAAAAACGAATCTCTTTCTGTCCAGAATTATCAGCCTGATCTATGCTTTGTGTCCTCTTGCTAGCCACTTGGAGATGGAGCTCTAAGAATTGGAATCAACCTTGGGCTTTGTACACAGCACAGTCACTGTCAGTTCTGAGGATTGGACTGGCTGGTTTTGTGTCGACATGACACATGCTAGAATCATCAGAGAGGAAGGCGCCTCAGTTGAGGGAAATGCCTCCATGAGATCCAGCTGTAAGGTATTTCTCTATTCATGATCAATGGAGGAGGGTCCAACCTGTTATGGGAGGTGCCATCCCTGGGCTAGTGGTCCTGGGTTCTATAACAAAGCTGGCTAGCAAGCCAGGGGAAGAAAGCCAGTAAGCAGCTTGGCATTGCTTATCCTCCATGACCTCTGCATCAGCTACAGCCTCCAGGTTCTTGCTCTATTTGAGTTCCTGGCCTGACTTTTTTTGATGTTGAACAGCAATATGGAAGCATAAGCCAGATAAACCCTTTCCTCCCCATCCTGCTTTTTGGTCATGGTGTTTCATCGTAGCAATAGTAGTCCTAATTAAGACATGGATACAGAAGCACATGGGATTTAGCCTCTATTGGAAGGATGAAGTAGTCACGGGAAGGAAGTCACAGAGAGGCCTAAGTTCATCTCAGCAGGTGGTGAGGAGCTGGGGTCTTCATGTGGAGTCAGTAGAGCCGAGGGGGGAGGGTTCTAAAGTCCTTTGTCTCTTTCTTATTCTAGAGTGTGGGGCAATGTACATGCACTCAGTAGTGTTTAAACTCAGAGAATGTTTATTTGATTTGAATATCTCCTTAGTGTCTCTTGTGTCTAAAGATATCTAAATATATTTGACTGTCTTAACCCAACTTAGGTGTATCTCTATCAGGTGCTTTTGCATGTCCCATTGTGAACTAATGGCTGATTGTTGACATATTACTCTGAAAATGTTCTCAAGATGATTGATGTATTCCATGTATACATTTTGAACTCCTAAAGGATTTCTCTATCCTATTCCTTTATCCTCCAGAGAACAGAGGACTGACTGTCAAACTAAAATCCTGTCTGTATTTATGTATGAGAATAAAGGAGTCAGTCTTCACTCTACTCTCTTGTCATCCATGTGTTGACCACATCTAAAGTCAAAGTCCTTCTGTGTAAAATAGAAGGATGGAGAGATAATTAACTATTATCCTGTAAGATCTCTTGAAAATCAACAAGTAGATGATCATCATTGCTTATCTATGGCCTTGGGCCCACTGAAGCCTCTTAGACCAGTTTCCTATAGTATAAAATCCCACTTATTCTCAAAGGCTTCAGCGAGGCAATGTGTGTTACACTGGCTACCCAGAACTTGGCACAGAACCAGCATCAAATGTCATACAGCCTTGTAACTGATTCCACACTCACTGTACTAGGTTTCTGGGACAAAGCTAATTAGAACGCTTTATTCATTTTTTTTAACTCAAAAGAATAGCTAGGCATGGTGACTCCTACACATGATCTCAACTTGAGAGGCCAAGGCAGAAGGAATGCTATGAGTACAAGACCCACCTGAGATATACAATTAGTTCCAGGCCAACCTGGAGATGGAGTGAGACCCTTTCTCAAATAACTAAACCAAGCAAAACCATAATCCAGTAAGGATACCCCAAGGTGAAAGATGATTCTTGAGCACTGTTAGGAGTCATTAAACAGGATAAATGGAGAATGTGAAGGCATATCTGGAAGCTTCCTTGGAGGAAATGGTGGTTCTTCTGAGATTTGGAGAATAAATAAGTTATCCAATAACAATGGAAAAGACAAGGTAGAAGAAGATGTTCTGGAACAAAAGGAATGACTGCTTTTCAACACATTACCATGCAGTGTAACATGAGAGAGTTAGATTAAATTGTGTATCAGAGCAACAAAGAAAAATTACGACATTTCTTTCTTGAAGATGTTCAGGGAAGGGATGGGTACAGCAGATGGGGTTTGGCTCTGCAGCGATGCAGTGGGGATGGATTCGAGGGTGGTGGGGGAAAGTTGCAACAGAAATACACAGCTCAGTAGTTTTCCAACCTAAAACATCCAGTATAACAATCTCCAAGAGAAAACATTCACTGTAGCCCAAAACATAAAGCAGTGTTACTCCAGAGGAAGCAGAGTCTTGGGTCAGATGTCCTTTCAGGTGGACACTGGAGAAACCCCTACTTGGGGTGCCTTTGATGGTTCTCTGTATTCTAGGAGAGGATCCAGAAAACCAGTGTTAGAGGCCAAAGAGGCTGACAGCCAGATAGTGAAATGACTTTTCTGAAGGTTCTGCAGTTCTGCAGTAAAATGACTTCTGGGCCAATCCATTTCCCTGTGTGATTCTCAGGCTTCCTTGAGTGTTTTCTGTCATGAGCTTGTCTGGCCTTCTTTCCTGTATGGTTAACTTTGTAATTTTCCACTAGTGCCTGCCAATTTTACAACTGGACAGAAAAGCAGGTTGTTCAGGTGTATTGGGGACAGAACTTTTCCTTAAGAGATGAGTGGCTTCTAACTTAGTTTCTATGGGATGGGGCCCTCTTCTTCCATAAGAACAAGTCTACCTGCTATAAGGTCTCTAGTGCTAATGGTTGGCACTTTCAAATAGCAGTCGTTACAGCTGGCATTACACACAGGATCCCTGGTACCTGGGCTCTTCTGCTTATACCCTGCCCCAGACTGTTCTCATTCATGGTAAGTCTATCCCTTATGGAGCAGAATCCATGCTGAGCCACAGTGGTTTCACTCACAGGATCTACAAACTGTATTGGACTGTCTTTAATACTCAAAATTTCCCAATGAAGCTGGTCCCTGTACCTTACCCCACTGCAATGTTTCCCTTCTTCAGTTTTGATCTCTGCCTTTAAGGTCTATCTTTTTGTCTTAGTAGGTGGCATTTCAAGTTGCTACTAGTAGTAAAATGGCAGGCCTTTGGTGGGCAACTCCTTGGGGTTGCAACAGAATCCATTCTTGCTTCCTGCTTCCTCTTGCCTGCCTCTGACAGGACTCTTGGCCCCCAGGTAGTCTGCCACAGTGCCTCCTGCAGGTGATCTTCCTGAGATCTTCCTGGGGGAGAAGGTGGGTTTAGCTAGCTTATCTTTCTCCTCATATCAACACCTCCCAAGGGGCAAGCATATCTCACTCCATTGGTTCACCTGTTGCATCCCAATATAAACATCATATAAGTTTAAGATGAAGGGAGGGTTTGTTTGTTTGTCCACTGTTGCTCGGCAGACCTAGAGTGAATGAAAGTAGCTGTAGAATTCTATGGACTCTTTCGCCTTTTCTTCTGCACCATCCTTTCTGGTCTTACCTCCTCTCTTCCTCTAAGTCTTCTTTTGTTTCCAAGGCCCACCCCTGGCTCAAGACCTCTGTTCTGCTGTTCCATCTGCTCAGATGTCTTTCCTCAAAATGGCTCCAGGGTTTGCTGACTAGTTTTATGTCCATTGTCATTTTCATTCCCAACCACACACTTAAATTGATGACACACATATTCCCTACTCCAGACTTAATGTATTTTAATCAGAGACAATTTTCATTGCTGACATACTATGTAGTTTATTGGTTTACTTATTTGGTATCTTCTGCTGGACTTCAAGCTTATGAGAGCAGGGTTTGATGCTTTTATTTCTATTTGTAACTACTAACCTTGGATTCTGAGGAGAACAGTGTCAGCCACAGGATGGGTGTTGGATGAACAACTGCTAAATGAATTCAGCAGTCACACTGAGCATTAACACAGACTCCAAGCTTCCTTCTTGTCAGAATCCAGCTTCCTTCCTGTCAGGCTTCAGGCTTCCTTCTTGTCAGAATCCAGTTTCCTTCCTGTGTCAGGCTTCAGGCTTTGTTCTTGTTAGGCTTCAAGCTTCCTTCCTGTCAGACTCCAAGCCTTCTTCCTATCAGACTCCAAGCTTCTTTCCTGTCAGGCTTCAGGCTTCCTTCTTGTCAGATTCCAAGCTTCCTTCCTGTTGAGCTCCTGGCTTCCTTCCTGTCATACTCCAGGCTTCCTTCCTGTCATACTCCAGGCTTTCTCCCCTTTAAGCTGTAGGCTTCCTTCCTGTCAGGTTTCACGTTTTCTTTCCTTCAGGCTCCAGGCTCCCTTCTTGTCAGACTCCAGGCTTCCTTCCTGTCAGGCTCCAGGCTTCCTTCCTGTCAGGCTCCAGGCTTCCTTCCTGTCAGGCTCCTGGCTTCCTTCCTGTCAGGCTCCAGGTTTTCTTACTGTCAGGTTCTAGCTTCCCTTCACTTAAATGTCAGCCTTCCTGCGATGCTCCCCGTTTTTTTTTTTCCTGTTAGACTCTAGTCTTCCTTCCTGTCAGGCTCCAGGTTTCAGTCTTGTCAGGTCTAGCCTTCCTTCCTGTGGGGGGCTCTTGGATTTATTTCTTCCTGTTAGATTCTAGCCAACAATCCCACCAGTTTCCAGCTTTCTTTCATGTTTCTATTTCTCAGGGCTCCTGGGAACTAGACATATAAGATCTGGCATGGAAGTCCAGATTTGACATGTTTATTCTTTTTCACACTGGCTTCCTTTCATTTCTTACTAAACCACCTAAGCAGGCAGTGTGTTAAGAGTGCCTTCCTTCCCGGCATCACTTAGTGCAGAAAAATATTTATTAAGGTTTGATGTTGGCAATACATCAAAATCCAATAACTATACCGTAGTGCAGACGCACTGAAGGGTGTGAGACCCATAACGTAATCTGCACATCAGAATCACAAAGGCGAATCTATAATTTCATTTGATTTATTTTCCTAACATGCAGCAATCCCACATGTTGCTTGAAATGATGGAAGCTGGGACAAACAGAAACGCAGGAGATTTATGAAGCTTGTCAGCCAAGTCTTGGGGATCCCTACTCCATGCCCGAAAGATAGGCCTGAGTAATTTCCCCTTTTACTGCAGCAATATCTTGTCTGCATTCACCAGAAAGACCCCCGACCTGTAAACATATTAGCAGGCGTGTTCTCTTTACGAGTGTGTAAATTTCCCCACATTGTGTGCCTCCAGGGTCTTGAGGCTGTGTTTATTGGTGTGAGTAGCCCATTCGAGAGAAAGCTCCAGTGCGATCTAGATTTATGCCAAGTGGAAAATGGTGGGCAGCCTGGAAGAGTTGTTTGTTTGTTTGTTTGTTTGTTTTAAATATAAGAGCAAACTTTTTTCTTTGAATAGCAGGCAGGGATTCACTTAAATGAAATGATACACAGTGATCTCCAAGGCACACAAACTGTGGTTTAAGTGTCAGCGTGGACAAGTTCAAACTTAGCAAAGCTGTCTGAAAGAGTTTTCAAGCCTGGGGGAAACATGACTTCCTCCTACTGTGCTTGAAGGGTTCATCTCCTTCTCCTAGATTTGCCTTGTCAGCTTCCGGGGTTTGACACACCTTCTTTGAAAGACAACAATCGCCAGTACTCATTGAAAGCCTGCTCTATAGTGAAGTATGTGGATCTCGCTGACCATCCAACAGGTAGGTATGTTGTTCTTAGAGTTTTGCAGGAGATCCTGAAGCTCCAAGAAGTCAATGACAGACAAAGTGTTTAAGATGATAGGATGTAATCCAAAGTCCGCACTCTTTCTATGTCACTGTGTTAGGGACATTAGACTTGCTATCAGTAATGTTCTTAGCTATACCCTACCAGGACTGTTACTCTAGGATCCATGTATAGAAGATCCCAGAACTGACATTTCCTGTGTCCTGACATTCCCTATTTTAGTGCCCATGGAACATAACAAATTGGATCTCACAAACCATCTTTATGGTTGAGTTTCAGGTAATTGGGCCTTCCACATTTTCTCTTTGTGATCTTGTACCTACTTTCAGTACTAGCTCAGTCCTCTTTCCGGGGTGTAACTTTCTCTAGCCCCAGACTTGAAAGCTAGACAATGAACAGTATTTTGAATATAGGATGAATGAATGGAGCTTAGACATGTGGCACTGGGCATTTCATGTACCCATTCAGGGCTTCTTCTTGGACACAATGACATCAAGTATGAGAAGAGAAGGTGGTGGGCCCCTACCTGGTGCCACCCTTGTGTCCTTGCTGCAGGGACACAGATGCTGTACTCCCTGTTTATGTCTTTAGTATGTGTCCTCTGCAACAGTTGTTCCAACACTCAAAACTACAACAGTTGCAGGAATCTGAGAATGCAGGAGAATTCACAAGCGGCCACATGACCAGATGGCATCCTGTAAGAACAGGATAGTTCCTCATCTTTCCCTCCATCCTCCTTTACAAACTATGAAGCCATTCCTTTGTATATTGGGGCAGAGCTCTTCAGAACTCCCCTTACCCTGATACCTTCAATCTTGCTAATCTGAAAGCAAGTTCTGGGGATATGGTAGAAAGACTTCTGGGAGTCTTGCTTCACAACCTGGTGCACAGGATCTGCCACTCAGGTCACAGGGCAAAGTAGTAGCAGAGGGGACACTTTCTGCAGGAACTGGATCCCACCCCTTCTCTCTGAGCTTCTCTCTCACTGTCCCTTTTACAGCCCAAAGAACCTGAGCTCTCATGTGATTATAGAATCTGGCTGCAAGGGGCTCCTGAACTTCACACATGGAGAAAGAGATTGCTTAAGCATGTGGTATGGAGGTGCAGTCAGGTTCATCCCAGGTGGCCATGTCCTCTTCCTGACTTTCATCTCTCTCTAATTATCCAGCAGACTGTGCCTCAGTGACACTAGTTTCTTTAAAAACAAGTATTAGCATATAGCCATTATATAAGGTGATTGGTTTTATAACAACATTTTCATTTAAATATAGCATGTACTTTAATTATTCACCATATATTACCTATTTCTATATCCCTATGCTTTTTTCTTCTACCTCACTGTTGTGTGTGTGTGTGTGTGTGTGTGTGTGTGTGTGTAAAATCAGGTTTCTCATGTGACAGAAATGAAATATTTGTGTTTCTGACACTGACTTATTTTGCTAAGTATAATGCTTTCCAGTTCCATCCATGACATAATTTCATTCTTCTGTTGGGCTGATTAAAACTCCATTGTATAGACATCTGGCATTTAATCCATTCATCTGCTGATGGACACCTAGGCCGATTGCCTAATTAGGCTATTTGTGCCTGACACAGCAATAAATGTAAATGTGCAGGTCTCTGTGGTGAGCTGACTGGGATTTCTCTGTGAAGGTCCCCAGGAGTGGGTCACACAGGCCTTGTGTTTTCAGCTTTGCGGAGGAATCTCTACGTTGATGCCCATAATGTCTACATTCATTCATACCCCATCGACAGTGACCAAAGCTTCCCTTCCCCACACCAGCTGAGTGCTCAGCCTTTACTGTCACGTATTTTCCCTGTGGGAAGGGATCACAGTGTAGTCGTGACTTGCATTTTCTTCATGGTGAAAGAAGGTGGACAAATTTTTCATGCGGTTATTGGCAATGGTACTTTATTTTCAAGAACTATCTGTTCATTTCATTTGCCACTTTATTGGTTGAATTATTTTGTTTTTTTATTCTTTTGGTTATTTCTATATTTTAGTTACAAATCCTCTGTCCAGTGTATAGCAGGTTAAGACCTGCCCCATTCCATAGGCTGTCTCCTCACTCTGTCAGCTCTTTGCTACGCAGAAGTTTTACCCTTTTCTATACTCTCACTTTTCAGTTCTTGCTATCATTTCTTGAGTCCCCTCTCCCCCATTAGAGCCCATTTAGAAAGCCCTTGCTTATGCCCATGACTTGAAGTGTTTCTCTCATGTCTTTCCCTAGAAAGCTAAGAGGCTCAGGTTTTACATTAATATCTTTGATTCTTTTAGAGTTGATTTTGAGGCAAGGTGAGAGATACAGATCTAGTTTCATCCTTCTATATGTAGATATGCCATTTTCCCCAGCACAATTTTTGAAGAGTCTGTCTTTTCTCCAATCTATACTGTGGATACCTTTGTCAAAATTCAGGTGGCCATAACTATGCCCATTTACTTCTGGTCCTCAGTTATATTCCACTGGTCCATATGTCTGTTTTTGTGACCCTGTCACACTGTTTTGTCATGATGACTCTGTGGTATAATTGGAAGTCAGGTATTGCTGGACTGATTTCTTTATTGACCAGTTCACACAATCACTTTCAAAATCAATCTCATACTTAGACATTTTTTCCCACTGAGCAGGTATATATGATTTCTTCCATGTTGTTTGTTTCATCAGTTTATTTCCAAGCCATTTTTGGTTGGCAGTTATGATATCTGAAGTGTGGCAGAAGAAATTGTAGTTACGTAATCTGAAAAGCAAGGTAAGGCAGAGAAAGATATCAATTCTGACTTTAAACACAAAGTACCACCATGTGGAAAGATGGTATGTATGTGACCCCAGAGAAACAACCCAGAGCCAACAGCTGAACAGTTGAGCTCATGATACCAGAAATCTATAGAGAACAAAAGAACCTCAAGTGCTGGAAAATACACTTGCTTGGTCAGAGACATGCTATGTTCAGTGAGCAGGTCACTTGGTGGGCTGATGATGAGCCTCAGGCTCAAGCATAGAATGGATCTGATGGTTCCACATCATCTTTATCCACTGCTGTCTTCACAGAGAGTTATTTTTTGGGCAGATTGAAATGGGGACCTTTATATTTAGTCTTTGTTGTTATCGTATTTTCTTTGTTCGTTTTTTTTTCTTTTCTTTTGAGACAGGATTTTTCTGTGCATCTATAGCCTTTCTGTCCTGGAATTTGCTCTGTAGATCCAGCTGGCCTCAAATGCAGAGATCCTTCTGATTCTGCTTCCCAAGTACTGGGACTGGAGGTGTGAGCCACTGCCCAGCTCTTATTTTATTTTCTATGGAATGGTAGTCTCTGTAACTTGACATCTACTACAGTTATACTGTACAGTTAGGAAACATATCTTAGATAGTTTTTCTTCTTTACTATAGTAAAAATGCATAATAAATCCACATTTAAAAATAATGATTTATCTGATTATTAAACTTATTTATATTTACTTAGGAGAACCCAGAAACATATATAAAGTATGAAAGTTAACATAAAAATCACCCATAAGTCTATTATCCACGAATAACTATTGGTAAACATATCTATGTATTTCCTTACTGCCATCAATAAATATTTATTTCTCTGAAGAGAGCAAACCTGTAGGGGAAGTTTGTACTTTTCAAGCTTAGAAATAAATGGTAATAGGTTCAATGGGCTCCTGGGGAAGTCCTAACTTTATCCAGAATCTTTCTGTTCTTGGAGGTTCTCTGGGAATAAGAGACAGGAGGAGATGTCAAACTACCACAGGCTCCCAGCTCTTTCAGGTGAGGCACCCAAGAATTGCTTAAGAAGGTGTCCATTGTGCTGGTTGTTTGTTCTTCAGCTCTAATGTTAACCGTGGTCATAGTCCTGCTCTCATCCCTACAATAGCCAAGGGGTCTCCATGGGGAGGATTTAGGGAGTTGGAGATGTGTGTGTATGTCTGTCTCTGTGTGTATGTATGTGTATGTGTGTGTATGCATGTGTGATATATGTGTGTGCCTGTATGTCTTTGTGTTTATATATGTGTATGTGTGTGTCTGTGTACATGTACATGTTTGTGTGTATATGTGTGTGTGTCTGTGTGTGTTGTATATGTGTGTATATGTATGTATGTGTATGTATATGCATGTGTGTATATGCATGTGTATGTGTATATGTGTGTTTATGTGTGTGTGAGTATGTGTGTGTGTGAGTATGTGTGTGTGTGAGTATATGTGTGTGTTCCTTTCTCTCTCACTCACTGAGAGTTTGGCAAGTCCAGGAGAGAGGCAGCTGATTATTTTTAGCCCCTTGTGCATAACAAAAGAATGCTAATGCTCAGTGTCTTTATGAAAGCTCTCGAGTTCATCAGCTTTGCAAAGAAGTGAAATTAAATCAAGATTTAATTGGGATATGCATGTTTTATTCATGCTACTAACCACAGGAGAAGCCAGCAAGCTGAAGGTAAAAAAGAGGGGAAAAAATCTTTTGAAAAGTTGTTTCTCTCTGATTAAATAGAGATAGTTTCCAACTTCAAAGGAAGCAGGCCTTTAATGTATTTTAAATGCTCAACTAGGCTTAGCCTGGCTAGCTCTGCTATGGTTGGGCAACATAAACCAAGGGTGCCTTGTCCCTAATGTCATCTTCTAGGTTCTAAGGCCAGGTCTGGCTCCTGATCCCAGCTTCTGTACTTCAATATGAAGCCTTGAAATAATGTTCTGGAATCTGAGGAGGAATGGGCACAGGCTGGAATACCTGTTGTTACTCTGTGAATCTGAGTTCATCTCCTATCATAAGCTGAAGGAACAATAGCTCCAAGGAACAATGTCTCTCCAGGAAAGGGACTCTTATCAAGTATCCAGCAACTGTGTCTCGCCTGAGCTTCATGTACCTGACATGTTAGGACAAGAAATCAAAGACCTGGATTGCTTAGGAATTAGAGAATGAGAAGCCAAGGTTACAGGAAAGACTTAAAATACTCTGAGAGATCAAAAGAAGAAGTAATATTACAGGAGACAGGAAGCCTAGGAGAGAAAATGGGAGAGCATCTACAAGTTCTGCATATGGAAATTCCTGCAAGTGTTCTAAGCACCGAAGCCCATAGTCCAGCTGCTGGGGAAGGGGATATGTGAGGGAGGCCGTTTGGTTGGCCATGTCTGTGGTGTACGCACAGGTTATGGGAGAGTGTGGAATAGATACTGGAACAAGGGCGCTGAGAGCTTTAGACTCAGGTTGAACATGGTATAAGTTCTGGAAGTTAAATAAAGACACAATTTAAAGGCATGCTCGTTAGTTTTAACCTATCAGTTTGACACGCCATCCTGGGAAGAGTCTTCATGTGGAGGTATCTATCAGGTTTACCTGTGGGCATGTCTGTAAGAGATGGTTTTGAACGTTAATTGATAGAGGAAGACAGAAACTCATGTAGGTAGCATCCTTCCTTGAGCTGGGCCTGTTGAACCTGCCTAGGGGAGGGGAAGGTTATTTGAAAGCAAGCAAGCAAGCAAGCAAGCAAGCAAGCAAGCCAGCTAGCCAGCAGACCCACAGACGTGTATTTCTCTCTGATCTTGACTGTGGATGTGAGGTAATGCTCGAGTTTCTACCTTGGCTTCCCCTCAATGATGGACTATACAACATGACACTGTCAACTGAATAAACTCTTTCTCTTCTAAGTTGATTTTGGTCAGGATATGTTATCATAGCACCAGAAACAAAACTATAAAATGAGGAGAAGTGACTGTAGTCATAAATTTAGAATCCCATGGAATTGGAGGATATTGTCAACTGCTACACATACTCATCTACTCCAGTCACATCCAAAATATTGGGGATAAAATCCTGATAAAGGATAAGAGGCAATAAG
>NW_022196906.1:41211284-41219849 GCF_008632895.1 Mastomys coucha | reverse complement strand
AACTTGTAATTTCTCTCTAGGAAACTGCCTTGCTAGAGCTAACAAGGGTCAGGCACATTCCTTAGGACCAAATCCCACTGACCTTGATGCTACTTAAGCCTGCTTTTCACTTTGTATGCGAGGACTGGGACTCGCAGAAGGTCTTGCAGTGCACTTGCACTGACGCTCAGACTAAGACTAGAACTTAGATGGGCTAGGACTCAGATTCATGCAATCTGCAGTCCCCTGGGCCCAGAGCACTTGGGCCCGGGGGATGCAGCACCAGTTCAGAGGAGATAGCTACTGCTTTAGACCCAGTATGTTTCAGATAGCCTCAGATGTACCTCAACTATTGAGCTGCCAGATTTACCATCTCTCTTTTGCAATGACTGTAAAAGTCTGATGCCATTTCTAAGAAACATATTTAGATCCTATACTTCATGTGTCGTCTCTGCCATCATTTCTTCGCCGATGCCTTGTCGACCTGACTAGGGCCCCGTTTCTCCCACGGGTTGAGGGAGGCCCAGATCGGCCGGCCCGTGGCAGTCAACTATTTGGTTCAGAAATTGCTCGCCCATGGCACAGCCATCTCTTATGGCCATGGGGCACACCGTTTGCACCCTGGCACTTTATTCTGAGCCATATGGGAGATTTTAGTGCTTGGACAAGGGAAAAGAGCACACATTACCAGATTCGGGCCATACGAATCCCCTTTTCTGTTATTCTTAAATAATCGAGACCTCAAAAGTACTCCTCTGAGGTGAGTAGAACAGGAACACGTAATTTTATAAACTCCGTTTCCAAGGGAGAGGGAGAAGACAGCCACATCTAGTTTTAATTTACTGACTAGAATTTGGCAATTTTGGAGAGTTGGAATGATGTAGATCCAGAGCCAGAATTATTCTGAGATGTGAAAAAAAAATCAAATCTGTTTTTCTTTCTCCAGCCCCTGCTCCCAGAATGAAGACTCTGAAACAAATTATTTATTATTAAATGTATTGGCCACAAGCTTTGGCTCATTCCCTGACTAGCTTGTAACATAGTTAACCTGGTCAGACTATTCTCTCTCTACTGCTTGGTTAGTTTCCTCTCCTCCAGTCCTGGCCTGCTTCTTCCTTCATGTGTCTAAAGCATCTCACTGGTTTCTCTCAGTCTCTTTCAGTCTCTCCCAGTCTCTCTCTCTCTCTCTCTCTCTCTCTCTCTCTCTCTCTCTCTCTCTTACTCTCTCTCTCTCTTTGTGTCTTTTTTCATTCTCTCACTATTTCCCAGAATCCTCTCTCTTCCTGTCAGGGTCCCACCTCCTATTTCCTGCCTCATCTCTTTGGCCATCAGCTTTTTTATTGACAGGTGATGCTTACAAGACATTCTACAGAGATATGTCTAGTCCTCCTAAAGCAGCCATGTACTGCCCAAATCCTGTATCTGACCTAATATTCTTTCACCAACCTAAAGCTAGGAATGGCATTAGATTGCATCTGAGACTTAGAGCAGAGTTTCCTTGGCTTTACTGTAGCCTGCCTACCTGCTGTCCCCAGCAATGCATGCAGCAAATGCATTGATTTATGACTGACATTTGTTCCGTGGCTACATAAATTCATATAACCACTTGCAGCATGGAATATGTCCTTCAGACCAAGCCTGATTGTGTGTTCCCAGGCCATGGTCACTCACATTTGACTCAGTGGGTGAGAGCACTGGCTGTCTTCCAGAAGAGCTGGGTTTAAGTCCCAGCCCCGACATGGTATATCATAAATATATCCAATTATTCTATCACCATTTGTTGAAATGACTGTTCTCTCTTTATTCTTTCTTCCTTGCATTGTCTTTGTATCTTTATGAATGTCTCCCCTACACTATTGTGTGTGTATGTGGTATGTGTGTGTGTATGTGTGTGGTATGTGCAGTGTGTGTGTATATATGTGTGTATGTGATGTATGTGGGGGATGAGTGGTGTGTGTGTGTGTGTGTGTGTGTGTGTGTGTATGTGAGTGGGTAGGTGGACTGTATGTTTGGGGGTTAGTGTAGTGTGTCTGTTTATATGTGTGTGTGTGAGTGGTCTGTGAGTGTATGCATATGTGGTATGTGTGTGTATGTGGATTGTGTAAGTGAGAGTATGTGTGGTGTGTGTTTTTGTATGTGAGTGAGTGTGTGCATGTGTGGTATGTGTGTTTGTGTGTGTGTGAGAGTGGTGTGTGTGTGTTTGTATGTATGTGTGTTGTGTGTGAGTGTGTATGTTGTGTGTGTGTGTCTGTGTGTGTGTGTATGTGTGTGTGTGTGGTTTTAGAGTCCAATGTGCTCCATTGGTCAAGTCAATCTAATGCCTAGTCTATGTATTTTCATGTGATATTTACAATCAGCTTCTTTGTATCTACAACAAAAAGCCTTTGAGGTTTTAAAATATGGAATATGTTGAATCTACTTGAATATAATTTTGAACATTGGTCTTGGATATTGAAGCACTCAAAATCATACTGATTAATTACATTTTCATAGATTCCAGTTATCTGCATAGATAATCATACTGTGTAAATGGAGATCATTGTAATACTTCTATAGGAATTTCTATGCTTTATTATTTCCTTTCCTTTTTCTTGCTTTATCCACCAGGCTAGAAATCCTTCAATGGAAGAGTGAAATGTGCATATACAACTTCACTGGGGAAGCCCTTCATTATTATGAAAAAATACTTAAAAGATGTCCTTTATCCACTCTTGGGAGCATTACGCTAAGGTCCTTGTGCCCAGAAATCTCCAGAGAAACCAGCAGTGTTAAGCACACAGGATTGCCTTTCCAATAGGAAAGCTGAAAAACCTGTTCTTCCATTCAGAAAGCTGAGAACTAGAGGTGATTAACAGCCTAGTGGTCTGTGTTATCTGTTGGACCAGCCACATCAAGCTCCTATAACCAGGACCAGAGGTGGCTAGTAATCTAAATGACACTTATAGCCAAAAGATCCCCCAACCAGGACCAGAGGTAGCTAATAACCCAAATGACCTCTATGCTATCTGTATGACTGAGACCAGGCCAGACCCTCAGGCCCTTGAGCTAGCACAGGTAGCCTATCTCTAGAACCCATCTTCTTGGGAGAAGTGACTTGTACCCTGAGCTGAGTTTCAATGTAATTATGCTTCCTTGTGCAGTGGGGATTGTATGACACCAGGAAACCTTTTTCCAAATTATACTGGGCTTAAATGCATTGGGAATAAACCACCTGTTATTAGACTCCCCAAAGTCTGATCCAGGTTGGCAAAAGCCCCCTGCACTGGGTTTTCATCTTACCTCTTTGAAGAGTTGACATCCCTGCCTAGATACCTACAGGGACCCCCTCAATCCACTAGAAGAATTTACTTTTAACTAACTGTTTTCTAAGAATTTTTTCTTTTTAATTAGAAATAAAAATTACATTAGTGAAATGCTTCTTTTTGAACCTAGTTAAATAAGCAGATAATAATGTTTATATAACATCATTAAGTTTATTTATTTTTGTGTATTTATTTATTATAATATATGTCATATATGATAAGAAATACACAATATATAGTATTACATATTATATGAAAATAAACATATTTTATAATGTACACATATTAAAAACAAATATATCATATATAGAATATTATATTCTATATTTATTTACTTAGTATCATATATGTCAGCATGCATGAAGAGGTCAGAGTTCAGCCTGCAGCAGTCAGTTCCCTCCACCACGTGGGTGTTAGGAATTGAACTCAGGGTATCAGGCTTGGCAGCAAGTGCCCTCACCAGCTAAGCCATCGTGCCAGCCATTTAAATTTTTTAATTATATTTTTAACAGATGGGTTTTCTGTTTTAGTTTGTTGATACAATGAATTATCTTGATTCCTTTAAAAATATTAAATTAACTACACTTATGAGGTAAATCTTCTTTGGCTGGGGTAAATTATTGATTTGACTGCTAAACTGTTGTTGATAATTATGACTTGTGTGTTTATGAGAGAAATCATTCTGTGGTTTTCATTTCTTGTGGTATTTTTGCCTTGTTGTTGTATCATCCTATTGTGCTTTCTAGGATGAGTTAGGAAGTATTCCTTCCTTTGCAATTTTCTGAACCTTCAGATAGAATTCACCTACATCTCCGCCAGTGTTTGCCAGAACATACGCATACAGACATTTGGGCTGGAGTTGTTTTGTTGGAAGAATCTTATTTACAAATTCAATTTATTTTGCAGATAAAAGGTTATTCAGGTTATTTCTTCTTGAGTAAAGTTTGAAAGATAACTTCTGAAAGATATTGTTTTTTGTCATCAAATTTATTACCACAAACCTGTTGCCAATAGTCCCCCGTTGTCCTGAAATGTTTATAGACTGTGCAGTGATGTCATGGGATTGAAGTTTTTCATGTGCACATTGGCAACTTATGTCTTCTATGATAAGTCTAATTCATCAGTTTCATTATTACTATCTTTTATATGAAATTAATAAAAATAACTTTATTTTTAATTACTAATGATAATAGAAATGAAAGATGTTGTTTCATTGATTTAAAAGTATCTTGTATTTGATTGATTTTGACAATCTTGATTTTTTTCCTTATCTTCCACTTTTTCTTTCTAAAAGTTTCTTAAAATTGATACTGTGGTCATGGATTTGAGAATTCTCTTCTTTTCGGACATGGGCATTTAGTGGTACTAGTTTGCCTGTAGGTGATTCTGCAGTCCTATAGCTCAGTTTTGGCATATTTTATTTTAATTTAGTTCAGGATACTCTGTCTTTCTTTTTTGTCTCTCCTTTGACTCACAGGCTATTAAGAAGTATATTATCTAGCTTCTTGATATTTTATAATTTCCTAAATATTTTTCTTTTTGATTTCAAATTTACTTCCAATTTGTTCAAAGAACATACATTGCATAACTTTAATTCTTTAAAACCTTCTAGAAACGTGGTTTGAAACATGATATATCCTGACAAATATGCTATGTGCATTTGGGAGAAAAATATGTATTTTCCTGTTGGGTAGAATAGCCTACTTATATCAGGTCAAATTGCTGGATACTCTTAATCAAGTCTTCTGTATCATTTATGATTTTCTGTTATTTGTTTTATTAAGTGTTAAGAGAAGGCTATTGAAATATACAAGTATTCTTGTAGATACAACTATTTCTCATCTCAACTCTATCCATCTTTGCCTCATGGATTATAACATTCTATCATTGGGTGCATAAATATTTAGCATTGTTATGTCCTATTGATAAATTGACCCCTTAATCTTTATGACATAAAGGTCTTTAACCACAGCAATTGTCTCTACTATGAAGTATGTTTTGTCTGGTACTGATATAAGCACTTTAATTTTCTTATGACTGGTTTTGGTACAATATGGTTCTTTATTTTTTAAAAGAAAAATTCGCTATTTATTCTTAATAGAAAATGTTAAGAAGAATAGCAATAGAAAGGACTTCTTTAACACTGTGAAGCGCATTTACACAAACCTAGAGCAAACATCATGTTCCATGCTGAAGCTCTGGGAGCTGCCCTTTTCTTTTATGGTGCTGGGAATCAAATCTTGAGCTTCGCAAGTGCTACAGAAGTGCTTTCCCACCGAGTTACACCCCAGCTCTTTGACTTTGTGGTGTTTGGGGCTTTGTTTTGTCACAGGGTCCCATGTGTTCCTTGCTGGATGCAAAATCCCTCTGTAGCTAAGGACGATCCTGAACTCCTGGTTCTCCTGTCTCTGCCTCCTGAGTGCGGGGATCACAGGCTGGACCATCCGTGGCCAAAAGCTTTCTTTGTAGCGGAAGAACTAGGACACAGAGTTGTACTGCTCCCCGTTCTGTCATGTCACCACTCTCCTGGAGATTTGGCCGGTGCAGAAAGGACTCTTTCTTCTCCCTCAAACAAAAATGATCAAACGTGGGAAAAAAGTGATGACTTAAAAGTGATATATCTGTATGTATGGAAAATTCAAAATGACTCTACAGATACATTTTTAAACTTAATAAGAGATTTTAAACAGGTTGGCTGGATAAAAAAAAACAAATATAAAAAGTGTGAATATTTGTATCATCATATAAACATTTACTATAAAACTGTGATAAATCAGTATTATATTGGTGCAGGGATAATATCATAGAGCAACTGTAATAGAATAGTGAGCCAAGCAATAGACTCTTGATACAATACAGAGGTGAGCCCCGCAGAGCATTGGAGAAAAGGCAGACTTTTCAAAAACTGTGCCAAGACAATTTGATATCCATATGGGAAAAAAAGAAATTAGATTTCTGTCTCACATCATACAGCAGAATCAATTTCAGATGGATTAAAGACCTGATTGTGAAGTCAAAATTATATTGCTTTCTGGAATTTCAGTTCCAGAGCACGCTGGTGGAGATTCAGTTTCCATTGCTCCTGGTCTCTTAAATATAACTAAACACTCAATAGTTGTTAAAGAGATAGTGATGAGAAGACCCTGAAAGCTGAGGGGAAAGAGGCAAACTAGATACAGACGTCAGGAATTGAGAAATGAGGATATGAAGACGGATCAGATCTTCTTTTGTGTCCTATGCTGCCGCACAGGGCACTGGAGAGCCTTATCAAGAACAAGCACACACAGAAACAACAAGGACAAAAGAGAGCCTTCATTTAGCCAACAGACCAGTGGAAAGGGATCAACAACAGGGACCTAGTGGGAAAACTCGGTCCCTTTCTAGACTTGGGGACTGTGGTAATAATATCAACTATAGTCCTTACCAGTAATGGTGACAATCCAGCTACACCAACCCCTGACCTATGACCTTCTGATGGAAAAAGATGATCTGCTTGTGGTATTGTTGCCATTGTCATCATCTTCATCTTCATCTTCACCACCATCATCATCATCATCATCATCATCATCATCATCATCATCATCATCATCATCAGCAGCAGCAGCAGCAGCAGCAGCAGCAGCAGCAGCAGCAGCAGCAGCAGCAGCAGCAACAGCAAGAAAGCTCCAGAGAAGAACACTGACCAGGTATATGGTTAACTCCTGGATATTTGCCAACAGGGCTCCAATTTAGTGGATCCCAGAAACACTTGAGCGTTAATATTTATTCTCACAAGCTCACAATAGCAAGACAGCACCCTAGATGTCTAACAACAGAGAAATGAATAACGAAAATGTAGTTTACATGCACTCTGGGTTTTTTCAACCATAAACAAGAATGAAGTTATAGCATTTTTGTGAGAATGGGTATAACTGGAGAGAATCATATGAACTAAATTAAGCCAGTTTCAAAAAAACCAAATATCATTACTTTTTCATTTGTGCTTTCCATATTTTATAGAGGTTTTTAAAGTTGTATGTATATGACCTAGAAGTAGAAGCAGAGCTACTTAGAGGAACAAAGGGGACTAAGGAAAAGGAGAGATGGGACGGGGGTGGGGTGGGGTACACAGGGTTGAAGATGCTCAACATATAATATGTACCTATATAAGAAAGTAAAAAAAAAAAAAAAGTAGTAGTCTCCAAAGAAACCACAGTAAAGATTAAAAAGAAAATATAGCCCTAGACCCTCCACTCTCTGCTTCATAAAACAGACTCCAATGGTCACCTACAGGCCACGTGAAACCCTTAGTTATCCAAGTTCCAACTATGCTGCTGAGCCACTGCTGGGCTGTCCCATGAATCCTCAGCAGAAACAATAGATCTTCTTCCACTCACCAGCTAAGGGAGTCCCAGGCCAAGTGTCTCTCCCAACTCTTCACCAAACTCTACCCCAGGCAGTGGTTCAGTAGTAATTTCTACAATGCTAAGAGCTCCAGAGAGCACTGTACAAATTGCCCTACAGCACTGAAGTTCAGAATAGGTCAGATCACACTATGCAGGCTCAGAATACTAAAGTTCCATTAGAATTAGAGATACAGAAATAAGGCAGAGCTGGTATGCTAACCTGAAAGAGGTGACTTCCTGATCAAGTAGATTTAGGTAGAACCAGGAACTATCCCAATAACCAAAGGTCCAGACCAAAGGGAAAAAAAAAAAGACATCACCTCTCTACTCAGACTCAGAAATTCATCATTGGAAAGAGAAAAAAGATGCTGATGGTGAGAGGAACAAGATGCTGGAAAGATCTGACTGGAATTTTAAAGTATCTCTTATGAAATGCTCCAATAATCAATTATAAATTCTCTTGAAATAATGAAAAGATAGAAAGCCTCAGAAAAGAGACAGAAGTTACAAAAAAGAACCAAGCAGAAATTATAGAGCTCAAAAATACAATAACTTAAATAATAATAATAATAAACCTCGCTGGATAGAATTAACAGTACAGCAAAGACAGCGCTGCCTAGAATCCACGAGGTTGAAGAGAAATCAATGAAATGTATTCAGTCTGAACAACAGACAGAAAATAGACTGTGAAAATGAATAGTTCCCGAATTTATAGAACAAATATCTGGCATTCGCACTGGAGGCCGAGAATGGAGAACAGTTGAAAACTTTATAAATTAGTTGAAAGACAGATCTATAGATCTGAAAACCAATGAGCTGCAAATTGAATAAACCAAAAGAAATCCACACCAAGAGACATAATTAAATGTCTGAAAACTAATGTAAAGGGGAAAAAAAAA
>NW_022196906.1:41210427-41211274 GCF_008632895.1 Mastomys coucha | reverse complement strand
AGAGAGAAAGAAAATATTCTCTATTTAAAAAAAAAAAATGAGTGACAGGTGATTTTTCATCTGAAATCACATGCCTAAAATGAAGAACATTCTTTCCAGTTCTGGAAAGAATACAAGTGTCAACCCTGAATACTGGTGAAAGACAAGGAAAAATCTAAAAAAATCACTTCAGATATTAAGGGAGCATTAAGACACTATCATATAAAAGAAGACCCAAAGTTTGCTGCTCAGTGACCTGTCTGTCAGGAAGAGAGGAGACTCTCAAATATAAGAAAATAATAATGGAAGGCTTGGGTCTTCAGGAAAAATGATTGTGATTGGTCAGGATGGAGGTGGACACAATATACCATCATCCATAATGCCTCTAGTCATACTTTATGGATGGATCAATCATGAAACTTAGCATCACCTACTGTGGTACCCAATGAACATAAGAAGTGAGAAGGCTATATTTTTAAAATTGAAGAGGGCTAAGGGATTTACATTGACTTGAGACTTCACTATATGAACTAGGCACCAGGAGATTGTGGTGTCTACTTATCTGTCTGCCTGTCATTTATTTGTCTAAGTAATACCAACAGCAACCTCTATAAGTTACCCATAACTTAGGTGCAGAGTGCTGCACCTAACACACTTAAAATGTTCAACTAACTCATGTAAAAGCAGAGGAATAGAAACAGAAGAGAGAGAGAAACAGAGAGAACAGGCAGAAAACAAACAGTAGAATGGCAGACCTAACCCTCAATGCATTAGTAAATTGTGCTTTGTTTTAAACTTCCCTCCCTCCTTCCCTCCCTCCCTCCTTCCCTCCCTCCCTCCCTTCTTCCCTCCCTCCCTCCCTCCCTTT
>NW_022196906.1:41198557-41210417 GCF_008632895.1 Mastomys coucha | reverse complement strand
TGTGTGTGTGTGTGTGCATGTAGGTGTGGGGATATGCATACCCTGGCACACAAGGAAGCCAGAGTACAGTTTGAAGTTCTTAGCTCTCTCTTCCCACTATGTAGGCTCCAGAGATAAAATTCAGGCCATCAGCCTTGGCTGTAGGCACCTTTAGTTGCCAGCCCTTTAACTTTTTTTCCAATGTAATGTACTATTATTGTGCATGTGTTTGGTGCATGTGAATATGCATGCACATATGCCAAAGAGTGTGTGGAAATCAGAGGACAACTGCCAGGAGTTGTCCTGCTCTCCTACCACTGTGGGTTCCCAGGATTGACCTCAGCTCATTAAGCTTGTGTGGCAAGTGCTTTAACAACAACAACAACAATGACAACCCCACAATCAGAAAAACAAACAAACAAACCAGCAACAACAAACAAACCAGCAACAACAAACAAACCTGCTGATACATCTCTCTAGTTCTGTCTCAATGAAATGTTTTAAGTGTAAATGTTCTAAATATGCCAATTAAAAGACAGGTATTGGTAGAGTAAACTAGGCACTATGTGAATATGAGTTTAAAAATCTATGAGTTTAAAAACAAACAAAACTCACAGCATAGCTAAATGCTGTCCATATAAATTTGCTTCAAAATGCTGACATCACTTAGTTGAAAGTCAAAGAAATTAACAAAGGTTATTAAGCCCACACCGTATGTTCTCCAACAGCAAGGGAGTCCACATAGAAATCAATAATGGAAAGATGGTAACAAAATATTCAAACAGTAGGAAATTAAACATCACACTTTTAAATAATCCCTGCATCAAAGAAAACAATTTCAAGAAAAAAATGAATTCATTGTGTTGGATAAAGAAGGAAAATTGAATATAATAGACATAGGGGGCATTTTAAAAGTGTGAATAGGCTGGATAAATGCAATGTGACAAATACACATGCCTAGCCACATAAAATAGAATTCATATGCATGCTACAATATGGAAGAAACTTCAGGGTACTCTGACAAGGAAACCATTCACAGAAGGAGACCTACCACATCATTCCATGTGCATGAAGTACCCAGAAGTTTCAAATCTGTGGTGACATTTGGTAGACTGGTGGTTTCCAGAGGCTAGATATGGGGTATGGGGGGAGTGTAGATGGGAAGATGGCACCATTCTGCTGATAGAGCCACAGCAGTATGTGTTTGCTTGTCTATGTGAGTGTGTATGTTTTTGTTTGTATGTTCTCCACACCACAGAATCACACATGCAAAATAGTTAAAATGATAAATTTTATATTACTCAAACAAAAATAAGAACATAAATTAGTAAGATTACATGTAAGTGAATGATAGAGAAAACCAATATATAAAAAGCAAATTCTTCAAAACAATAAACAAAAGTGAGTGAAACTCAAGCAAGAGTGACCAAGATCAAACAAAAACCACAGTCCTGGAGCTGAGATGATGGCCCAGTGTTTACGAGCATGTACTTACTACTTTTGTAGAGGATCTGAGTTCAGTTCCCAGCACCCACATTTGGCAGCATCCACACCATAACTTCAGTTTCATGAGATCCAAAGACCTCTGGCTTCCATTGGTCCATGTATTAGTGGTACTGGTACAGAGAAACTCATGCAGAATCATCCACATAAAGAAAAATAAAAAATAGATCTTTTAAAAAGTCACCAGTATTATGAATTGACAGTGAATATATTCAAGATCCCATATCCATTCAAATAGCAAAGGGGCCTAGGGAGAAGGCTCACTCAGGGAAAGACCTGCTGCATAATGTTCTGAGTTTGGATGGAAAGTGCTCACATAAAAGCTGTATGTGATGATGGGCCTGTTGTATGCATGTTTATACACCAGCATGGGGTGCAGGCAGAGACAGGTGGGTTCCTGGAGTTCCTTTATCAACTAGCCTAACCAAGTTCATGAGCTTCAGGGTCAGTAAGAGAACTTGTCTCAAAAGATAACACTGACCTCTGGTTTTTGCACACTCATGAACATACAAACAGATGTGCATAATCACAACACATGTATGCACATGATAACACATGTATACATACAAACAATACATGTGCACATACAAACAATGCATGTACATATAACACACACATAAATAAGTAAATGAATATTGCAAACAGCTTGACACTCAGAAAGTTAACAGCCTGGAAGAAAGAGACCAGTTTCTCAAAAATCAAATATTACCAAAACTCAGCCAAGTTAAAAAAAAAAAAAAACTACTAACCTGAATAGGAAATAAGAAAAAAATGAACTAGTAATTTACATACTGTTCAAAAAGAAATTTCTAGTCCAGATGGTTTTATTGGATAACTTTATGAATATTAAAAAAGATTAATACCAATTTTACATAAAATCTTCCCAAAACTAAAAGAGAAAGAACCATTTTCAACTGAATTTTACAAATGTGATATTACTGTGACACCAGAGCCACATAAAGATGGCTAAAAAAATTATACATTGATATTCTGGAATAGCTCCTCAAACCACTCTTGAACAAAGATTGTCAATGAAATTCTAATAACTTAAATATGACAACATATAAAAAAGGCATTTATTTTAGGTATGCAACCCTAGTTGACACTTGAAAATCAATGGAACCCTCATATCAACAGGGTAGATAAGAAGCAGTATATAATTAGGTCAATTGATGTAAACTTTCTTTTGCAAAATTCCACACCATGTACAACCCTTTTCAGCACACAGTATAGAAAGGCATGTCCTCAGCGATGCAGAAAACATCAGAGAAGGGTGTATCCCCAATGACAAGGAACACCTATGAGGGGACCATCCTCAGTGGCAGAGGACATCTCTGAAAAGTCTACACTTAAAATTATAGTCACAGTCAAAGACTGAATCTGTTCC
Source organism: Mastomys coucha (assembly GCF_008632895.1). Classification (NCBI taxonomy): domain Eukaryota; kingdom Metazoa; phylum Chordata; class Mammalia; order Rodentia; family Muridae; genus Mastomys; species Mastomys coucha. The sequence goes on along the minus strand of NW_022196906.1, from coordinate 41,207,548 downwards.
TCTTCTCAGAACAGGGGAAGATTTCCACTTTTTCCTTGTTAGGTAACAAAGTACTGAAAGTTCTAGCTGTGATAGACATAAAAGAGCTGAAATGAATTCAGGTCAGAAAAGAAGCCATGATTATAGATGCATAAAACTCCCAAGCAACCTAACAATGCTAATAAAAAAAGAAACGAAAACCCTCATAAAATCCCAAAACTAGTGGGTGTTTTTCAGTGTCACAGGATGTAAGCTTAACAAAAAGAATTTCATTTCTCCTTTGCTGGCAATTAACAAGCAGAAACTACAACACAAAAGTAAATGCATTTATAATAGCTCTAAAGCAAATGAGATACCTAGATCTAGTTCTCACAGAAGTTGTACATAATCTGAAAGATAAAAATTACAAAATGTTGATGAAAAAAATCTTAAAGATGTAATGACTTTAAAAGGCATACCATATTCATGAACTAAATGACTCAACATGGTAATAGCAGCAGCTTTCCTAACCTCATCTACAAGTTTAATATAACTCCTGTCAAAACCTAAGCAAGAAGTTTCACATAAACACAGATAAGCTTACTTAAAATTATTCATGGAAAGGGAAAGATTTTATAGTAGTCAAAATAATTTCGAAGAAAAACAGAATGAAGTAGGAAATAATGACTCTTCCAGTGTTAGGTGGTTTAATGGTTGGTGTTAATTGTCAACATGACCAAATCTGGAATCACCTTGGGGATGGGGCTCTGAGCAGGTCTGTATGGTATTAGCTTATGCTAGTTGAGGTAGGAAGAAGCTCCCACTGTGAGCGGCATCATTCCTTAGGCAGAGGATTCTGGACATAAGAGTGGAGAGAGAGAGCTGAGCACTAGCATGCATGCATGCATTGTCTTTTTCTTCTGACTGCAGATGCAATATGACCAACTAATTGCTTCAAGGTCCTGATACCTGACAGGAAGGACTGAAACTTGGAACTGTGAGTTAAAATAACCCCCTCTCTCTTTAAGTATCCTTTGTCGGGGATTTTTTATTACAACAAGAAAAGAAACTAAGATAAATGGCTATTTACTCAATAGATACAAGCAATGCTGATATGACTAGAGTATTGCAAAGATGAGAGATGCAACATGAAATCAAGAACAGATCCACATAGATACAACCAAAGAACAAAAGAAGTTCAATCACAGGGACAATCTTCTCAATAAATGGTGCCAGATATCAATAAAAACAAATTACATCTCTTTCTAAGCCTTACAAATTTTCAGTCAAAATGGGCCATGGGTCAAATTCTAGACAAAAGCATTAAAAAATACTTTTAGGTTCAAAAGCTAGACAAAGAATTCTTTGACACCATCATCATGATCCATAGAAGAAAAAATAATGAGTTGGACTTTATTTAAACTTGACACTTTTTACAAAATATTCTGGCCAGTAGATAAAACATAGACAGGAAGACAACACTTGAAAACCATGTGCCTAACAAAGTACTTGTTAGAGAAGTTCTACCCTGGAAATGAGTTCAGGGTTGGCATGGTGGTGCGTGCCTTTAATTCTAGCACTTGGGAGGTAAAGGAAGCTAGAGCTCTGTGAGTTTGGGGCTAGCCTAGTCTACATAGTGAGTTCCAGGCCAGCCAAGGGAAGACTGTTGAGAAGCTGTTGGCAGTTGATAGCTGCTGGGAGGGACTGAGTTTTCTGTAATTTAAGAATGTACCCCACTGGCTGGCTGACTGTGTTCCAGTGCAAGACCACATATCTTAGACTATGTGGGCAGCACAAATCAATAGGTTTACAATCAACACATAAAGAAAGCAATGTTGAGTGGGTAGAAAAAAGAGTATAGATCTCAAGGGGGAGTTGAGGAAGGAGGAAAAAATAAAATAAATCTTGCAATTAGAAAGCAGATGAAAGACATCAATAGAGATTTCATTATAGGTCATATACAGATTATAAGTAAGCATTGATGCTGAACATTCTCAGCCATCACAGAGATGCAAGTTAAAAACTACAAGGAGGTAACACTACACAGTTCTCTTACTTAGATCCCTTCTGCTGTGGCAAATACCATTTCCAAAAGCAACTGGAGGAGGAACGACTTTCTTTCAGCTTATGTATCCTGAGTCACAGTCCATTGAGAGAAGCCAAGGCAGGAACTCAAAGAAGGAACTGGAGTCAGGAACTGAAGCAGAGACCACTGGCTCGCTCCCCATGGCTTGCTCAGCCTGCTTTCTTGCACAATCCCAGACCACCCGCCCTTCTATATAAAGTATTAGTTAAGAGCCCCTGCCCCTGCAAAACTTGGCTACAGACCAATCTAATGGAGACATATATACATACACACACATATATATATGTATATACATATATATATATATATATATGTATATACATATATATATGTATATACATATATATATTTAAATTAAGGGTCTCCCTTTCCAGATGACTTTGTCTTATGTCAAGTTGACAAAAACAAAACAAAACAAAACAAACAAAAGCCAAACCAAAACAACAACAACAACAAAAACTACTAACCAGCACTATCGGTCATCAGAATGGCTAAAAAGGTTTTTAAAAAGTGATAACACTAAATGCTGGGAAGATTCATAGTAGTTTTACTTGTAATAGTTTCAAACTAGGAACTACTCTAATGTCAGTCAAAGGCTAGAGGACTAAATAAGATATTGCCCAAATCACAGCAAGGTTTACTGCTTGGCAACACAAAGGAGGAAGGCAGCAATGAGGAAGAGAAGTTACACTGAGCCAAGAGGGTTGGAAGAATGCGTGCCAGATGCTTCCGTTCAAGTAGCCTTGATGAAAGAGTAGTACTTACAGAGATGGAGAACACATTAGTAAGTTGCCCATAGATAAAGGTTTAGACGCAGCTTTAATGGGTAGCATGACAGAGGCCTGGGATGATGGTGTAGGTATATTGGTAGTGGTAGCTACCAATGAGGTCAGACTGAATAAGGTTAGTTAAAGAATGCTGTATATGTGCTAATGCATGTGTATGAGAACACATGTAACTGGTGAAATCTGACCCTGTTCTATGGTTTGTTGTGATGTCAACTTCTGATCCAATATTGTACCAGCATACTGTCACAGTGGCGTAGGTTGTGGAAAGGATATCGGGGTACTTCCTTGAACATTTTTTTTCCAGGTAGGATCTCATATAGCCCAGCCTGATCTCCAACTTACTATGTAGCTGAGGATGACTTTGAACTTCTGATCTCCTGACTCTATCTCCTGCTGGCATTACAGGCAGGCACCATCATACCTGCCTTATGTAGCACTAGGGATTGAGCCCAGGGTTTCCTGTATGCTAGGCAGGCACTTTACTGAGCCACATTCCCAGGCCCTCCTTGTACATTTTAAAGGTGTCTGTAATTCTAACATTATCTTAAGCTTAAAACATTCTTAAAACATTGCTTTTAGACAATAAAATACATTATTCTGATGCTACAGTAAGAAAAAGCTTAATAAGATACAGAAAATGCTAAATATTAAAAACATTTCTTCAGGCATCAGTCCTACTCAAACTTCTTATAAGACTTAAGATTCATCCTGAACACTTATTTTGAAATTCAAGTGTGGCTTCTCTAGCACCTACACATATTATCTCCCCTTGCTCCACTCCTCTCTTGTATCTGTGCTCATTAAGTAAAGAAATACTATTGAGCACCTGTGTACGAACCCAGAGAGCTCTGAGGTAGTGGTTTAAGGTTCATTATAGTGAAGATTTTTAAAAATGATTAGATATGTAACCTGCAGTATGACAGCAGCAGTTAGTTTGATAGTGAATGATAAAGGAAAAATAAATCATAAAAGACGCATATGGATGCTGGGGTGGAGTGCAGTGGTAGGGGGAGCCCTCATAACAAATCTGAGCAAAGAATTGAAGGAAGTCAAGAGTATTCCATGAAGCTCTCAGTGGAGCATCGTTCAGAAAGGAGAGATGAACAAGAAGAAGCCTGGGTGGTAGTTATACGCTTGGCCCATTCAGAGACAGGCAAGCTGCCAATATGTCTGAAATTAAGCAAAGGGCTTAGTAGTAGAAAAGTGATCAATGGACATGAGGCAAGGTCTCCATGGTTCATAAATATTTTCATTGTTAAACTTTCTTTATACATCAATGGTTTCAAAGTGTGGACTCCTGGCTCTCAGCATCTCCATACCTGGGATGCAGGTAGGACATGCACATCATCAGACCCTGCCTCTAGGTCACTTGGATGCACTAAATTTACGACATACTGCTTTAAATGACTTGGGGACTACCTGAAAACATCTTCTCATTAGTAGAGGAAAGCTCTAGCTTCTGACCAACCAGAGCTCTACAGTGATACCCCGCTGAGGAGCCGTGGGAGAGGGAATCAGTTTTCTTTAAGGGAGTATTGTCCTAGTAGATTGGCCAGGCTCCAGTGGAAGGCCACACATCTAGGTCATGATGCCTCATCACAGTAATGGAAAACCAACCAAGACAACACTCTATTCAACTCATTCTTTGATATTTTCTAGAGAAATATCACCATGGCTTTACCTAGAGAGAACGTGCATCTAGTTCGGTACTTACCACCTATCATGTGTGACCACCTGTTGAGTTCCTGAAGAAGTTTTAAATGCCTGCTTCTAGATTCCATCACCTCATGACCCATCAACCTCTTATGCCCAGGGTCAGGTATGCCTGACTCCAAGGGCCACTTTAAAATAGTTTACTGAGCTTGGAAGATAGTGCAGTCATCAAAGTGCTTGCCTTGCAAGTGCAAGCATCTGAATTTGATTCCAGAAGCCATGTGAAACCGTTTGGTATGGTGGTATGCAATTGGAATCCCAGTGCTAGGGAAACAGAAATGAGCAGCTCCCTGGGACTCATGTGCCAGGCAGCCAAGCCTTCTTGGTGACTTCCAGGTCAGTAAGAGAACCTGTCTCAAAGAAAACAAAAGCACAAACAAACAAACAAAAAACAAAAACAAATAAAACAAAGCCCCAAAACAAAAAACAAAAACAAACGAACAAAAAACCAATGTGAATGGTAGCTTAGTATGAACACAGGCTGTCCACTGACCTCCACATTCCATCTGTACACATTGTTATACACACACATGAAGCTTCACACACACAAGCATGTACACACTATGAACATGGACATGCACACACACACACATACACACACACACACACACACGCATGCACACACACACACAAAAAACTTAGTCATTTATTTTCCCCAGAACAGATGCTTCAGCTAGAATGACAGGTCTGTCATTTTGCAATGGTGATGTGCGGTTTTCTCAACTTGCAGGGGGGCTGAATTTTGTAGGATCAATCCAGCCAGTGAATTTGTGAGCCTCTAGCTGCTTCATTTGTTAATGTTGACAGTGACAGGTGATGAGAGCCGAATGAATATTTGTAAGAATTGCACGCATCTCCATTTATTCAATTTGTTTGAAATTAATCTTAGAGTTTCTACAACATGGAATGCTAAACACATGTCACTTATTTTGAACTTAATCCAGCACATGGAAATATTTATAAGAATTAGAGTGCTCCAGACTTGGTCACAGAGATAGACTATTGACACAATCTGCCTACGCCTTCTGAAACCTATGTTCGTCATAGACAAATGGTTGTTGCTCTTTGAAGAGTTCAACGGCTAAAATCATTATTGTTGTGTCTGAGAAAAATGGGATTGTTAATTGTGTTTACAATAAAACTGTGAATAAATAAATAAAGAACATCAATATTTTATCCTAAGTGTTAGGATTTGCTGGGACAGCATCCATCACATTGTACCACATTGTATCCAAGTGCTATTGATTGTTAATGGCTGCCTGGAGCTGTGGCCGAGGATGACTTCTGAGACAAAAGGGGTCATGCTTGGTGGGAGCTGCCTACCATAGAAGTGGGATTAGTGGGGCGTCATGGCCCTCTAATATCTGAGTCTTCCACAGAAGCGAGAGAGAATGAGCTTCATCAAGCATTCCAGCAACCATTCAAAATTTCCAAGACCAGTGGCCTTGCTTAGTTTCCATCTGAAGGTGCTTGCCTATCTCTCCTTGGGACTTTTCTCAGAGGTCCATTGCCTTCTGGTTGCCATTCCATGTAGCATAATTCTCTGATTTTTGGCCCATAGCATCGTGACATGTTATATCCAGGCCTTCCAGAGCATCTTCTTCCAGGTTAGTCATGTCCCTCATGGAAATGGTGATCATTTTTATTTCTGAACATCTGTTTATATCTGGCAGTCCAATTCAAACCCTGCATGCTCATCACCTGTGTCTCTTCAGTCACTATCCCACTTTTAAGAGATTGTTCAGCCTTTTCTAGGCTACCGAGTCCTTCTTGGTTTCGTTGACATTTCTCCTCAGACTTACCAGTTCTCGATTTCCTAGTTTCACATAAAGAGAAGCACATCACTTTCACTGCAAACAAGATAAAACCCAAACCAGATGAGATGTAGAGAATTGAGCACTAATGGAAAACCTTATGGAGCTTACTCCAGGCTGCCCTTCTAGAAAAATTTGTACAACCCCATGAATTAATGTCTGGGAGGCAGAAGTAGCAAGATGAGGACTTGAGAGGAAAAAACACCCTAGGATACTTGGTTTTAGGGATATACCATTTTAGGCAAAGTCCAGGGACTCAGGCATCGTGCCTTTTCGCAAGGATTACCTTGTTTCTCTTGGATCACAGTTGAGGGAAAATATGGACATCTTTTGCCTCTTGGCATGTAAGAAACCAGCAAGTAGATCCTAGAGATTACTGCACACCCTCATGGTTCAAGGTTGTATCTGCCAGCTGAACACAGCAGATACCCAAGAGTGCTCTGTTTCTCTTCTAAGTCTTGCACAAGTGGCTTGACTATCTTAACCTAAATCTTAACACCCAACCCAGCACAGCTTGAAAAAAGTGCTTTTTTTTTTAATGTTCCCAAGAAGTCTGCACCATGGATGAGCATGCTCTACCATGTGTATGGCCCCCACCACATCTTGCTGTATCTCAGGATTGTGAGTTTGTTCCTCCTAATACCCTGTCAGACTCATCGACACCCTCTTCATCATCTGATGCAAGGGTCTCTAACTCTGTGGTGTGGCATACAAGGTTCCCTCCTGTGCAAGTATGGCATGGATGTGTGGACACTTGAAGCAGTTTATTGGGGGAGGGCCCAGGCTGGCATCGCTTTTCTCACTTGTAAGCACTGAAGTTCCCTCATCTGTTTTATAATGGGATAAAATCTTTTACTTTATCATCATCGTTAATGTCCTGGTTTGGAGCATCCCTTTGATTTTATCTGAAGTTTCTCCTGTATGGACTTCTCTTGTTTTTGTCTTATCAAATTTTATGGCTTCTCCATAGGGTTTACCTTATAAATAAGATTTAGCTGGTGCATTTTAAAAGGTTTTAGGGTCCAGATTGGTTAAGAACCTTCTATTGTTGAAGCCCCAGTGTCCTCTTGCACACAGCCACTTACTGAATTCCTTCCCATTCAAAGGAACTGTTCTCAGATTGGGCTTCTACATTTCTATTGGCATTTTGGGGGCTCCCATACTCTTGGGGACCTCCTTTCCCATGCAGATGGTGCTTTGTGCCTATGTTTCTGGATGTTAATTAAGATACCAGGGCTTCTACTTTCGTTACATTTCATACAGCCTTGGTTCTGACATATCAGTTGCTATGCCATTTTCCATGAAATGGGAATGTCATCATCTTATGTGTAAAAATCATATGACTAGGGAAATAGCTCAGCAAGTAGAGGGCTTCCTTGGCAAGTATGAGGACATGGGCTTGGTCCCCAGAAGTCCCATAAAAAGCCAGCTGTGATGGTGCACACTTGTAATCTCTGCATTCAGGTGAGACAAGAAGATCCTTGGAGCTCCTTGGCCAGCAAGTCTAACAGGAGGAATGGGTCCTAGGCCAATGAGAGACCCTGTCTCAAGACCAAGATGGATAGTGCCAGAGGAATGACAGTGAAGCAATCAACTGGCTTTGACATGCATACACATATGTATATACCTGCTATATATGCACATGCCATAAAGCCACACACACACACACACACACACACACACACACACACACACACACGAATCGTATGAGTAAATAATAAATCACTTATGACTTGGAATTCACCCCTAGTCTTAGGAAAAAGAATGTTGATAGAGTCTTAATGTCAGAACAGATCCAACAACAAGCAAACACCCTCACTCCACTGTCATTTTTGACTGTGCCTCACTCCTCCCAAGATCTCTAAATTAGGCAAAACATAGACTCTGGCCATCCATTGCCCTTTTGCTGGAGAAATAAATATCACTCCAATTCTGTAGAGAAAAGAATAAGAGAATCTGCAGGTTGCACTGTGCAGGCCATTTTCTGGACAGTGACATCAGTGATGCAAATGAGCTCTAAGCATCCTTCAGTCTTCTGGTCTGAGGAGGGTGAGTCACCCAACCTAGGGTTATTCCTGTGAGCCCTTTGCTTGGAAACAAGATGAAAGAAACATAGGAGGCAATACTAGAAGTCAGACTATAATGGGCACTTCTGTGATAATTGAAAGAGGAATCTGGTATTGGAAAGGGTAAGGGAAAGGCACATTTCCACTGCAACGCATTCTTTGGCTTGGCCCAAATCCAGGTTTAATCTCTTAAGTATAAATTTTAACCACTAGAAAGGAAGAAGAAAAAAGAAGGAAGGAAGGAGAATTGGAAGGATAGAAGGTTTCAGCCAAAGCAATTGTCATTCACAGACCCATAACCACATCCACTCTGTCTCAGAAGTAGACAGCCTGAGATCTTGCTATTCTGAACTTCCCCCAGAGGACTTCTGGTGATAGTGTTTTACTGTTGCATGCAATCTACGTTGGAAGCTAGGTAGCACCCCAGTGCATTGTATACAATCATGATAAAAATGAAAAGAAGATAGAAGAGAGATTCATGACTCCATAAAGAGAAAAATACAGAGACCACAGCCACCTCCCACAGCCACCTCCCACAGCCATCCCCCACAGCCATCCCCCAGCCA
>NW_022196906.1:41191825-41198547 GCF_008632895.1 Mastomys coucha | reverse complement strand
CATCCACACAGCCATCCCCATAGCCATCCCCCATGGCTGACATGGTACTACAGTTGGTTTTTATACAGAATCTTTCATTTATGTTTCTTTTGGCTTTATGTAACACAACAACCAGTTGGGCCTCCCCCCTAGGTCAGGGGTGCCCACAGCTGCAGTTTCACATCTATGGGAACTGAGCTGTTGATGATGTTGCCTAGGTATTCATGCACATTAACCACTGTGAATGATGTCAAGAGATCCCTTCAATTTAGTCCCTTCTCTTCTCTCCTTTCACAGCAACAATCCTATCTCTCATCTAATAAACTACAAAGTCACCCTTTGGTATCTTCATACAGTTATATGAGAAGCCCCAGCCATGCAGGAGGCCGTGCTTATGGTGCAGTGGAATGCTTGCTGTATTTCCAAGCACCTCTGGTGCCAGGTAGGAAAGAATGGTGGTTATGGACCTGAGTGCTGTGCTTACCCTGGGTGATTGGTGGGAATTAACACTTCTCCGAGCTCAGTAAAATATGGTCAGTGAAGTGCTTTTAAAAAATTGACTGTGTTTGCTGTTGTGGTGACTAATTGAATTATTACATGTAATCCATTCAGAACCGCCTCTGACATCCCAGTGTTTGCTAAATATTAGCTATTAAAGTCAAGGGATAAATAAGCAAAATACAGTGACAAAGACAGGAGACAAAATACAATCAGGAGAGTCATTGTTTACAACTGTGGGCCTTGAAGGGCCCCTCGGTACTCCACATGTGTGCACACAGAGCCACATACCACTTTTATGCCTTCATTTCTGAATCTGAGAATTATAGCAGTGGGTTCAAGAACACCCTATATTTGTTGTTCACTCAACACATACAGTATTCCCTACAATATATACTCTAGTCTCACAAGATTTACCTTGCAACAGCACTGACTTTTACAAAGGTCATATCTATGTTCTGTAAGTTCATTAAGAATAATGTGTGCATGATGGGACCAGTGAATCCTGTGGGTATTGGTCCACTCACTGTCTTATCTTCTGCAAAATGAATTATTTAATAGAAGATTATGTACGTGTTTTCAAGACAGTGCCAGAGGCATCTGTTTAGACCATGGATGACATGTGACAAGAAGATATTAGAGAAGGAGAAAAATCCTGATCCGGAATAGACTTGTGCCTACTAATGGTCAGGGAGCAGGAGGGGGCAACATCGCTCCTATGTAGAAGGGTCCTATGTAATCAGCCCCCACCAGAGACTTGGGGATCACTTTGAAAAGTGGAACTGCAGCAGGGACAAGTGTTGTTAGCTACCACTCCTACAACTTGATGGGGGGAAGGTTTTATTCTTTATTACTTGACTTCTATGTTCCATTTCTATGTTATTATTCTATGTTATATATAATTCTATATATATTATATATTATCTATATATTATATATATAATTCTATATATATATAATTCTATTATATATATATAATTCTATATATAATTCTATATATATATATACAATTCTGTTAGATTTTTTTTCACTTTCTTTGAACATATGCCATATTCTGAATAATGGAATCTGATCACCAAGTTAGCTTTGGTTGTAGGAACTTTATGTAATGTTATGTTTTTTAATTGCTTAAACACACAGGCACAGATACATGTACATACACACATGCATATGCACATATATATGCTCATATGCACATGCACCAAAAATTTGCAGTGATTAAAGAACAGGAATTGATTGTCTTGTATACCTGAACAGTAGAAACTTGACCCAGGTATCTGACAAGGCTAGATTTCTTTACTGAGGCTCTGGCAATATGTTTCTGTCTGTTTGTTTTTGGTTTTGTTTTGCTTTGTCAAAGTGCCGACAGAATTTTCTTCTTTGAAAGTGGTGGTACAGAGAACTTAGCTTCTATGCTGGGTGTCAGCTGATGGCTTAAAGTTCCCTCCTGTGTTTTCAAAGCCAACAATTGTAGGCTGCATTGCTCTCACACTGTAAATCTTTCTGTCCACTCCCACCTTGTACCAGGTAAGAGTCTCCTCTTTTCAGGACCTGTGTATTCATACCAGGCTTACCAGGATAATCTTCTTGTCTCGAGATCTGTCCACTTCATCGTGTGGATAAAGTAGCTTTGACAAGTAACATAACATTCAGAGATCTAGGATTAGTATTGGGATTAAGTATTGGGATAAGTATAGACATAAGAAGGCTGTGGGTTTGAGGGCATACTCAAGGCAAGGAGAGTGGTAGGGTATTTCCCGGTTCTCAGTAGCTTTCAAGAAGATGTGATTCCACTGGTGAACAGAGTCCTTTGTGATATCCAATGACCTAAACAGGTTGCCACCAAACTGTGGGGATGAGAAATTGCATTCAGTAAGACAAGTTGGCCATGAACTGGAAATAGAATTCTAGACACACTTGTTGGCATGAATGGTACTATGTTCACCTGGTGGTGGCTTGCAATGCAGTGTGTCTAGGGTCCTGTTTCCAGTTCACCAGCCAGTGGCCGACTCACTGCACTGGATACAGCTCTGGAAGCTTGCTGTTCTGTGTGTCACAAGTAAGCCCTCTGAGCAATTCTCGACAGTAGGAAAAAGGAGTAAAAGGAGGGTTACAACATCTCTGAGATAGCCCTAAGGGTGTCCACTTGTCCCACCAAGTGAAAGACAATTGCATCTAGTGCTCCTCTTGTTGTTGGAAGTTGACAGGGCAAAAGCATCTATTGGGTTGAGAACTCCATACTCAATAGCAAGACTCTGCTGATCTAGAGGGAAACACTTGCCATTGGCAATAAACTCACTCAGCTCTCCTAACTCATTGCACCTTCCAGGACTCATCTCTCATGGCAGTGGCTGAACCAAAGAAGAGGATGGGTATTGTGACCCCTGCATTTCCCCAGGTGTTTGATGGTGGCACCCATTTCTTTGATAGTCTTAGGCTGAAGCTTCTGTTTTATTATGACGATGAAATCATAGTCATCCTGTCTTTACTCACTATGCTCTCTCCATTTCTGTCAAAAGTTTTCATGAGAACATTTTTTCTATTAATTAAGACAATGGTCTAGGAACATTAAGAGATAGGAATGAAAATTCTGTTTATTCATTCCTGCCATCAGTGTTCACATGAGTGTTCTATCACTCTGGTGGTCTGGGTATCCTAGATTTGGCATCACTTCAGACCTGATGTCCAATATGTATTTATATTTAGTCATTCATCTTTGCCAGAAAGTAGATGCCAGAGGCCCCTTAGTTTCTTTTTAGAAGGAAAAGTTCTTTCATGATTTCATACATACATGTAATCTACTTCGATCATATTTCTCCCATCCCCATCCAGCCAAACCCTTCATCCTTCACAAGTCCCCATCTTATGTCTCACTTTCACATCTTTTCTTGGTGGTCCACTGCATTCAATTAGCTGGCTTGCCAATATGGATGGGGCTTCTTTACTTCGAACAACTTCAGTGACTCTACGACTGGAGAATATGACTCCCCTTCCCCCAGTATCTATTAACCAAGGGAAAAATGGGCTATGGGCCCATCTTTCACTCTCATTCAAAAAGGAATGTGGATGGACCCAGTCTTGTACAAGTAGCCACTGCTGCTGTTTATGAGTTCATGAGCACACCAGCCATCACACATCCAGAAAGCAGATTTTTCACTTCTTCGCATTCTCTAGTTCTTGCATTCGTTCTCCCATCTTCCATGCTGTTCTTTCAGCCTTGAGGGGAGAGACACAGATATCCTGTTTAAGGGCATAGCACTCAGCAGTCCCTTATTTTCAGCTCGAGCAGCTGCAAGTCTCTGTGTTGACTGTTACTCACTACAGCTCTTCTAACCAAGGCTGAGAGCAGCACAAATTATGCATATAAGCACAGACATCTAGATGGCAGTTAGGCATCATGCACATCAAGCAAAGTGACATACAGTCACTCTCCCCTGACCACCTATGGCGGTAGCTTCGATTCTGAGAGGGTACTTGGGTAGTTTGTGTGGGCTTTCTGCCAGTGTATGTATTTTCTCTTCATTAAGTTTCTGGTTTTGAACTTGAGTCCAGAAGTTGAGTGTGGTACTATGATCTAGAACACTAGAACAGGGCGACACTGGAGGTCAGATTTCTGCTCATTCACTCATCTGAGTCAAGTGAGACCCTTCCAAGGCACTGCAGGAAAAGTGGTGCTTACAGGTGCCCACTTGACCCAGTCTTTTCTTGAGCCCCCTATAGTTGAATGGTGCCAGATGACTAGCTCTGCTCAGTGGGATATGGGAGTGGGTAATGTGTCATTTCTGGAATGAAGCCTCAGTCTCTGAGTCACAGTATCGTGGATACCCTCTAGAGAGTCACTCAATCCAGGACAGACTGCACAATGAGAAGTAAAGTTTCAAGTGAGAAGTGTCTGAGACCCGGGAATCATTTTATTAGCACAATATAAAACAGATGTTCCCGACTAATTCAGTGAATAAACACATCCTTACAGCCAAGGGGACTTGGGAGCCATCGACTACCAACAGTGATGTCATGGTTCCGACCATCTATCTGTCACTGTCAGATGTCTTTTCCTAAATGTAGCCAAACTTGCTACTTTATCTCCTTATTTTTCCACATTCTAGAATCCTCTAACCCAGGACATCATTGTTTATAGTTGATGGATCCTGGGGTCCCTTGGCTGTAAAGATGGGTTATTCTCTGAATTAGTCAAGATAGGCTAGTATATGTTGTGCTAATAAAATGATTCCCAAGTCTCAGACACTTCTCACTTAAAAGGAGCTTGCTCATCCTTTTTTAAGTGGCAGACTCTAGCTGCAGTACCTTATAGCTACAGCTCTGGACCACACTGGGCATTCATCAAAGTGCTTTTCAAAGATGTTCCCACCTCCTATACCACTGTCTGCCTTGAGGGTTTCCTGAACAGAGATGTTTATGGCCTTTCCTCAGGGTCTTATGGAGTAGGTTAGTATGTAGCCAGAAGAGCTTGTTTGTACTGGGCAACAGTTAATGCGGAGACTCAAAGTTTCTCAACAACCTGAGAATAAGAAACAGCTGAATGCTATGCCCTAAACAGGATATCTATGTTTCTCCCCTCAAGGGTCAAAGAACAGCATGGAAGACAGGCGAGCGAATGCAAGAACTAGAGAATGCGAAGAAGTGAAAAATCTGCTTTCTGGATGTGTCATGGCTGTTGTGCCCATGAACTCATAAACAGCAGCAGTGGCTACTTGAACAAGACTGGGTCCATCCTCATTCCTTTTTGAATGAGAGTGAAAGATGGGCCCATAGCCCATTTTTCCCTTGGTTAATAGACACTGGGGGAAGGGGAGCCACATTCTCCAGTGGCAGTCATTGAAGTTGTTCTTGCCCGAGTAAAGAAACCCATTTACACTGTTCAAGCAAGCTAATTAAATACAGTGGGCCACCAAAAAAAGATATGAAAGTGAGACATAAGATGGGGACTTGTGAAGGATGATGGGGTTAACTGGATGGGGATGGGAGAAATATGATCAAAGTCCATACGTACATGTATATCCAATCTCCAATTAAAATTCCTGTATCTGCATTTTACTGAAATGTTTTTTATATCATCAGTTTGTTTAGTGAGGGCCAGAACTGAACACGGACACATCACACAGCTGCTGAAGCTTCTGTAGATATTAAGTATGCCTGAACTGGGACCTCGGGCAAGCCTGCCTATATTGATACATTCATCCCATACTAAAACTATCTTTGGCCGACTGGTAACGACCTCTAAGTTACTTCTCATAGGGACTTCTGCCTAAATATATTCAGTTTTTCAAACATTTTGTGATAAAGTCCCCTCTTTTTTGAATTGACCTCTTGTCTATTCCTTGGAGTGCAATGGGATCTAATTAAGTTTAGAGAAAAGAAGGAGCAAGGATAGAAGTAGAGAGGATGGATGGGTGGGGAAATTGAGTTGTTATGTGGTACCCCACTTAGACACTGACGCTGGAAGGCTGTTTCCGACAGCGTGAGTGGGTCAATGAAAGGTGCCTGGAACTCCTACCCTACAGCTAATCCAGGCTTCCATGTTCTTTTCACTTCTGAATGGAAGCCCACCGAAAAGACATCACACATCGATTATTTTGACAGATGTTATGATTTGGAAATCTGCAGGAGAAAAGAATCTGGTAAACTTTGTTCTCAGCTATTTCAGTCCCAAAGACAATCGATTATTTCATAGAGTTCATAAGAAAATCTGAGCAAAGTTCTCCATTCTAAGCTAAGCTGCTTTCCTATGTCCACTTTGAAACATTAGCAACAAGACTCCAAGTTTTGTTTCAATGGACACTTTATCCCGCTGGACAAAGTTAACAATCTGATCAACTACTCCATTACTGCTTTCCACAAAATAGAATTCTAAATTAGACTAATAATGGGGTGCTCATTGACTTCTGCCTTGTCAAATCTAATGAATGTCAGGTTTTCCATAACCCACCAGAATTCTGCTCATTTCTTATGCTTACTGCATGCCTGGAATGGCAATGAATGGCAATGAATGGCCAATGTCTCCCTCTCCTCTGCTCTCCTCTCTTCTGCTCTCCCCTCCCCTCCTCTCTTCCCTTCTCCTCTCCTCTCCCCTCCTCTCCTCTGCCCTATCCTCCTCTCCTCTGCTCTCCTCTCCACTCTTCTTTCCTCATCTCCCCTCTCCTCCTCTCCTTCTTCTTATCTCCCTCCCTTCTTCTCTCCCTCCATCCCTCTTTCCTTCCCCCTCTCCCTCCCTCCCTCCTTCTCTC
>NW_022196906.1:41185773-41191793 GCF_008632895.1 Mastomys coucha | reverse complement strand
CCTCCTTCTCTCCCTCCCTCCCTCTCTCATTCCCCCTCTCTCCCTCCCTTCTTCTCTCATCTCCCTCTACAGTTAAATGACCCCATGAGAATGAAACCATTATTTTCCATACTTTAAAATGTGAATTGATGCACACAGAAGCTAGGTCACACCACTTTAAGTGGCAAAGCTGGAGATCCAAGCCCTGGCAATAGGGCTCCTGAGCCCATGTTTTCAAATGTGTTATACAGTATCTCACTTTGGAATCGAATCTCAGTCAATTGTTATGTTTTTGTTTGTTGCTCTCTTTAATAAAATGAGGGTTCTATCAGATTGCCATTGGAATGGCAGAAGCAGGCAGAAGCAGCCTTGGACAACAGACAGGAACTGAGGTCTATGTAGTGGGTCAAGGAGAAGGAATCACAATGAACTTTGCACAGGGGAGACTGTGTCCAGGATGCCTGTCTCATTACTTTATGATGAGTTTCCCACCACTCCATCCTCACAATGCCACTCAAATAGAGGATTTAGCCTTTTTGTTTCACTGCTTGGAGGGAAGTGAATTCCAGCTTCCTGTGAGACTAAATACAATGAAGAGGTGTCATAAAATAGCTCACAACAACCTATAAAATGAAAAGAATTATGACCCTAGAATCTCATTTGAGTCCATTAGGAAGGAAGTAAAAAATGAGTATAATCCCGTCTTCTTACCCTCTGTAATTCCTCCAACACCACAATCTATCCCCACCCCTGACAAGGGACTACGTGTAAATTCTAGGCTATCTGTCTGGTGAACCTACATCCCATAATACTTGCACACTAAGGACACACCCTATACTATTCTAAGCATATACTTATTTATCACACCCTTTTGTGGCTTTGGCTACCCACAGTCACAGCAGTCTTAGCCCATGGCTAAAACCACTGAACTCAGCCCATAGCTTTTAGATAAAATCTGGTGTGTCCTAGCCAGTGACTGGCTCTTAAGAGATTCTGAGCTGTCAAAAAGGTCAAAATAGGCCAAGTGGCTATAATCCAAGACCTCTCTTCCCATCACCCTATAGAGTTACTATAAAAGGGAACATTAAGACAGAGTCAAGTGCGCCTGGAGAACATAAAAACAAGAAAGTGGCCCACGAGGCTCTATGCATGTTTTTCTACGATTGCTTTAAACAGCTCACACCCAATCCCTATAGATGCACACAGTCCTGGGCCAGCTGTTTTCAGAAGATTAACAAAATTTCACTTGTGAAAAACTGAGGCAGACAAGTATAGACTCAAACTTTGAATTTTTATTTATAATTTCTGGTGCTGGCGTTTAAACTGGAATATAAAGCAGAGTAACTCATGGGTCAAAAAAGAGAAGTAGCTTCACCCCTGCATACTTTTAGAGCAGACCCCGTGCAAACCCCACTGCTCTCTGTCCTCCTGCTTTCCAACCCTTCCTTCCTCCTGTCTCCTGGATAGCTTTGTTTTCTCTAGCATACCCACTTGCGTCTCCTTTATCCACCTACTGTGAAGGAGCCCAAATGCACATCTAGTTGACTGGTTTTACTGACCTACTGTAGGTATAAAGACTGGGTTAATGATACCTGGACTAATTTAGTATATTGAATGGAGAGACTTCCCATTGGTAATTATTACAGTAATTGGGCACATGAGGTAAACTTCCAGTAGGATGTGAAGGTGTCAAGTCAACTAGCAGAGCTGACCATGGATGAAATGGAGATGATACAATGAATGGATCAGACCTATAAACACAGATGCAATCAGACTCTGGGGAGATAGCTTGATGGTTACAAGCATCTGCTGTTTTCCCAGAATATCCAAGTCCCATTCCCAGTTCCTGGCACTCAAGTTAGATGGGCCAAAACTGCCTGTTACTGCAGCCCAGGGGATCAAATTCTCTCTTCTGCTCTCTATGGGTATTTCGTTAACATATGACATACATTTACTTAGGTACAGATACACTCTAGTGTGTGCTGCCCCCTACATATGACCCCATATGTAGGGTAATCCACTGGAGCATGGACAACCTACAACTAGCTATATTTCCAAAGGAAAATGATTCTCCTAAGGGTTGGATCACAAGTGTTGTAATCTTGACTGACTTGGTCTCATGCAGATATCTGCCATAACCTCATGAGTGCAATGGACATACCATGTCTAGAAGACAGCATTTTGTAACACCCCTCCCTATCTTCCAGGTCTTTCTACTCTTCCTTTGGGATGGCCACTGGACCTTGTTGTGGAATGGATGCAGATATCCCATTTAGGGCTGAGCACTCACAGTTACTTGCTCTTGGCACCTTAACCAGTTTTAAGTCTCTGCAGAAACCCCTGCTCACTACAGAACAAAAGCTTCTCTGAGAAGGTTTAAGAGTAGCACGCAGATATTTAAAAGGCAGTTTCACAACATGGCCATTTAGCAGAGCAATAGCAGGTTCTCTCCTAGGGCCTGTGGCCTCCTTAGCTATGGGTTTTGATTAAGTTTGCAGTAGTAGACATAAATTTGAACCTGTGGAGCAGACTTCAAAACCAATTAGAAAGGGATTGGGTGCTCTGTAACAGGCATGACACTATTGCACTAGTGGGTATGTCTTGCCTAGCAGGTATTCTAACATCCAGCATCCAGTGCTGGATATGACCACTGATGACTTTTTATCCTCCAGAAGTCTACGTAGTATGCTCTGGCTGGAAAAAACTAGGAACTTGGTTCTTTTCTTTCTTTTCTTTTCTTTTCTTTTCTTTCTTTTTTTTTTTTTATTATTTGTGTTTACTTTTAAGACAGGGTCTCACTATATAACCTGGGCAACATTGAACTGATGAACTCCTTGCCTCCCATTTCAACCTCTTGAATACTGCACTTACAGGCACACACAGCCACAACTGACTTTTTTATCTTTTTATTTCTCTGATACGACTTATTTTTGCTCTCTGTTTTCTCATCTATGTTCCATCTGTGGTCCATTCTGTTTCTTCCCTAAATAAGAGCAGAAAATATTTTAAAGACCCATGCCTCTTAAGGAGGCTGACTTACATTCCTGCCATAAACAAGTGTAAAAAATAGACAGAAAATTAAGTTAGAGTGTGGGGTGAGGGGGATGGTTAAGTGGGTAAAGCACTTGCTGGGCATGTGTGACAATTGAGTTTAAATCCCCAGAACCTACATCAAGTCAGGTGTGGTAGTACATGTCTGTAGTCCCTGTACCCCTCTGCTGAAGACAGAGGCAGGAACAGAGAGACCTCAGAAGCTTGTACAGCTTGATAGTTAGTGAGGTGGAGCTGAGGTGAAGCTTGGGAACAGGTCAAACTTCTCTGCTTGTCAGTCTCTTGGTGCACATACTGGTTGGTTGGATGATAAGTGGAGTGGAAGCCATTGGCATCACAGTGGTAGCTGTATTTTTAGTATGGTGTTTGATAAGCCCTCAAGATTGGTTTTTCAGATCTAATAACTTTACCAGTGATTCCTTCTGTTTTTTCATGGACAAATAATTTTTCATCTGTGACACATAGGCGACACTGGACAGGTTCTGAACAAGTGGTGTTGTCTGTGTGCATAGTGAGAGACAGAGTCCTCCTGTGTGTATATTTCAACTCAAAATGGAGCCAAGTGGTTTTTATTAAATAAACTCACACAAGGGACATCCTGAAGGCCACTGATGCATGCAATATAGACTAATTTAGAGCAGGCCACAGACTTGTTTCTACTCGTTACATATTTGTTTATGTTATAAGTACTGGGAATATTTTTTTATCCAAATTAATAGTCATTCCAACAAAAAAGACATCTATAGTAACTTTAAATCCCTGGGTTTTAAGAAGTGTTTTGAATTGTCTGCTAGCTTCATCATTTTTGTTATTTCTGAGTTATCCTGTTAACTAGATTGTTCTCCTGATTATAGATTGTATTATTGGGATTCTGGGTGTTAGATTTTGATTGGACGCTAGACACTGTGATTACCACGCTGCTGCATACTGGTGTTTTGTTATTGTCCTTGGAGAGTAGCAGCTAAACAACTTGTTCATCTGCTTGATCCCTCTGAAGCTCCTTAGAAGATTTTGCATGTGCATGTCTACCATAGACTTTAATGTACTATATAGTAAGACCTGGCTCAACACAGGCTGTTCACAAACATCACTCCATTCTAAACGGGAACAGTGTGAGTGTCTCCCAGCCCTCTGTGATTTCTAGAATCTTTTTAAGCTTGCATTAACCTACTTGTCATTTTCTAGTCTCATTGAATTTCACGTGATATGTGTGCAATTAGTATTCAGCTAAGGAAATAAAGAATACCCCTTAGTAGATTTTTGAATATCTTCTTCTGTGTTAGCTCTCTCTTCTTCCACATTATGACCTAGAAATCTTCTATGTTAGCCTCCTAGAAACCCAGTTTGTGTCATCTCAACTCTACAAAGACATCTTTATCTGTCCGAGTTTCTTTTCTTAGCTCATATGTCTGGAAGTCTCCTCCTGGTAGAAGCCTGAGCTAAGCAGAGTATGAGGCATGGTCATGGCATAAAAGTGTATACCTGACCTTGATGTTCCAGAATGAGGGCATAATGGAACAGATGCTAAGTCTGAAAAAATCATAAGGGGAATCTTTTCTAAATATAATAAGAAATATCACCTTACAAACTTAAAAGAACTTTTCAGTAAAAGGATATGCATCACAGGAGTGGTGAGTCGAGATGAAAGTGTTTCCATAGCATAGAACTGCAACTAATCTTAAATATAAATGTAAACTAAAATTTTAAACTATGAATTCAGCTTAGCTACATGAAGGGTACTTCAATAAAACAAAAATAGCAAGAATAAAACTTTAAAATACCATCCACATCTCAGAACATAACACAGCACTGAAAATCAAGGACAAGTAAAATATCGTAAGACATTTGGGAAAGAACACCTACCATCTTGAAGGAATACTAATATGGCTGCTGATATTTCAACAGATACTATAGAAGATGGTGGAATGACTTGCAAGCAGTGCTAAGACAAATAAGTAAGACATTACTCAGATAACTATGGAGCATTTAATGAAATAGTCTACCTCCCGAGACTCATGTAAATCTCATTGAACATCCAAATATTTATCCTCTGGCCATTGGAGTACTCATCCATAATCAATAATGGGGAGAGAAACCTATAAGAGCTGAGGATGTTTTAGAACTGAGCAATACAGTTGAAATCCCACTTAACTCCAAGAAGAATGACATGGAAATTGGAAGATTAGCAACTTTCAGGCCGTCAGGCCTTCACAGGTGAATTCTAACAACAGTTACAGACCAAATTGACCAAGCTTACACAACATTTTCCAAAAACAAAGAATGAACAGTTTCCAACCTATTTAGTGTATAATCTTTATATAAAAACCAGGAGGATTATTGTGAGGATGACCAAGAATAGATGAATATCTCTGAAAAACAGAGACAAGCATCCAGAGAAATAGCAAATGCAACCCAGAACTAGATAAAGTGAAAATATATCCTGAGTAAGTAAACTGTATTTCAGGAATGCAAGGTTGGTTTAACAGTGTAAATTAATAAGTGTAATTAACCTTATTTTATGAAAAGTATTCATGTGAATCTGTCAATGCTAGAGGAATAAATTAATAGAATTCAGTATTTGCCCATTACATAGACAAACTTCTCAACAAACTAGCGATAGGAGGGAAACTGCTTGCATAAAAAAATGTTTGTAGAAAGCCATACAGTTACCACTATACTGAAATAATACTTTAAATTTAATCCTTTTCCTGAGACAAGGAACAAGAGAAGTATATTCAGGCCCAGTTTTTCCTGACAGTGAAGTTAAAGTCCTAACTCTTTCATTGGCCATGACTTTCTGAATAATCCACTGGGTCAACGAATAAGGCAGTAAATTATTAAACACCCAAAGAAGATTGACATTTATTAAAATTAAGAATTATCCTTATTAAAAGAGAGCCATCTCACCAGCACCATGTCTCTTATCTTAAGAATGTTAACAGTAAAGAGTAATCTTTATTGTAAATGGGCTTCAATACATCTTTTTTTTT
>NW_022196906.1:41150192-41185763 GCF_008632895.1 Mastomys coucha | reverse complement strand
TTTGTCTTGAGAGTGAGTCCTTTGATCCCTTCAAGGGCAATTGATACATCTTCCCTTATTCCTGATGGGCATCAGCTGGGGGCCATACGCAAACAGTTCCTTCTTTGTCAGACTGGCTGCTTTGGACACCTCTTGATAGCTCTCCAAGCACTCCAGGAGCTTCAGGGGACCACCACATCACTGTTCTTTTTTTTTTTTTTTAAGACTTATTTATTTATTTTATGTATGTAAGTGTACAGTCACTCTCTTCAGACACACCAGAAGAAGGACTCAGACCCCTTACAGATGGTTGTGAGCCATCATGTGGGTGTTGGGAATTGAACTCAGGACCTCTGGAAGAGCAGACTGTGCTCTTAACCACTGAGCCATCTCTCCAGCCCAATATCACTGTTCCTTCTCAGAAGGCCTTGCTTCCGTTACAACCACTCCAGACTACTCATCTCCTTCTGGGAAGGCATCTTTCTGAGACAGGCTCTATGAGCCCTCGCTGACTCTGTTCACTTGCACCTGTTTGCGCAGGTCACAGAGAGAATGTGTTCTCTGGTGAATCAGCAGAAGGCTTGTAATTGGTGCAATGTGAGGTTCTGATTTGTCCTTGTGATTGGGAGAACTGCAACCTGTTAAGCTATTGATACAAATTACAATCTTCGTTTGCATGTCACAAGCATGCCACGCCCTTTTCTGGCTACATGATTAGTCTGCTTAGCTCACTTTAAAACTACTACATTTTTTTAATTTGAGTGATAATATCTGGAGGCCCACAGGATTGGACTCGGGTTGTCAGGCTCCTTGACAAGTGTTTGCACCCACTGAGCCATCTTGCCAGCTCCTCTTCTTGCTTTCTGGGTCACTTGCCTGTGCTGTCCCCGGGCTGTTTGTTACCCTGGCTCCACTGGTAGGTTTCTCCTGGAATGAGCTTTTCTTACCTGTTTGTGGTCTTTATTGTGGGTCAAGTAGACTGAGCTGGCAATACAGGAGGAGATAGCAGTTACCACATCAGCAGTATCCTAACAGTAGCAGAGAGTCCAGAGAATGATCAGGAGTAAAATCCCATGGACAAGAGGTGCCTGAACCATAAAGGTCAGCAGGAGAGGGGAGGAGATGGTGGAAATCCAAGATCTTGGAAGGTTGTAAAGAGTTGAGGATGAGACACTGTAGGTCCAGACCTCTGGAAGAGTTCCGGGAAGCTGTTAAGATATTGAGGTCAAGGGTTCTGACATGCATGGTCCAGGCATCTCCTGTTAAGAAATAAAGGTCCCAGGAGGACTTGAGAGCAGTAGCTTTGGCAATGGAGTGCTGCTGCTCCTTATCACATGGATCACCAGTCATTCAGAGCATTGCCACTGATAGTGAAGGCCCTTGACCAGTGAACCCCAGACCTGAGCCCCAAGATCTCTAATACTGGTACCATAAGCCAGACCCAGATCCAGAACCACCCGCCTCTGGGTTTTAGTCTCAACAAGTGCTGTACCTTGCATTCCAGGGCACTGAACTGTCTGCCAGCACCCAAGGCAATATTCTTGGCTTAGTCATGACTTTTATCTGAAGGGAATCCCAGGCAGCTCATTGTCAGTAAGTGTTTACAGGAAAGCTCTGGGTGACTCAAGATGGAGGTAGCTTGCCACATACTGGAGGAAAGCTAGCTGAGACAGCAGGGCCAGTTAGACAGAGAGCAGGACTGTGCCAGGCCTTGGAGCAGGTCATAGATATAGTCAGCTGTGACATCCCCAAAGGATAGAAAATGGCAGACTGTCGATACCATGTCTCCCCTGAGTAGAAAGGATGTGGGCAACCACACTCAAAAAAACCTGAGGCTCATCCACAGGGTACAAAATCAGGGCCAGCCACACAGCCAAAGGTTCCGTGATAATAGTGATGTCACGGGAGCCCCAGAGTACAGATGATGCTCTGAGAGATGTCCTTCAAAGGAGGAAGCTCCAGCTAACTGAACCGATAGCCTGAACTGAAGTAAGCTTGACAAGATTATGGTTTCTGTTACTAAACCAAACGGAAAATTGAAGTACAGATTAACGTGAGTCGGAAAAGAATTTATTTTGCATCATCTTGACAATGGTTATGGAATTTGGACCACAATTACAAATAATAAATAATGATAAATTGATTCAACAAAAGACTATATAATAGTCAATAGATTGAAATAGATGTATGGGTGCTGTTACAGAATGATGTTGACAGCAAATGCTTTTTATGATAGAATGTGTTTCCACACTCGCATTGGTTTTGTAATCTTCCTTTCTCTGCTTTCCAAGTGCTAGGATTATGGAGCTCAGCTACCTTAGCCAGATGGACATCAAGTTTTGGAGATGTTGCAGAGTGGTGTCTAGATATCAATGACCATGAAAGAGTTGTGCATGTAAATAGACATAGATGTATTTACAATGTGTATTTATACACACCGACATATGCACATAGTTAAATGATTACATGGATTCTATGCAACATTGTGCTACATAATACATTTCTGCATTGTTAAAAGCATTCATATAGGGAAAATATTCTTATTTTTTCTTCTTTTTTTGAGACAGTATTTCACTAAACTACTCAGGCTGGTCTTGAATTCATGGTACTCTGTAACTCAATCTGGCCTTGAAGTTGTGATCCCTCTGCCTCAGCCTCCCTAAGTATCTGGGCTTGCAATCCCAGCTTTGTGAATTTGCTTTTTATTATATATTTCTTTCCTATCAGATGACATGGTAACAGATCCTCTGATTCCTTTGTGCTGAGTGAGAATTTGAGCCAGTTTGGAGGGGGGAAAAAGGAAGGGAAAGAGAATGAAGCTGTCACAGAGGAATGAGTGGGCTTCAGGAATAATTCTGGGATGAATGACTCTGACCCACTCTCCCCATTTCATAAGAAACAGCCACTCCCTCCGACCATACTTAACTTGTTTGTTTAACCATTAAGAAATGTGTGGCAGAGCAGGCAGTGAATAAATAAAAACTGCTTTTGGAAGAGAGTGGCACTGGGAGGGGTTACTATACATTAGGCATCTAGACATAAACCACCTCATCTAACCCGCTCTCAGTGCTAAGGTGAGAGACCATCCCAGCACCACTCTCACCACTTGGCTGAGTGCCACACTGACTGTACCACCCTCTTTGCCCCACACCTGGGGCTGTTCAAACTCAGCTCCAACTCTGCTCCAGCGGAAAGAGCTGCTTTGGCTGAGGTTGACTCCACGCAGGAGCAGAAACCACAGAACTCAGAGGACAGAGGTGTGCCGGCGGTGTGCCCAGCGCAATTAGAGGCGGATTAAGACCGACACAGTGTGCGGCCCAGGCGTGATGTGTTTTTGCCGCCTTGTCTGGGATTAGTAGCAATATATCCGCTGGCATGATGGACACATCTGCTTTCGTTTATCCTGAGCCCTGTCAAGCTCACAGGCCTGGATTAAAGCAAAACCACGCTGAGTGAGCATTGCTAATTTAGCTACTTCCCTCTCTCCACTCTCTTTTTCTTTTCCATATCCAAATTTTAATATGAATGTGCAAGAGGCCATTTGCTTCCAGCATGACGACTTGGGAACAGAGCCTTTCGTTATTTGTCCTGAGTGAGAATTTGGGTCAGTGTATCAGGCGTATGTTTGGAGAGCGCGGGGAGAGAGAAGGGAGAGAGGATGGGTGTGAAGCAGAGAAAATGTGAACCTCCAGGGACATTTCTGGGCCAAGTGACGCTGGTCTACCTTCCAATTACACAAGAAAGCATCGCTACCCCTCACAGCCCACACACCTGTCCACGCTCCAAAGTCCAGTTTCCATCCACTCCCAGAGGTTCATGCTTTTCCTATCTTCTATCCCTGACCCAGAGGACAGGTTCCAGACCTCTTCTGGCCTGGCCGTGCTAAGCCAGTCCCTCTATTACAAAATGGCTGCCTGTTGCTCAGGTGAGTTTGGCCTCTCTATTATGCACCCTCGAAGCGGTTTATTGCTTGGATCTAGCTTACTAGGTTCAGAGTTCTGCCCCGATGCAGAGCCCAGCTGTTCCCTGTGCAGCCCTTTTGAATACCATCTCAGAGAGCCTGCTTTCTCTTGGTTACAACCCAGAGCCTGTTTATCCAAATCCTGCCTTCAGGCAGGAGGGATTGGGCTCGACAAGATCTGGGGAGCTCTGCTCTCCTCCTCCCTGTTCCTTCTTCCCTGTTGGGTTTTCTACTCAATTTGCTCTTTGAGCTGTCATGTATTTAATAATTTGCATCAGTTCGTTCTGTTTCTTACATGTCTCTCCATTTCCCTTTTCTTTAAACATTTCAGGCCCTGCAATGTCTGTGTTGACCCAGGACATTACTAAAGCGTATTTTTTTTTTTTTTTTGAAACACTGTAGCTAGATAGTAGAGAGGATGGTTAGGGTAAGGGGATTAAGGGATGAACTTTTTTTTTTTTCCAGAATGGAGCCACTCTGAAAAATCCTCCTGATGTGCAAGGGGGAAAAGGTGGTAGGGTTCAGGTGAAGGCCAGGGGTGGAGGAGACTGCAGGGTGGAGCTCAGAGCACCAGAGGTGACAGTTGATGTCACAGGGCAGGAATGAGATGGACCTCCTTGTCAAGTTGACTTCTTTGGGTTCCCCAAAATGACTGTGAGTGGGCCATCCTTCTATGGCTTAGATTTTTACTAGCCTGCCTTCTCCTCCAGTCCATCCAGGACTTGGAATCCCACAGTCAGAGCCATCTCTCTCCCTACACTCTGTCTCCAGCAAAACAAAAGGAACTTGAAAAGGGCAAATTCAAATTCACCTTCAGAACCAGTAGAATCTGGTTAATGTGATTCCAGGCTTTCCCTCCCACTCCCCCTCCCTCCAAACCCCCTCCCATCCCACCCCTCCCAGCCTTCCACCTCCTTGCTGATGTCTCAAATTCTTTTAACAAGGGAAAGAAAAAGTCTTTCATGCCACAATTAGGGATAAAAGGCATAAAATGCAAACGCCTGGCTGAGCTCCAGTTGGAGAATAATCAATCAATCCTTGGAATATAAATTACTGATATCAGATTCTTTCCTGGTGTGATAGAGGGAGGAGATGAAGGGAGCAGGCTGATACTGACACCTGAAGTGGGTGTTTCCTAGGAGATGGGGACAAAGGAGAGCACAGTCTCTCTCAGGTGCAGAGCACCTTGAGATTTCGTGTGTGTGTGTGTGTGTGTGTGTGTGTGTGTGTGTGTGTGTGTGTGTGTACGTGCTGTAGCACACACTCCAGGAGCCAAGCATTTGTGTTCAGCCTGTTGTATCTAGGGGGAAGCTGGGGCTCAGAAATGTCAAGGAACCCTTCCTAGGACCGGGGCTGCTAAGTCCCACATCTTTTATTTGTACTGGCTCTTGACGGTCTGACTACAAGCCCGGTGAGTGTTAAACTACACGAGAGCCACAAAGAAAAATTGAAGACAGGCAGAGCAGCCTGAGAACTGTCACAAGCTCTTCCTTGCCTGAGACTTGTTTACCTTGCGGTGGGGGAGGGATGCCGATGGTGTGGAGGAGTAATTTCAGGGCAGAAACTGGCAAGGCAGGCAGCCTGCCTCTCAGGTCTAAAAGGACTTGAAAAGGAAAGAGAGGGGAAGAAAGGAAGTTGAGTGTTGACTTTATGGGGTGGGGAGGGAGTTTCATTTTCTGTGAATTTGCTATTTGAACAACTCTCATATTTTTGTTAATTTTCCTCTGCGCACAAAGTCCCACTGACCTTTTCTTCTCAATCTACTTGGATTGTCCAGGGCTTAAACTGTTTTCTAATGGGCTGTGGACGTTTATACTTTATGTTTCTTTAGAAACATTTTTTTTTCCTGAAGCCCAACATTCATACAGAAAGATGTGCAAAATAGTATACTATATAGAGCTTCATGTATTACCATAAAAAAAATACCCATGAAACTGTTACACAGACTGGAAATCAAATATCCCTGGCAGCTACACAACTCTTCTGGTCATCACCTCTCTGTCTCTCTCTCTGTGTTTCTCTCTGTGTTTCTCTGTCTCTCTGTCTCTGTCTCTGTCTCTGTCTCTCTCTCTCTGTGTGTTTCTCTGTGTGTGTGTGTTTCTCTCTGTTTCTCTCTCTCTCACACACATACACACACACACACACACACACACACACACACATTCACATATATATACTGTTCTAGTTTCATTTCTGTTGCTGTGATAAAACACTCTGACCAAAGGGATTTATTTTGCTTACCATTCCAGGTTATAGTCCATTACTGATGGAGACTCAGGGCTGCAGCTTGAAGCAGCTGCTCACACTACATCCGAAACCAAGAGCTGAGGGGAAAAGAAATAGATGTGCCTCTCATGTCTGTTTCTTTGCTTCCAGCTAGGTTTCTTCACTCTTATCCAGTTCAAAACCCCCTGTTTGGGGAATGGTGCCACCCACAGTGGGCTAATCCTGTCAATTAGCTAAACGAAGACAGCCTTCCACAGACATACCCACAAGCCAACCCAATACAGAGATCCCTATTGAGTCTCTCTTGTCAAGTGAGTCTAGGCTCTGTTGTATGAAGTTGACAAAGCTATTACAACTAATAGGGCTGATCATTTTCATAGTCACTGGGCATTGAAAATTTCCCTTTTCTCAAGTACCTTTCTCACTAATTTTTATTAAATTGAGCCATCCATCTTTTACAGATATGTAAGAGCTCTTTCAAAAATTAAACAGAACCCTGTCATTCCTGTAGAATCTGATTAACTCTCTGATTCTCTGATTCTCTTCCTTTCTTCTTAGTTATATCTTTGGTGAATAGACATCCTAAATCTTTAGGTAGCCTAATTTATCAGCCTTTGTTTCTTTGAGGTCAGTGGTTTTGTGTGTCCTTTTAAAGAATTCATTTTTTGCCCTATAGCCATAGAACCAGCACATCACATTGCCTAATGGAAACTTTATAGAACCACTCATCATTTTCAGACATGAAAAACATTTGAAATGGGTTTTAAGCGTCTGTACCACAAAGGCAGACAGATAAAGGCTCTAACACCCTGACCCCCTCCCCACGTGTGTGACACTGGCATTTAAATGTTCCAGTTCCACTTACAGGGAAGGCTTTCTAGTCCCTCTGCTCTTCAGTGCTGTGGTTGGATCTGATGGCTGAGCTGCTCTCACGAGTACTGTCTTGTAGTTTAATGGCATGTACTTCCATCTTTTGCAATGCTTTAACAATATTTTGCTTTCTTGACCCATTGAACATCTATAATAAATCTTTACAATAATGTTTTCAATTTCACAAAGAAAAAGCAAGGAAAATGCCCACACAGATGGAGACTGGAGTGAATATGAGGCTGAGATTAAGCATAGATTATTCACAGCAGTGCCAACAAACATGAAATACTGAGGAATAATTTACATTTGCTGACAGTGTTGAAAGTGACCATAACCTAAAAATAATTCATATTTGAACTCTGCCAACATTATACAAACATGCACTTGACTGTTGTATATTGCCCTTCTATCCAACAACTTTGCTAAATAATTTTTAAAATTCTGATCATCTTAAATATTCTCCTGGAATTTCTGTCAACAAAATACTAGCATATTCAAACATTGGCAGTTTTAGCTAGCTCTTTCTTATGTATCTCCTTCTTTTTTTCTTCCTGTTGCCATGGCTCTGCTTCATTTGAACGGAAGCCCATTCTTCATTTATTTTCCTCTTCAAAGGATTAAAGGGGAATCTTTTAGTATTTTTCATTAAGTACCAATGTTAACTATATTTTTAAAAACTATGTATTACATTGTTTACGTGAATATATGTGCATTTTGTGGTGGCCAGAAGAGGGTATCAGATCCCCTCACGTCAGATCCCCAGGCAGTTGTGAGCCACCCAACATGGGTGCTAGGAATCAAACCTGGGTCCTCTGGACGGGCAGTGCATGCTCTAACTGCTGAGCCTTCTCTCCAGCCCTGTTTTCGCTTTAAAAAAAAATACTTTTTCTCATAAAATAGTCTTCTACCAGTAATTGGTTAGTTGATATTTTGATTTCTCTACTAGTTAGGTTTATTTAAATTTTCCCTTTCTTGTGTCTAATTTATCTTATTTAATTATGTGGTCTTAGAAAAGTGTTCATTACATCTTCATTACATCGATATTATGAAGTTGGCTGTAACAACTGTAATCACTTCAATTCTGTAGGGCCTAGAGTGTTAACATCTTTTTAGTTCTGGTACTGTATACTTGTTCCTATATGTCATCACAGGTACCTTTTCAGGTCTTGGAGTTTAATGACTATAAAAAGCACATATCTCTTTTTTGTCTATATCTGTACTACTGTTCCTAATAATTATTTGCTACTTCTTACCATGTAGACACCAACTTCAGGTAGCAAGAACAGAAGGGTCTTCTACAAGTGTCATCTCTGACTGTATCAGCAATTTTTCTTGTCTCTATGACAAAATGACAGACAATAGCAGCTTTGGGGAGGAAAGGGTTAATTTTAGCCCAAAGTCCCTCATGAAGGAAAGACATGGGGGCTGGGGAGCCAGCAGGCAGGAGCATGTGGTGGCTGCTCTCATTGTGTAGACTGTCAGGAAACAGACTGATCAAAGCTGGAGCTCACGCTTTCTTATATATTCACCTGGGAACTCTAGCCTATGCAACAGTAATGCCCATATTTAGAGTGGGTTTCTTCCCTTCAACCTTTTCTGCAAATTCCTTTATGGACACACCCAGGTATTTGTCTCCTAGGTGCTTCTCAATCCTCTGAAGTTGAAAATCAAAACTATTATCACAATCACCAATCTCTTATATCTGTAACACCATTTTAGTTTGTTTTTAGACTAATATTTATGAATAGTAGTTTTTCTTTTCTTTTCTTTTTTTTTTTTAAATATGGAATGCTTCACGAATTTACGTGTCATCCTTGCGCAGGGGCCATGCTAATCTTCTCTGTATCGTTCCAATTTTAGTATATGTGCTGCCGAAGTGAGCACGAATAGTAGCTTTTCATTGAGATGTAATAAACATATAACATATCATAGAACTCAATACTTCTTCAGAAGGGCCAACTGCATTGCAAACATAAATATTTAAAAATGAGGGAATGGTAGGTCTCCACAAGCCCTCTTATTCTCCCTTCTTGTTATACCTCCCATGAGAGCAACCACCATCTAGACTTCAAATAGAATGCATTGGCTTTGTCTTCATCTAAGTTTCTGTCTTCCTCACTCAAAACTATGTCTTTGAGAATTCTCCCAACTGTTGAATATGTTCGTGCAAATCTCCTTTTCATTGCTATATAGTATGGCCTTGTATTAATGCTATCATCTCTGTATTTTACTTCTCAAGAACACTGGTTGATTCCAGATCATGTGATTACAAATTGCTTACTATGACCACTGCTCTAGGCCTATGTGTGCATTGATCCTGACTACACACTTAGGAGTGGCACTTCTGTCATAATCTTAGCATTCATATGAAGCACAGTGCTTTCACAGTAAAAGTCTCTTGTACTAACTTTTTACAAAATGAATATATGATTTTAAACTACTTATCAGCAATGTATGGGAATTGTTAGACAATTTTACAGCTTAAAGTTTTCTTACGGTGTATACATTGAACATGTTCCCCCAAGCTCCATACCTGATTTTGTGAGTATATAAAATATAGAAACCACAAATTCAGTGTAGAAAAAAAACTAGTAACCATATTTAATTAAAATCATTAGCTCCAGTTGTTTTAATTTTTTACAAACAGTATATCTCCATTTTTCTTTATGAGTGAAAAAGCCCCACTGTGCACATGGCACACTTTTCCTCATCACGTCCTTGGTTGGGGGACACCTGGATGGCTCTGTAACTTAGCTATTATAAAGAAATGCTCAGCTAACACTGAAACTCAAGTGTGGCTGTGGTGGCTTGTCTTGAGAGCCCAGTGGGTGAAAATTCAGTAGTGGTGTATCTGGGTCTCATGGCAGATGCATTTCTAATGATGAGAATCTATACTGGTTTCCACAGAGGCTGGACTGCTTTTCAGCAATGTATAAGGGTTCATCTATTTTCTACATCCATGGCAACATTTGTTTTTAAAGCATATTTATTACATTTCAAAATAATTATCCTAGCGAAAGGATGCCTTTCTCCATAAGTATAAAAGTTGAGTTTCAGATAATGTAATTTGACCATATACATCCCTACTTTCCCCCCAACTCCTGCTAGATCCACACCTTATCCTTCCATCCCTCCCAACTATTGTCTTTTTAAAATAACCCGTCAAGTCCAATTTGCTGTTGTTCATTTTGAGGGGGTAACATGGAACTCAATGTACATTTGCATTTTTGATGGTAATTAAGACTGAACATTTTCTCCTATATTTCTCATATGTATTTCCATTTATATTTATTTAGTCTCTTATAAACAGTTATTTTCATTAGCTCACTTACTGACAGCACCGTTTGTTTAGCTTATTGTTTAGCTTTTTGAGTTCTCTGTATACTGTAGCTATCACATGTTTTTCATTTTCTATTTGGCTGCATATGTAGCAGCCTCACATTGTGATTTTATAGAACATTTTCCCTATGTTTACTGATAACTTGGACATTCTCTTTTGTGTTTATTGAGATCTTTTCCCTGTTTTATTCCATTGGGCTAATGTTCATTTTTGTTATTACAAAATAATGTGCCTTCATGATGGAAGACTTTAAAAACCCAAAGAGTATAAAAACAAAATCTAAATTACCCATGGATCTATGCATAATGGACTGTTCTACTGGGGCCAATTTATATATTTTACATAGTAGTTAGAACTATAAGGAGTTACAAAGTAATGTTGTAGCTGTGTTCATACAAAAAGATCACATGTGTCCTTGTTTTACTTATGGGCCTCCAAAACACACAAACCCACATAAAGACTCATTAGAAACAAAGGAAAACCTCCTTTCTTCTTTACTGAAGGGAAATTGGTACTTAATCTTGGCTACCTAAGGTGAGTTTTATGAATGTACCTCTTTTCAATAAAATTTTGAAGTTATATAAGTGATACAAAAAACTCTTGGCTGAACATGAGTCCTTCTTGAAGATATAGGATTGACCCTATTGTTGATTTTTCTATCTTCTCAAGAATGTTCTGCTCAAGACAGGTCATTTGTTCCAATGTGTTTCCTCTATGGTTAATGACATCCACTCCCTCTCTCATTTCTGACCCAGATACCCAAGTCAACATTTAGTCCTGATTTTACACAGCTGAGCACTTACCGCATTTAGAAACATTTCTTCCTGACTGTCTACTACGGGCCTCGTCTGTCTTCTGAACTATTTCCATCCCTCTCAGTTGGCTCTCCCGCCTCTCTTCCTTCGACAATGTTCTTCTCACTCCAGTCCTGTCCATCTTTAATACCACAGTGGCCTTTCGACAATGCACATCTAGTCATGCCTTTTCCTTGATATATTTATTATCTGAGATGCTTCTGAAGGCTCTCAAATTAGGTCTGACCCTTTGACAGAATGAGTTTGTGGGTGTGGGGGGGTGTTTCCTAATCAGTCCCTGTGTCCTCTAGCCTTATCTCCTACCTGCAGAACCACTGTCTTTTCTTGGTCACCTTAACCATACAATAGGTTTCTCAAGTCTTTAGCACTTGCATTCTGAGTGTTTGGCATAAGCACTGTTACATAGTGGGAGTTTAGTAACATAGCAGGGATGCCTACAGAAACTAGTACAAAGTGGAAAGAAAGGGGAAGCGATACTCTTTAAGAACTTGCCATACAACAGGAGCTTTACCTGTGTTGTTTCTTTAACCCTCCTGTATTCCTGTGGTTGCCATAAGGGAACTAAGGCACGGAAGCCTAATGATTAGCTTAAGCTCACACAGCTAAGACAGTCCGGAAATAGACCTGGCTATCCACCATCATGCGGATGACCCACGGGTTATTCTAATAGTGATAAGGACAGCAGCTGTTAGATGGATTGTGGTCATAGCTCTTGGCATTTGTTTATAATGAAGAGTCTAGTTTCTCATTCATCATTATTCTCCAGATGTAAAATTAGTGGAATTATCCACCAACTTTAACTGATTAAAGAAAGGGAAGCTTAAGGATTAAAGAGCCTTGCCAAAGGTCACAGTCTAAGGTAGGTGCACAGCTGGGACCCAAATCCAGGTCTTCTACCCTGAAGTCCAGCAGGCGATGGTGGGGAGGACATTGCCCCAAAGGTAAGAAAGCTTCCAGATAAAACTTCAGTTCAGTGTTGCTGGATATCCTGGCAAGAATCCTCTCCATTCCCCTTGTGAGTCCACAGGCACCATGGCAGCTTCCAGGAGGTAGAAATAAAAAATGAGAGAATGAAAGTTTCCACCATTTCTGGAAGGTAGGGAATTCTGTGCATAAAAATAGTTTTCCTTATCAGGAAAAAATTTCAAAAAGCAGAAGGAAAGAGTCCAGTTTATACAAACATTTTTTTAAAAGCCCCAAGGAGGCCAGACCAATGTCATACAAAAGGCTCTGTTGGGCTATTGCCCGCTGTGAGCTCCTGGTAACCCCCTGTAGGCGCTGCCCACCTGGCCTGCCTAGGGAATCTCCAGTCTCCAGGAAGGACCCTCATTATTCAAACAGTTCCAGAAGGTGCAGGAGGACAGCGGTGACTTTGGGAGAAGCACAATCTTATCTCCAGGGTGAAAGGGACCATTTGTTGTTTATGTCCAGGGGAGCAGGAGGCACAAAGAGAGAAGAAGGGCGCCAGGAGCTCAGAGCTGATCTAAAAACCCTCGGAAGAAACAATGCCTTCTCCCGGGATGAGCTGCAGCCCTTCTGAAGACAAAAGCTCTCACGGATGAAATTGGTCTTTTGTGGTTCTGGCAAGAGGGAAGCCTGATAAAGCTAGCCTAACCTGACCCTCTCCCCTCCTCGCAAAGGAGACTGGAACTTATCTGCAAGTGGAGAAAGTTTGATCATATGTCCTGAACCTATCTGATCTCCTTGTCCCCCAGACTTCCCACAGAGGCCACCATGCTACTTCAGAGGCTCCAGGACATCCTGGTGACCTGCCTCTGAGTCCACTCTTAGGAGCCTGTGGTAGGCTACTTTTTTGTTTTAGCCTGGACCAAAAACTGCTGTTGACCTAGAGGGCTCTGGTTTTTTCTTTTTCTTTTTTTTTTTTTCAGTTTTGAACTTGAACTAAAAATAAAAACGAACCAGTAACTTTGAAGTGGGCCCAGGCCTGACTCTTGCTTGAACTGGTATGGGCCCTTCTCACCCTGCCAGCAAAAGCCCTCAAATTTCAAAGAGTGCCTGGCTGGACCAGAGCAAACTGCCAGCTGCTGCTCCTCCAGCCAGCTTGCCACATGTCCCTCCCCATATCCTGCTTTACCCCTCTTTGTGTTCCCTGGGGTCTGTGCTGGGGTCCAATTTAAGCTGACTTTGCAGGGAGTTGCTTTTCCAGGCAGCCCTCAAATTCACATTTAAGAGGTATTGTGGTTGTCCTGGGGTCTTGGAGACAACATCTCCCGAAAGTTTTATTTAGAATGTAGGCTGACTTGAGGAGGTCTGGAGGTGAGAGCAGTGGGAGCTAGGATTGGGTCACTGGAGCGTTTCCAAACCACTCCTCTACAGTTGTTGCCGTAAATATCAGGGGCAGGGAGGAAGGACCACACCTAAAGCAGGGCACAACTCATCCTACCCACCCAAGTCTGGCAGAGGGAAACAGGCTCTTCTTAAACCTTCCTTGGCAGAGGGTTTAGGCTGCCACAGTGTGAGATGCCTGTGGCTTCCAAGCCAAGGAGAAAGAGAACTTAGGCCGCCTTTCATTGGTGATTACAGAAGGCATTACAGGAATGACAGCTGTGCATGTGTCATCAAGACGATGCCCAGGCCACATTAGTCAGTGTTTGTTAGGGATAA
Organism: Mastomys coucha; assembly: GCF_008632895.1. Classification (NCBI taxonomy): domain Eukaryota; kingdom Metazoa; phylum Chordata; class Mammalia; order Rodentia; family Muridae; genus Mastomys; species Mastomys coucha. Next base: position 41,171,947 of record NW_022196906.1, on the reverse strand, counting down.
TGGTATTATCTCATAACATTGCCCAGAATAAGATTATCTTATAACATTACCCATAATATTATTATATTATAACATTACTGATAATAATATTATCTCGATAATAGCTTGCATCTTGTTCTTTGAACTAACCAAGTGATTTGGTATATGAGACAACTCTTCCCAACTAGAGGTGAGATATTGAATATATCTACATATGTGAGTTATGGATGTCTATATGGGCGCTTGTGTATGTGTACACATGTGTGCAATGTCTGTGTTAGTGAAAACACAAGTGAGTATGCATGCATGTGTGTTGGTGGAATGTTCTGAGACAGAGTCTCCTGATGTAGCCCAGACTGGCATTAAACCCTTAGCAATCCTGCTGCCTGAGTCATCCTCCAAAACTGCTGGGTTACCATGCTCAGATTTGAAAATATTATTTAAAAGTAACTCTTATTGAGTAGCTAGTATGTGCCTGGCAAAGGACTCTTTGTCTTCCAGTGCAGGGACTTACAATGCATAGACTTCTGTAGATGCCTGTGGGGGTGGAATGGACTTGGGGTTCTCTTTGAACTGTAGAAGTTCCAGGAACAAGTTTGGACAGGTACAGTAAGCTTGTTCCCATATTGAAAGGCCATGGTTTTCACTCAGCTCATTTTAAAAAACAAGATTTATTTATTTTATTTATATGAGTACATTGTAGCTGTCTTCAGACACACCAGAAGAGGGTATCGGATTCCATTACAGATGGTTGTGAGCCACTATTTGGTTGCTGGGAATTGAACTCAGGATCTCTGGAAGAGCAGTCAGTGCTCTTAACAGCTGAGCCATCTCTACAGCCCTCACTCAGCTCTTAAAAGCCTTTTAAGGACTAAAATATCACCACTTAAGAAGTATGATCTCAGGTTTTGATTTTGAAACTTTAAAAAAAAATGTAATCACTATTCCCTGAGAGAGAGAGAGAGAGAGAGAGAGAGAGAGAGAGAGAGAGAGAGAGGGAGGGAGAGAGAGAGAGAGAGAGGGAGAGAGGGGGAGGGAGAGGGGAGAGGAGGAGAGAGAGAATTATGTGCATATAGCAACAGCAGAAATCAGAAAGAAGATGGCACCAGATGCCCTGAAACTGGAGTTGCAGGGGTATGTAAGCCACTTTGTGGACACTGGGAACAGAAGCTGCCTCTTCTGTAATAGTAAGTGCTCTGACCTGGGAGCCACCATTCTAGCCCATGGTTCTGAACCCTTTGATGCCAAGGCCATTCTCCATTCCAGCAGCTTCACTCCTGTCCGTCTGTGCCTCGTGGATTCTGCAACAAGCACGAGATCCTATCGTACTATAAAGGACTCTGTTAAAGGTTGTCCCTTTATTTACTAGTTTACAATATCTTTCAAAATGTATTGCGTTTCATTTGTTTGTTTGTATGTTTGTGTGTGGATGTGGGCAGGGTGATCAGTGCTTTGGGAGTCACTTTTCACCTTTGATCATGTAGGTTCTTAGGATTGAACTCAGATCTTCTCGGCAAGCACCTTTCTTTCCCCACTTAGCTATCTTGCTGGCCGTATAGTCTCTTTGAAGACTGATTTTGTACCTTTTTTTTTTTTTTTAAAAAAGTTACATTTATATATTTGTATATATGTGGATGAACAGTGTTATGTTTGATACATGAACAAATTGTGGCATGATCAAATCACAGTAATTAGCATTCCTGTCACTTCAAGTAGTTATCTTTTCTTTGTGGTAACTCTTGAAATCTCTTCATTTAGCTATGTAAATATACAATGTATTGTTGACTGGAGTCTCTTAGCTGCGTAATTGCATAACAGAATTATCCATGTCTAACTGTAACTCTATATCCAGGGAGCAATGTCTGCTTTACCACTCACTCTTGCCTCCGTGGCAGCCATCTTTCTATTCTGTACTCCTGGGCTCAACAATTTCCATACATAGAAAAGGGAAAACAAACCTGTACTTTCTGCTACCATAGTAAATATGATTTACAGACATAAACACTAGACTCAAAACTCTAAAACTACTAGGGGACAATTCCATGACATTGGTCTGGGTAAGTTTCTTGGATATGATCACAAAAACATAGGCAGAGAGCAAAAACAAACTAATGGGATTGCAACATCAAAGCTTCCACACAGGCAGGTTACGGTCTCATATTCATAATCTTATCCCTGGTTTCTAAAGTAAGTTCTAATACTTAATAGATGTTTAATGAAATATTGTTGAGCTAGTAATGAAACAAGTCCTTTATTAGTAAAGTAAAAAAAGTGTGTGTATGTGTGTATCAGTGAGAAGACGTGTGTCAGGAAGCTCAGGGCTAGTTTTCTGGAAAGCAGAGGCAGCAGTGTTGGGCACAGAGCCAAAGGAAGCCATGTTCTCGTGTCCTGGTGATACTTGGATTTGGCTCTGAACCGGAACGTCTCCTGTACGCCTGTCCCTGCCAGCACCCCTGTGCCTTCACTTTCCATGGCATCTATTAATGATAAAAGTCCCTGCGGTTTATAATTACCAGTTTGACAAGTTCAGGAGTTCTCTGTTAATTATTATAATTAGCTTTCCACTCAGTGAGGCATCAGGAGTTTAACAACAATATTAACAACGGGAGGACAGCGATCAAGAATTGACTACAAAGAATTGACTGGAAAGACTTCCTTCTGCTGTCAGGAAAACTTATTAATGATGGGGAAATCTGCACAGCGGCTCCCCTCTGTCTCCTTAACTCAGCTGTTGGCTCTTCATTCCCCTTAGGAAGTGAGAAGCAACTTTCATGGCTAGTACTCAAAAACTGAAAGTTTAGAAACAATCAAGGAAGAAAGAAACCACTAACCTAATGGCTGTCTGCCCTTTTGAGCAGAAACCAAGTGGAGGCAGCAGCCAGGGAAGAAAGCACCTACTGAAGGAAGCTGCCAGCTCCAGCCTAGTTCCCAGGAGTGCGGGCAAATAACAGTACTAGGAGCAGGGAGTCTGGGGCTCATGGGAGAAGGTGCCTTGCTTACTGAACTGGCCAAGCTGATTGGGACAGTTTTGTAGTCATCTCTTAGTATGGTTTGATCCCATAGTACACTCTCATATCTCTCATTCACCTCCTACCACCGCAGACCTGCTGTGCTACTTTTCCTGAAAGACAATCCTTCTGACTCTACCCTTCATGCCAGTGATCCCACTCTACTTGTCAGTGACCACAGCCTTCATCCCAATGACTCCACCCTTCATCCCAATGACTCCCTTCACCCCAATGACCCACCCTTTATCACAGTGATCCCATCCTTCACCCCAGTGAACCCACTCTTCTTTTCCATGATCCTACCCTTCATTCTAATGACCTACCCTTTATCCCAATAATCTAGCCTTCATCCCAGTGATCCCACCCTTCATACCAATGATCTGTTCTTCATCCCAATGGCCCCAATCTTCACCCTAATGATCTCATTCTTCGTTCAGTGACCTCACCCTTCATCTCAGTGACCCCATCCTTTATACTAATAACCTCACCCTTCACCCTAATAACCCCACTTCAACCCACTAATCACACCCTTCAATCCTATGATCCCACCCTTATCCAAAATTACTCTGGAAGCTTCTGGTTGCTTTGGTACAAAGTACAATCCAGAACTCTCATTTTGCCACTTGGGTTCATGCAGCATGGGCCTGAGTTGTCTTTCTATTACCGATTGCAATCATTCACTGAGTCATTCAGATGATACACTTGCACTGTCTTCCATTTACCAGATATTGCCTCAAAGGTTGCCACATCAGGAATCCATAAGACCAAAACATTCTCTAGCATTGTTTCTAATGAAGGGCATAGAAGTTAAAACTCAAGAGATTAATAAACTGTATCAGCAAAGAGGATGAATTTTTGTGGGCATCAGACTATAGACAAAGAGATGTCTGGGTTAGCCTTTCCAAGGGGTGACTTGAAGTATCTAAGTCCAATACACAAACATCTTTTCTCAGTAGGATCACTGCAAGAGGGAAAAAAAAATGTGCTATCTTAGCACAGAGGTGAGACTCAGGGCCAAGCACTTAATTTTCTAGACTCCATTCTATTTACATTTTGGCATCATTGTCTGAAGTGAATTATTTTTGTGGGGACTGTGGAATTCATAAGGGGTACTCTGGGTCTTAGGGAAATATACTACATCATTCAAATAACACATGGGTAGCCACAGATACAACACAACTTGGCAGGGTAAAGAAAGGTGTGAAGGCAAAAAGACTAACATTTATCTAGTGCCTGTGATGTACCAGGTGTAGTAGTGGATTTTGAGACAGTACTAATTACATGAATCTAGATGGGGGTGGCCTGTCTACTGCCTTCTGACCACCTTCCCACAACACTCCAATAGACATTAAGGAGTAAATATGTAAGGTCACAGGGAGTGGAGCAAAAACAGTAAAGGATGGGAACTATTAAGAGTTCTTTGGAGGATAGAAAGAAAATCAGAGTGTTCATGATGCAATGGATTAAATGGTGGAAAGTAAGAGACAATAGGAGAAGAGAGGGGAAGACCCTGAAAGGCTTCAGGAGCTCAGAGTACCTGGATCTTCAGTGGCTGATTAGTTAGTTGGTTAGGCTTGGTGATCCCACTCTACATCTCAGTGAGCACAGCCTTCATCCCAATGAAGTGGGGTTATTAGGGTGAAGGGTGAGGTTATTAGTATAAAGGATGGGGGGGTCACTGAGATGAAGGGTGAGATCACTGACCTTTAATCTCAGCACTGGAGGGACAGAGGCATTAGGATCTTTAAGTTTGAGGTCAGCTTGGCTTACATATCAAATGCCAGGGCTATAAATTGTGACTATAATACAAAGACTAGTAGGAAATCTACTGATCTTTATCTCCTTTTCCATTCTGAATGATCAAATCACCTGGGAGGAAGGTTCATTTCTCTGGAGACTTTAAGTGAGGTAAGGCCTATATTCTGGGAGATCAGACTCGAGCAATGGTGAAGGTGAGGATATCCACTAACAAAAAGACATCTTCATTCTAATGCTTCCCATTGTCATGGTCCTCAACCTACCAGCCAGGCTTCTATTTCCCAGCAGGAGGTCATAGGGTGGCTCTCTGGAGAAGAGCATCAGAGAGACAAGACTTGTGTGCTGACAGGCAAAGATGCTCACAGTTGGGCATCCCTCATGTCTACAGTGGCCATCAGCTGATAAGACTCTGCATGAATCATCTAGGTAAATCTTGGTGCTTCATTCCAGAGGCTCACTGAGCATTTCAGAAAAGTACAAAAGCAGTGTCCAAATTAACCGGAAAACTCAGAGGAAAAGAAATGACAGAGGAGAGAAACCCTTGAAAAGGCCCTGAAGAAATGAATGGAGATGCTCCCTCATTCAAGACATAAGAATGACATAGTATAGTTTCCTCTAAAAGAACAATGAAGAAACAAGAAAAAAATCTCTATGTTGGCCAACATAGTTTTTTTTTAAGCACAATAAATAGAAATTTTATGACAATAAAATAAATTAATTTCTAAGAAAGTGAAAGCCAACAAAAAGGCTGAATATGAAATCATGGAAATATCAATATGTGGTTGTAATTTTCCCTGTTACATGGGAAGAAACTGAGGTGATGGGGAACTTTTGTTCTGTTACTAAAATCATAGCTGGTGGGAAAAAATGGAGCTGGGAGTTGAACCCATGTCTCTGGCCCCAGAGCCATGGGAAAGATAGACACAACAGTGATCTGCTGCGGATGTGCCATGGGAAGGGCCAAGGAGGCAGATGGGTTGGCAAACATCATGGCTTTACTTTCATGGCATTCAAATAGCTAGAAGGCAGAGGCTTCAGTTTAAAGAAGCAATTTGTGATGATCTGTAGGTGCTCCATCTTCTCTGAGGAACAGGGCTCTGTCCTCTTTCTATCTGGGGCTGGCCCCAAACCAGTGATTCCTTGTACTGGGTCCTTTTCTGGAACATGGTGCTCTTACATTAGACTTAGTGAGGTCATTTTCACTAAGTACCAGATAGGATAGAGGAGATGGTTGTACATCAGACCATTCATCTCAGTGGATTTAACTATGACATGTATTTCAAGTCAGGGGGAAGATGTGGTGGCAGAAGAAACATAACCACTAACAACTGTGACTGACAGGACTGCTGGTTAATGGGTCTCAGCTGAGCTGTGGGTTGTAGACAGCAGATGGAGACAAGAATTCATACAGCCCTGTTTCCCTTCTGTCCTCCCTTCCCTCTCTCATTCCTTTCCTTTCTTCTTCATTCTTTATCTCCTTCCCTACCAGCAGAGAAGACAAAGGCCAATGCTGTCTCTTCAACTGATAGATTAGTTTGAGAACATGATGTAACTTGTGATGTGGCTTACAGTTTCTGAGCTGAAGTTGCAGAGACTTGCTTCTGAGTCTTGGTAGATCACAGCAGCTTCTCTGTTTGATTGAAGGGCCAATATTCTTCCTGTTAAGCTTATATGAAGGCTGGTGTCCCAGAGGGAGCTCTGGCTCCTATAGACAAGCTTACTCACAAACAAGAAGCTAGAGGGTGAGGCTGTGTCAGTTCTATCCAGGCTGGAGGATTACTACTCTGTTATGGGAAACAGAGGTAGGGATGAAAACGGTCCTGGAGTATTGTGCTAATCAACACTTCCTGTAAAAGATAGTTTCAGGATTGGGGACTATGTTTTCTTTAGATCAAAAGCAAAAGCTTGCATAAATGATGCTTCCAGGGGTGGGATGGCAGCTGTGAAGTCTTCAGGAGATACTCTTTGAGAATACTTGTACAAAAGTCATGGTGTTTGGATTTTACATTGCTCATCTCCTGGAATACATTTTGATAAGCTGTATCGATTATGTTCTCATTGCTGTATCCAAATACCTGCAAAAAGCAACTCAAGAAAGACAGGTTTTATTTTTGGCTCACAGTTCAGAGGAAGACAGTCCATCATTGTCAAGGAAGGTACAGCAGTAGTAGCATGAGGCAGCTGATCACACTGAATCTTCAGTTTGGAGGGAAATAGACATGAATGCTAGTAATCATTCATTTTTCAGCTCATACATCAGCCCATAAGATGGTACTGATAACATTCAGGGTATGTCTTCTTCCCTCTCCTCAGTCGAACCTGTCCTAAAACACTTTCAGAGAAGAGCCCAAAGGCGTGTTTCCTCTGTTCTAAGTCCAATTAAATTTACAGTGAAGACTATCACATATTCACCCTCAGTTCAACTAGACCTTCAAATGCCTCATTTTTTAGCTGTGCAGTTTTCCCTGCTGCCCCTGAAGCCCATGTTTATTTCACAATGCAAAGTGCACCCAGTCCCTCTCCAAGGATTCCCAATGTCTTAAGAGTCCTCAAAATGTCCAAAAGTGTCAAGTCTCTTCTGGGACTCAAAATGATCTCTTAACCTTTAGCTCCTGTGTAAGTCACACTACAAGTTATATCGTGCTAATATGCAGTGGTACTGAGCAATCTCTACTTCAAAAGGCAAAGTGTGGTAGATAGCAAGAAAAAGGCAGAACAGGGCCAGCCTGAGAGCCAGCAGGGAACACACCAGTCCTTGCAGCTCTACATCCAACATCTCAGGTTTTCAGTGATATCATCCACATGTCAGCAGCTTTAGCTAGCCCCCATCCTTCTCCAGTTCTTCCATCTGTAGTGATGTATACTTTCTCCTGTGCTAGCTCCAATCCATGTTAAAAGTCTCCATGGTGGATTTCCATGGCTCCATCGTCTTCACATTCCTGAGATCTCTACTGAAACCTAAGACTCACCCTCAGATCAGCATCACACAGTTTTTTTCCTTTGGAGACTCATTCAGGGAATCCAAATATGCCACCCATTCTCCAGCTTCAGTGGCTTTCTAGAACCTTGGTGAAGACCTCCATGATCCCATAATCCTTGTATTTTGTATGCCCGCAAAACCAACACTTTTGTGGATGACTCTTGTCAAGGTCTGCTGTGGATTAAGATGTGGTCCTATCCTCTTCTATTATAGCTGTATTGGCTGTTGTATATGTTGGTGGCTGAACTTCCCTGACCAGCTGTGTCTATGGGGAAAACCCTTTCAGTGGTGCTCAGTCTAGTCTCTCACTTTTCAAATGAGTTGGGAGTTTAGAAGTTGGAGTCCTTGGCAGGTGGACATAGACCTTCCATATTGCCCCAATATGAAGTGCAAGGCTTCTCTGTATCTTTCCTGTCTACAACTTCAAATGTGCTCAGACTCTTTCACGACAACCCGAACATTTGTTCTATCTTCCTGATTTAAACTATTATAAACCTCAGTAAATGCAGTGAGCAATAGCCCTGCAAAAGGATCCATGTTATACTGTCTTGAAGTTTTCTCAACTCATTACTTTTGAATTCAGCTTCCCACAATTTTTAGGACATGGACAGAGACAAGTCAGATCTGTTGCCAAAATATAACACAGAATGGCTTGTAGCCCAATTCCCTATAGAATCCTTGTTCTCTTTTGAAGAGTTGTAAAGGCTGGCTTCTACTGTCCACATTTCTCTTGACATTCTGATGTTCTGAACCTCCATCAGAATGCCCATTAAGCTTTGATGGTCTTATCCTAGGTGTCTCTAGTCTACAGACCTGCAAATGCCTCCCCTAAATGAGTTCTAAATGCCTATAAACTGTGTGGTCAGACGGTGACAAGGACTCTACTACTGATATTGATTTTCTGAATTAATTACTTTTCCTATTGCTGTGACCAAATACCTGAAAAAAAGCAACTGAAGAAAAGGATGTTTTATTTTGACTCATAGTTTAGAGGAGCTCAGCTCATCAAGGCAAGGACAGCATGGCAGAGAGAATCTGGCAGGGTCACAGGTCACGTTGCATCCATGGTCGGGAAGCATATAGAAATGAATACTGATGTTTACCTGTCTTCTACTTTTTCCATTTTTTATTCACTGAATCACCCCAAGACCCACAGGATGGTAGTGAACACATTCAAATTGGATCTTCCCTCCTTAGTTAAACTTCTCTGGAAACATCCTCAAAATCATGATCACAGGCGTGTCTCTTAGGTGACTCCAACTTGCTCACATTAACCATAGAGATTTACTATACCAAGCACTGGAAAACTCTACAGGGAGTCACTCCTAGTTTTTGCTATGAGGAGAGAGGAAGCTTGTAGTCTAAAGATGTCACAGCACCATCCCAAGCAATACACCTAATCATCTTGGGCCCCAGCTGGTGTGTCTGAGTCAGGCATAGATCCAACTGCTTTATTCACTTTCTAGGGTCTCTATGGGAATCAAAATGCAGCACTGTATGAAATAAAACCTCAGCCACTAAATAAGGGCATTCCAGTGATGCTAGGATGGCAACTGTTCAGTCTTGGGGAACATCTCTCCTGAAGGACCTTCCATCTCCCTCTCTCTCTCTCTCTCTCTCTCTCTCTCTCTCTCTCTCTCTCTCTCTCTCTCTCCTTGTCTCTGACCCACAGAGATGTTCAGGATAGAACCCTCCTTGACCACAATCCACAAGCCTTCTCTTCTCTGTTTTCTACCCCACACCTAATATTAGTTTCCCTGCTTTTGAAAACAAGCCACAACTTGCACATCTATAATCACACACACACACACACACACACACACACACACACACACACACACTGAGAGAGAAAGAAAAAGAGATTACAATACATTCTATACCTTTTGCTCAGAAATGACACACACAAAAGAGGTCTTAAGACATAGTGATTATAACTTTCCTCAAAACTCATGGTACCTGGGAATACACACTAAGACTAAGGCTGAACAAATATTAGACAACTATCACTTTTTTGCATTGCCCACTTTACTGGAGCTGAGTGGGTTGCCTTTTCAAACACCGCAAGAGTGAGCCAGTCAGTCTGGATTCAAGATGAACATAACAAACCTTTCTTTCCTTTCCATCACTCTCTCTTCTTCTAATTTCCAGATATGTATGCAAACTAATTCTCTAAAATGGAGGCACTCAGAAAACTGTCAACATACTGTGTAGGTGACTTTGGTTTTTCGTTTTTTGTTTCCTAGAACCCATGTTATTCAAAACGTGGGTTGTACCCCAGATACACAAAGGGGAGGAGGTATGGCATGGTTCACTGGATCAATGATGGTGATGTGTACAGCTCTTGTTTCCTTCCCACCAACAATGAGCAGAAAAAGGTGGACAAGGCATGGGAGACTAAGGTCACCAGAAAGTACAGAGTTGTACTTTATCTTAAATGATACTCTGGCATCTGTGAGTAGAGTTAGACTAGACATGGGATCCCATTGGATAACATGTTCCATCAGAACCTGAAAGTAGCCCATAATATTGCCTCCTGAGAAGGAAGAAAGCAGTGTGGAATGCTGTAGGTTAGGCTGGAGCCTCCAAACGAAGGAAAGATTGTCCTGAGAGAACAATGTGCTCGAAAGAAATCATTCAGTAGCTCTGCCTGCTGGGATTAGAACCCAGAGTTCCATAGTCCCTTTGAGATCATGATATTTTAGCAACAGTTGAGGAAATAATGATAGAGCTTTCCAGATGTCACAGTAAGACAGGACTAAGTTAGCACTGTCAGTTTGCCCCAAGTCATCGCTTGTCCTGTTAGCCTTCATCTCCTGGGCCTTCTAAACCCCTCAGCTCAGTTTCTGAGTTTATATCCTAGGATGGTCATCCCTAGAGCAAATGGACTCCTGGGTCAAGAGCTATATGACTTCCCTATGTGTCTGGCATGTCTGATACTGTATATATTAATCTGATACCACACTATGTACACACATGTCCTTGTGCCCTAAGCTGTTAATGTCTCCTACATCATCACCTGGTGCTCTCCATCTTGGCTTCAGCCTCTTTTCCCATTGCCTAAAGTAAAGATTTCAACATGTCTTTCTGGTAAGTCTGTTCATATTAGGATGACATGGGTTCGAAGTAGGATTTTTCTCATTGCTCCAGGCCCCATCTGATGGTGGTCTCCAGGATCTGCCACTCTCATTTTTCCTGTTGGGGAGAGAAGGAGTTTTCTCTTGTCTCTGGAAGAGGGAGTGACAGGCAAGTCACAGTAGCCAGGGTTGGAAGACAGACTGTGGTTTCTCATCATTAGAAAAATTAAAGTATACAGACAGAAATGTGGTTTTGCTTCCTAACTGTATCCTGTCAACTAAATATTTCATTTAGGCCTAATGCCTGAGCCAAATGAGAATCCCGAGCAAAACTGCGCTATTAGAATACACTTAATTATTGATTCAGCCAGGCAAAAAATAAAAAATAAAGAAACCGGGTGGTACTCTAATTCCTCTTATCAAGCATCTCGAGTGCTAATATGCACTTGAACAGCTGCTATTATCCTGGGGAGCCCACTGTCTTCAGCTGCAAAATGTACAACTTCACACCAGCCACATGGAGAAGACAGACTGAAGGCAATGGCGGAGACACATCTTCTTCCTGCAGCTCAGGGAAGGCTGAACGGAAGCCCCCGGGCTGGTGACAAGAGTAGGGCAGGCTCCTCAATCCTCCTTCTAACTTTCCTCCTGCTTACAGGAGGAAAAGAGCATAGGGTCCTGTGATTGGTACATTGGAGTCAGGTCTGAAAATTGTGGATACTCGCAAAACATCATTCTTGTGTTCTTTCACGTATCTGCACTTGTTTTTGTAATAACAAAGATGATGACCGTGATACCATCGAGACCTCTAGAGGTTTCTCTGAGGCATCCACCTCTCATTCACACAGTGACTAAGGCTGTAAAGACTGAGGAGACATAGCTAGGGTCATGTAACATTAGTGGGACTGATAGAATTAAAACTTGAATCTCATCTCTAAATTATTTTGCGGTGATAAGAAAGAGTATAGGAGTTCAGAGATAGGGGAGGGTTATCTGCCCCTGCGTGTGTGGTAGGGAAATGTATAATTACATGATAGGTCTATAGCAAGACAACATTGGAATTTCAGTCTCAAAAGTGCCAGGAGTGGGAGGGATATCTCCTAATGAATTGTTGAGCAGGGGTGTTCCAGAGTTCCTCCTAACAATACAAGTTAGTAATATTGCTCTTGATTATCCATCCAGAACTTGCTGCTAAGACTTATTGCTGAAGACAGCACATACTTTGGGTCAGAAGACTTGGGGAAACATGCTGGTACTGGCTGAGAAGCCTTTTCCCTGCTGGTTAGATTTCAGAGTGCTGGACATTGTACACTAACCATCACCCTGGCAAGATGTGCTCATGAGTGTACTACTAGTATATTTGGGGATAACCAACTGCTTTCTGATTGAATTTAAGGCCTACTATATGCCTGGTGCTGTAAATCTGACTAAGGACCCATAGCCTGTGAGTTCATAGTCCTGCTATGGTTATTTTGCTAAATAATATCAAACAGCCCTATAAACACTTATCTCTGTCTCCTTAATTAGCACAGCCCCCAGTCTTCGTCCAAGAAGCTTCTTCAAGCAGTGGTGGCAGTTAATGGTAGAGACTCAGAACTGGTAGAGGGTAGAGATGTCTGTGGAGTGCTCAGCCATACCTGGAACATTTATATCACCCTTCCCCAGGGCTCAAGGAATATGCACATGAGAAAGACAGAAGAATGTAAGAAGAATGTAAGGTTGGGAACAACCAGCATGAAAAGCTGCATTCATGAATTCACAGCAGATGGGGTTGTTTGCAGAATACCTGCACATGATCAAGCCAGAAAGCGTGGAGGGGGGCTATGGAAAGGGACAGGTTCAGAGGTCCCCACCCTTAGCTGAGGAGCTGTTGACCATTGCTTGGTGTTAGGGACAGGAGAGTCAGTTTTCTTTAGGGATGTGGTCCCTGATAATTGGACCAAAACTCAGTGAGTGATCTCATATCCAAGAGTATAAGGGCAGTATAAATTGGATTCAATAGGATACACACGCACACATACATAAATACAAATATATATACACATTTATATATGAAATGATATTAGGATGAGGTAGGGGTGGGAGCAAAATATATTGTATTCATGTAAGAGATTCTCAAATAATAATAAAGATTAAAATATTATATTCAAATGCATTCAATCTTACTGCACAAATGTTTTGTTATCTACATTTTATACTTTCCCTGTTCACGTGTTAGGTTCCATCGCTGTATTTAATCTATAATTCATGTGCCCATCACTCTAATTAACAAGCTATTACTGTACTTATTTTATCATTTGCTCTTCCTTTCAATCCATCTTTCCTTCCATTACTCACTCAGGCTTTTATTATCTGTCTATTTCCATCCACCCATCCAGTCATTGAGTTCCAAGAATGTGTAAGAAACTTCAAGGTAAAGAAGCCCTCCAGTCAACACTTCAGACAAAGGACAATCTTTCCACTTCAAAGGTAAGGCACTGCCTCTGGGTCACCTCCCAGAATCAAAATGTGGAATTTTATGACTATCATGTGCTTAGAAGGACATTATGACCAAAGCCAAGAAAGTTAAAAAGTCATTAGAAGAGAGAGGAGAGAGAATTAACAGGTTGAAGGAGCCTTCATAGGCCATGGTGTCCCTTGTGTCCCTACCTCTCTGAAGGTGGGCCTGCTACTAAATCTTAAAAGTAATCTCCAAAAGTAATTTCTTTAATGGTCCCACAAATGATGCTGATTCATGGCTGTTGTATGCTCTTTCCTCTGAGTCAAAGTATCCCTTGCTAGAGGGAGAAAGGAGGCTTGTAAAACTCTTGGGTGAAGCTATAGGCAAGCCCACCCCAGCAGGGCAATGCAGCTGATATCTGAGTATCTCTACTCTTATGTGAGTTATTCCCTACCTGCACGTGTGAGTTATCCCCTACCTGTAGCCCTCAAGGAACCCCAATAAAGTCATTGGTTCACCAAACTAAACTCAACCAAAGTTGTCCTTCCCTTCCCTTCCCTTCCCTTCCCTTCCCTTCCCTTCCCTTCCCTTCCCTTCCCTTCCCTTCCCTTCCCTTCCCTTCCCTTCCCTTCCCTTCCCTTCCCTTCCCTTCCCTTTCCTTTCCTTTCCTTTCCTTTGTCTGAGTTGAATAGACATTTCTTCGCCTTTCCTCAGGAAAGGTCATGCAATTGCTGTTATTGCTGTTGTTTTTTTTCTCATTAGTCAGCCATGCCAGTTTGCTCAGAGCTGCAGAGATTCCACAGTAGGGATGCAATGGGTTGGTCATCATATTTCCTCTGATGCTATAACTCCTTCAGTCTGGATTCTAACTTCCTTCTGTTTATACAAGTGTTTCTTAGCTCATGGCCTGACAATATTACAAAGGCTCACCTAGATATTTTTCTCTGTTTAAGAGTTCAGTTCATGGCAATTAGAGTCATGGTCAGATAACTTGGATGTGTACAGAAAGGCTGTCGTCAACCTTTCATTGCTTATGTACTCCACCTTTGACTCTCCTGATACTCAAAGCTCTGCATATTAGTTGCTTTTCTTCTTGCCATGTCAAAATAGCCAGCAGCAGCAAGTTAACACAGTGTATTATGACTCTCTAGAGGAACAGAACAGATAGACAAAATATATCTTAAAAGAGGATTTATTAGATTGGCTTGCACAATATGGTCAGAGTAGTTCCACAATATCTGATGCCAAAGCTTAGAACCCAGTAACTAACTGCTTACTTCGTCCATGGCCCAGGACCTCAGCAGTTCCAGCTTGACACAAAGAATTGGAGGGTTCCTAGGGATCTGCTGGTCCTAAGTTAACATTGGCAGTCGGAAGTTAGTTCCGATATCATCAAAGGAATCAGGTGCAGCTGCAGCAGCAATAGAGTAGATTAACTCAATGGTAAGAGTGAAAGTCAAGCTAGCCAGAAATAAAAGATATCTCCTTTCATATCCTTTAAATGGGCTACTACAAAAAGATGCCACCAAGCTTAGGATGTGTTGCCTCATGTCCATTAAGACAGCCAAGGTAACCCTTCACATGGGCCAAACTGATTTAGACAAGCCCTATGGAGACTCTCCTCAGGTGAGTCTAGGCTGTGTCTAGTTGACAATCAACCAACCATCACCGGAAATGAGGATTTGTTTTGGTTCCTAGTTGAAGAAGGGACACAGAAAATACTGTAACAGGAGTGTGTGGCAGCTGCCACATAGCATTCCCTCAAGGAGGAAGAGGTAAGTACTGTGTTCCACCTACCATCTACTTTTTATTCCATTCCAGAATTCCAACTCATAGGCTGGTACTGCCCACATTTAGGGTGGGTCATCTATTCTCAGTTAAACCTTTTTGAAAACACCATCATAAAGGCACCCAGAGATGTGTTTCTTGGTGACTTCAATTCAGACATGTTGACAGTAGAGATTAACCATCACAAGCCCTCTGGGAGGGTTAGGCCCAGCCTGGGGTTATATCCTATTTGCTGTGTATTTTGTGTATAGAAAGTTCCTCATCCAGCTAACCTGATGTCTGCTTTCTCTTCCCTTAGAAAAGTGATGAGGCAGTGCCTTCTGACCAGTACTGAGCTTTCTAAAACAAGAAACCAATGTCTAAAATCTTTCTAGCTTTGCTCTTCCTTTTTCCTTCTAAGTGTGTGTCCTTTTCTTGCTTTGCCCTCCAAGGCACCATTTCCTGTTTGTATTGTTCTTTGCTTTTCCTTCCATTATTCTTTGAGCCCAGAGCCCAGACAGGACACGGTGTCTAAAGGGACACCAGCCGCACATAGTATCCATGTCTGCTTTGAAGAGTGTTGTGGTTATGTGAGCCCAAGAGGTCCTTTGGCCAGGTGCTGACAAGCTTTATTGCAAGGCCTGTGAACAAGGCATGAGGCCTGGGGGAAGCCACAGAGGCAGCATTCTGTCTTCCAGAGGAAATCACATACACCAGCTCTTTGGAAATCCCCACTCCCTGTCCCTTGCAGGGTCTGTGATCACTGGCTCTGCCTCGACGATCGCCTTGGCTGTTCTGGGGAGCACGGTAGCTTCTTAGTGTGCTCATGTAAAAGGAAATGTCCACAGAGGCCTGAGGGATACACAAAGCAACCAGAGGTTTGTGGTGTGAAAGAAAACAACATTGGCGAGTCAGAGGATGGAAAATAGGAAATCAATGGTATGTGAAGCCTGGGCAGAGCAATTAGGACCAGGGGACTGGATCTTGCCCATGGCTGGTTGCTTAGTAGGAATTATGGCCAGGATTGCTTCTTCTCCTGGAAGTTTCTGAGCCTCCTGTCATTTCCAGACCACGAAGCTAATGCATGGAAGAAATGAAGGCTATAAGAGTGGTGCTGGTTAGATGATGCACACATGTAGGGCTGCATGCGCATGCATGCAAACACCACCCCCCCCACACACACACAATGACTGCATATATTTTTGCCTCCTTGTGTCTATGCCTTTTATACTGTGATTTTTTTTCTTTCTCCCAACTTGAAGGGGAATCTGTTTCTCAAGACAGATACTTAAATCTGAATAGATACTTTAAAGCTCGTTTTAGCCAACAAAATGCAGCAAAACCCGTCATGAATCTGTTCCAAGTCTAGAAGTTAAGAGCTTGCATGCTCTGCTCTCTTTCCAGGAGTAAGTGTTTCTGTGTGGAAACCTGTTGGATGGTGGTAAATATGTGGTCCCATTATTCTGTTACCACAGAATTGCCATAGCCAATCACTAGGTGTGGGTATGAGGCATCCTGAAACAGTTAATCCACAGCCTATCCACTAGATGACCACAGTCACTTTAGGGAAGCCAAACTAAGTTGGCCATGCATGGCTCACATCTGTAGAACCTCTCAGCAGACTTGGGAGTAATTTCAATACTTTTTGAAGTCATTTGGGTTTGGAATAGTTCACTGTGTAGCAGCAGTTAAATGAGACACAGGAAAAAAGGGTCTAGGGAAAACACCTCGCTTGCTAGGCATCGAGGATGTTAGGGTTAATCTAGGCTTCTCTGTAATCTGAGTTTATCTCTTTCTCCCTTCCCCAAGTATATACCAAGCAAGTTATATCTTACTGAGGTCTCTGTAAAGTGTGCACTCTTGTTCTGGCCTCTGTGGCTTCCTCTTTCAGGGACATTGTCTCATTCTTCCTCTCTTTTTGCCTGGTTAATTCTTACCTTGTCACTCTGCTTAGCTGTCACTTCCCCTGTGGTGTCTCACTCTGTTCCTTAGTTATATTTCGTTTTGTCTTCCCATTGCTTACTATGTTATTTTGACAACCCTGTGTCCCTCATCATGAGCACAGATTTCCCCAAAGCCACTTGGTGATTCTGATGAGAATTCAGGAATGAAATGAGGCTACCTGTCATGGGTAGAGGTCTGTGTTTGAGTGTGTATGTGAGTGTGTCCTGTGTGTGTGTGTGTGTGTGTGTGTGTGTGTGTTTGCATGTGAGTGTGTCTGAATGTGTATATCTGTATGTGTGCGACAATGGGTGTATTTGTCTATGGGAGTGTGTGTGTGTTTGATGTGTTGAGGGACTGTTCCTGCCTAGATACCACTCTCTTGGTATCTCCTCCTTTTCCTCAGCCATCTTTGAGCTGCTACTCTTGTGAACAGCCCCTCCCTCCTCCCAGCAACTGCAGGGTTATCTCTCAATGCCAATTCTCCTGTCAGTCCAGTATCAGCAGAGAAGTGAAATGGAAGCCTGATGTTTCTCTTTGTTGTTCTGTCCAAGAATTTCCACAAAGCCACCGTCAAAGGCTGTTTATGAAATATTTTTGCAAGGCAGAGGAGGAGCATATGATGGAGATTTTAATGTAGGCATCGGCTTGTTGTTGGAAGTCCTTTGGATGCCCCGGCACTATGACCCTCTCTGAGGTTTCCCTCTTCCTGGTAATAGATTGTCTCTCTTTATCCTTATAAACACTTTTTTTCTTTCTTTGTTTCCATTGCTACTTTCCTGACTCTTCCTACTGGGGCTACTGCACTGAAATAAATCCTCACGTCTACAATGCAGAGATACTCCTTGGTTGCCATCCCTCTGGCAGGGCAGGCTGATGAGTCCTCTCACCATCCAGAGCACCATCCAAGTGTATCACTAAAGAGACGATAGCTCTCTGGTTCCTGGAGCTCTGCTGTCAGCTCCAGCGTGAGTAATTTCTTTTCTATCCACATATCATTTTTGCCCATTTCCTGATTTATCCATTCTTTCCATAGAGCAACTTAAAAGCTGTTTCTACCTTGGAAACATGAATATGCTCTTGGGCTAAGCAGAGACAAAGAACAGGTAATCAATGCATATTTACTATTTAAGTGATGCCAAAGTCAATGCATGAAGGGGGTTGTATGGGCCCATGGTAAAACTGGAATAAGGACTGGACCTAGACTTACAAGAAAGGATGCACTCACTTTGATTAAGGAGTTCTTAGAGAATGTTAAGAGTTAAAAAAAAAAAAAAGAGTGGGAGTGGGGTGGAGGCCTGTTACAGTGATAAGGAGAAAGCTCTGCTTGAAATTAGATAGTCAAAGGTCTTAGCTGAATAGCCTATAAGGAAGTAGGAAGTAACGGAAGGCATGAAGATGGGACATTGTGACAGGCATGGCGATCTGAGGCCTTGGAGGTCTCTTTGCCCTGTAGTGCATGGCTGAGTCAGGAGGATAATGGAGTGAGGCCAGGGAGGGTTACTTCACACTTCAAATTGATCCAGCTACTTCAGAACTGTTCTCCTCACTTGGGCATTTCCACGTTTGCATGCAATAAGACAGGTGCATGAGGACTGCCTGCATCAGACTTTAGGATCAAGTGAGACACTGCTGGCAAGTTCTCGATGCAGACGTCGCTCTCACTGAAGTGCTCTAAGGACTGAGTTCTGTAGCAAAACTGTTTTCAACTGTACATTTCACCTCTTAGTAGCTGTGAGAGTTTAGGATGAAGAAATTCCAGGGCCCATATTTCCCTCACTTCCAACACTAGGACAGAGTACCTAGGAGTGCTAGGAGCTCCTATAAAATAAAATGCTCTGAGGTAAGTACTTAGAACTTAGTTTCTGACATTCAGTAGATTAGATTAGTAGATTCTGACTTAACTATTAAGTTAACAAATACTTTCCAGCCACTGTAGTGTGTCCTATGCTTTACTAACCTAGATGAACACAAAAAAAATTGAGCTGTGCCTGCAGGTGCTTGTGGGTAGACACACCTTAATGTGTTGTCCTGTATATACTGTCTGAGGTTAGGGAGTGTCAAGCAGGGAGGGTTTATCCTAAGTATTCCACAAAGGTTCCAAAAATGAGCTCTTTCTACTAAGCCAACTCCTGACCCCAAGCAGAGATAAGAAAGTGACAGTTCCTTCTGGAGTCCTCTATGGGGTACCCCCACATGGCCACATCCCAGGTTCCCCTATGAGATTTCCCCATTGCCCAAAACTCGATGAGGTCTGACCTTGTAAGACGGGATGAGCTCTCAGCCCAGAGCAGTATGACTGCAGCTGAGGACGGACCCATTCATAACGCAGGCACCGACAAACCCTTTAGCGACATGGCTGAGGGCGGGCTATTACTTACAATGTAGTTAGTGTCGCTTAACCAGAATGGATGGGGTGCAGTATTTGAGAGAAGAGCCCTAAGTCTGATGGAGAGGAAAATAAGTTACAGGAATGGTAGGCTTGTCTGGAGAAGCAGGGGACAGGGGCACAGGTTACGACTCAAGACAGGTCATGCCTGCTCGATTCCATTGTTCTCTCCTTTTGGTAAGTGTTGAAGATTAAAATGTCTAGGGAAGAGTCAGATGAAGGATTAAATCTATATTCAGAGAAAACCAGACAGGGCCGCAATGAAAATAAGAATTCTGAGGGAGAAAGAGCAGCAGGGGTTAGGGACTGTGAGAAACATGGCAGTGGGGAGGGACACTAAAAACTCTACTGGAATCCTAAGGCTTGATGCCCACACAGAAGGTCTAGTTTTGCTACCTTAAGGGTCTACTCTGCAGTCGTCAAAGTTCAGAAAACTGTTCCTCAAAGGTATCAAAGATAGCCCTTGGCTGACTGTGCCGACTCTCTTTGCAAATTGCCAACTTCTAAATCTCACCATGATTTCTTTTCATTTATGGAGTCTCTTACTTGTGAGGATTACCCAGAAAGATGTGGTAGATATATTTGCTCATCCTTTCACACCATACTTGCGTGCCCTTAGTCGATTCCTCAGGGTCCATAAGTCTTGTTAAAGGATAAGAAAATAGATCTGAGAGCTGCTCCTTAGAAACACTTAATGGCATGCATTTGAGAGGACGGCCTAGTGGGTCCTAGACTACCAGCCCCTAGTTCAAATCCTAGTTCCCTTGTAAAGTCTTTCATGAACTTCCAGGCCCATGTTGCTTTCTTCTGCCTGGTAGTGGAGTAGAGTCACTTAGCTGAAGATTATACTGGTTTAGAGGAGACAAATGGGCTGGCAAAGTCTGAAACTTTTGAGCCATGTGACTTTAACTCTCAAGTCTCTGATTCTTGCTGTAAAATTGACTGACCACAATGCCAGTCTCACAGTGTGGTTGTGATTATTAGTACTTAGTTCTGTACACATTCAGCAAAGATTGTGCCCCTCATTCTTTCTCTGCTCCTTTTCCAGAATTATGAGTAAGATGACTAGTCTCTTATGGGATTCATGAGATTGGCCACCTCGTTCTAATATTACCTCTAAATGGCCAGCTGGCTTTCCGTGAGTCATTTCAACTTAACCTTTCAGATTTTTAACCTATGAAAGGTGGGATGGACATTTCCCAGAATTGTTGGATTAAAAGAGAAAATAGATGGGATTCTTTTTTCTTTTCTTTTCTTTTCTTTTCTTCTTCTTCTTTTTTTTTTTTTTAGATGCTAAGATATTAAACCAGGGGGAGCTGGGAGATTTTATGTAGAGTCAGCCTTTTACCAGGACCTCATGGAGACAGCATGGAACTTGCACCATTGGAAAACAGAGCTCTAAAGACAGTGTTTTTTGTTGTTTGTTTTTTTGTTTGTTTTGTTTTTACAGGCAGACATAAAAGTGAGGGTTAAAGCTTATAATGGACCCATGCTGGCTGGTGATCATTCTAGTCTCTTTGCCTCCATTGCTCATCTCAACTGATTGGCTTTCAGATAATGGCCAACCTCGAATGAGTGTACCTTCATTGCTCTCAAGCCAGATGGAGTACAGCTATACCTGGTAGGTGAGATCATCAAGCTATTCAAGCTGAAGGGGTTCCGCCTGGCAGTCATGAAGTTGGGCTTCTGAAGAACACCTGAAGCAGCATTACATTGACCTGAAAGACCGACATTTCTTCCTGGGACTGGTGAGGTACATGAACTCAGGGCCTGTGGTGGCCATGATCTGGGAGAGGCTCAATGTGGTGAAAATGCGCTGAGTAATGCTGAGGGAGACCAATCCAGCAGATTCTAAACCAGGCACCATTTATGGGGATTTCTGCATTCAAGTTGACAGAAAGAAACATCATTCATGGCAGCGATTCAGTAGAGGGTGCTGAGAAAGACATGATTTAAGCCCGAAGAACTGATTGACTACAAGTCTTGTGCCTATGACTGGGTGTATGAGTAGATGTGGACAAACCAGAGCCCTTTTCAGCATGACCGATGGGTTCCTGGACACAGCTCTTCATCCCACTGACTGGATGGATCATTTTCTCTAATACAATAAAGACCTTGGATCTGGGGTGGGGGGTGAGTTTATAATGGAAAATGACTTAATAAATATCACGGAGTTAAAATTTATCAAGGAGTTAACATGCCTTTGCTTGTTACTATATGCTTCCCTGTGATACAGTGGTGACCCAGATAAAGGTGATGCTCTGCCACTAGGTGTACAGGCTTGAGACTTAGAAAGATGATATAACCATCAAAGCAAATTGACTTTCTGAGACTTCCTACTGTTGAGGAATCCATTTCTTTAGATTAATATCCACCCCTACCCCCAAACATGTACAACACACACACATGAGAGAGAGAG
>NW_022196906.1:41080496-41150182 GCF_008632895.1 Mastomys coucha | reverse complement strand
AGAGAGAGAGAGAGAGAGAAAGAAAGAGAGAGAAAGAAAGAGAGAGAGAGAAAGAGAGAGAGAGAGTTCACAGTTCCTGTTTTCTTCAGCCACTCTTCAATGATATATATGACTGTGGCAAGTATCATGTTCTCCTTCGCTTTTCTCATCCCTGAAGACAGATAGGCAAGTAAAGTGCACATAATTCCATAGTTATTTACTAGGTGTTGAAACAAATAAGCACTGCCCCTTCTTTCTGTTGTCTCAGTTCACATGCAGCACACAGGACCCAACCTCTCTCAGTGTTGCCTCTGTATTCTCATCTAGGGACATAGAAGACTTCACATTTATCAGGTAGATGGGAAGAAAGAACATTATTAAGCTCCATGACTTGGAATTATTGCATACCACTGTCTCTCATATTTTGTTAACAATGCTAATGGAATTGCTATAAGAGAGGCTAAGAATCTACAGCCCACTACTGAATAGCAGTTTATGTCATCAGATCTGCAGCATAGAGGCTGGCTAGCTCTGCCACTGAAAGAATCCATTCCATGTAATAAGAGTAAAATTCATCGGAAGGTGACATAGGAAGTCCTTCTTTGAAAGGAATGTCTTCCCAGCCTTTGCCACGAAGAGTTTATCTTTCTCCCCACATTGTGGATGCAGCTTTAGAAACTGAGAAGAGAATATCTGGGCCAGCAGAGTCTGAGAGCCAAGAATGAGCCAAGAAATGTTTTCAATCTGGCTTCTGTGATACCCATGCAGGATAGAAACACCTGACCACAGAAGAACGAGAAGACAAGAAATACTTGAAAGATGAGCGGAGAAGTAAATGAAAGAAAAATGGAGTGTTTACAGTAGCTTGTGCTCTTGTGCAGCAGAAGAGACAAGCATAGAAGAAGCTATGCTGTTTCCATTTTCCTCTTTCCACTTCTCTTCCTTTCCTAATAACCTTGGGCAGATCACCTGAACCTGTCATGAACCCATTATTCAAATGTCTGTAAAACTCACTGCCTTTGAGTTATACATGTAGGTGATGTTCAGAATATACCAGAAGTGTAAGGACAAAATCTGAGGACTAGCCACCAACAGACCATGTCCTACTTGAACACCATGAAGTCTGTTCTCTCCATGTTGGATCCCTCAAAGCGCTAACTAGAGGAATGCTCCAAACGCCATGTGGGTTTCTCATCTCCATGTTCTGACCGCTCTGCTCTTGAGGTTCATTGTTATTTCAGATGTGGTCCTGGAAATGAGCACAATTATCCTGATGTGTATGGACAGTTGGGTGCACAATAGGTTGGGATTATTAACTCTCTTATTCAGGACACTACATTTCTATTAATGTTACATTAGCTTTGTTGAAAGTCATGTACCATGCTATTACATAATGAGCTTACAGTCAACTAATCCCCTATGGTTTTGTTTTACATGAATTTCTGGAAAACGAAGACTTCTCCTCATGCTGTATTTACACAATTAATTTTGGATGGGAGAGGTGGGACCTTCAGTGTACCTCAGGTAAATTTCATCTTGTGTATTCTGTCCCATCCTCTAGTCTGCCTTTTGAATCTAGATTTTATCACCCAGAGTTATTAGCTGTCCGCCCAGCTGGGTGCCATCTGCAACTTTGATAAGCAAGCTTCTGTGTGATTTAGGCAGGCATTTGTGATGGTCAAGTTTCAACTGTTTTGCATAGACTATTGTTAAAATGAGATTGTATCCCTTTGCATATATTAGCCAATGAAAAGAAAATTAGTAGACCAGTCAATTTATGGATGAGCTACTGCCTACCCACAAGGTGACATGCAAAAAAAAAAAAAATTCACCTTGCCTCTGTTTCACGTTTCTCTCTCTCCTGAGAGGAACCAGGGACTGAAGACAATGTTTCTTGGTACTGATTAAATTTTTTCCTCTTGTTTGAAGTCTAATAGATGTCTAATAGGCACAGTAACCCTCAAATATCCAGTGCAAAATGTCTCTTTTCCCTTGAAATCCATTCTTCCTTTAGTCTGCTTCATCTCTGAACCCGACAATTGCATTCTTCCAGCTGCACGGTTTGTAAGACCTTAGTGTCATTGTAGAGTCATATTTTCCCTTCACACCCCAAATTCTAGTTATCAACAAATTGTTTTGCCTCAAGCTTCAGAAACTATCCAAGACATAGTTCTGGGTATAGTTCATCATTTCAATTACCACCACCCTGAGCTGAGCTGCCACAGTCATTGGCCTGGACTGGTGCTATAGCTTCTTCAGCTCTCCTGAGTCCCACCATTGCCCAACTACAGTGTGTCCTCCTCTGGGGTTGCATAAGCCATCTTTTAAGACTCAAAGTCAGATCACATCCCCCTTCTGCTTGAAACACCTCAATAGCTCTAAGTTTACTCAGAAGAAATAACTTATTACAGTCCAAACCATCTTGGGGAACAAGGTCCCTCTGTCCACTAACTTCTCTGGATATTCTTCCTTGCTCATTGTCATCAGGCATAGTTCTTGTTGGAAAGATTTTCTAGAAAAGACTTTCTGATCCTTCATTCTGCTGGATGGCTCCCTTCCTGCTCAAATATATCTTACATCCCCTGACTAACCTTAGGGGGTTTGTTGACCATTCTACTTCTTATGTTCTTGACCAACCCTAGGAGTCTCTTGACCATCTGTACAGAACACAACATCCTTTTCCACATCCCAGTCTTTTCCTCTCCTTATTCTATTTTTTCTCCATAACATTACATGTTGCCTAGCATATGTCAACTTCTGGTTTATGGCATGTGTTTTACCAATAGATACAAACAAGGGTTGCCTTTGCTCTGTACTACATTCCTGCACTGAGAATATGCCATGTACATAGGTAGCTCTGGCTCCCTGTAAATATCTGTGAAGTGATTAAGCCAATGGCTCTAGGTTAACTTTCAGACTTCCAAATATCTCCCTGGTCTAAGTTTCTACAGCTATACTATGACCAAATACTTACTCGGTAGAATTCAAACGTATTTCTCTCAATACTAGGGAACCCTTCCTTCTAGTGAAGATATACATATGCAGGAATCAAATAGATAACATTCAACCAGAAAAGCTCCCCTTTTGATTATATTAATGAGTCATATTAAAGTGAGCTCTTCTGGCTAAAAAGAGAGCAGAGAAGTTATTTGAAGAGCCTCAGTTGCTATGCCTGCTCCAAAGTCCTTCTCATAAGGAAAGTTTAAATAAAAAACAGCATAAAACTAAAATGGACGTTGATCATTATGATGAGTGCAAGTTACCAGAATTCATAGCTAAGAATAACTGTGTATAATACATCATCATTTATGAGAGATTTTTTCCTCCAAAAGGGGAAGCAATTATCTTTTAAACCTTATTTGAGCTCTGCTCTCACTTCTTCCTGCCTTCTCTCTCCCAACAGTGACATGGGGGATGGGCTAGAAGCTCACTGAAGGTCTTGTTTCAAGAAGATAGGAGCATCTGGAGCAACCACAACATCTGGAGAAAAAGGGAGCTGTAGATTTTAATGGAAGATGTACCTGGCATTTCCTAAGTCATTCAACCCATTGCTAAAATAGAAGGACATCCAGTCTCCCAGATGAAACACAGGCTCAATTAGAAATTGCGCTGAAATTCGAAATTACAACCATTTCTCCCCCCTAAACGACAGGATTACATGGCATCACCGAGAAACTGACAGGTAATTTGAGAAACTAAGGTTCCTCGGACTCCATAGTTAATGGAGAATTTAGCACCAATTCCTGTGTAATTTGCACTTCTGAGAAGCAGAATTATTATAAAGTCAGACATCTCCAGCACTTTCAACTCTTGAATCTGCCAGGCTTTAAGATGACCAGGAACGTAGAAGGACTAGGGTCAGAGGTCACCATTTCAATATCTGAGCCTGCCCGGCTCCCCCAAACTGGCATTTGAACTGAAGAGTTGGAAATTGGAGGTGACATTCAGAAGTCTCTGAAAATTATAACCCCGACTTCCTCGTGGAGACGCTTATCTGAATCCTAGCTTACCCTTTGATGAGGTTACTGAAAAGGCACTCCGCTCTGAGCTCTTGAAAGATAACAGACAGCGCCAGTGAGGCCCCAGTGTATCCCTTGGGGGAAAACAGTAGCAGTTGTAACAAGTGGGTACACTAATTAAAGGGTCTGGGTGACTTTGTGAGGATGAGGGAGTCTGCCCCCGATGCCTCTTCTCTCTGGGCTTCTCACCAGAGAGATGGCCTGAGCCATGGGGCTCTTTAATAAGTGCTCCTCAACACTGCTGCCCCAGGAAGCAACATTTGTGCTAGAAGGGGTCACTCCTGGAGACCATGGCTGCCCTGCTCCTCAACTGGCTGTTCCATTTGTCTTCTTGCCCAAAAGGGATGAAACAAAATGAGAAACAGACACCAGAGCCCCCACTTCTTTCTAAGGCATCAACCAGGGCATGACAATCCCGCAGCAGGCTCTGTAGCCAGCACTGTAGTCAGAGCTCTTTTGACATGCAATGGCAGGGGCTACTGAACGCATGCTGGCCTCTTTCTGAAGTCCACCCTACTCAGGGCCCACACATTTTTTTTTGGACTCTTCTGTTTCTGTTTACCTGGCTACTGAAAAATACATAGATGCAGAACTTTCAGACAAGGCCCACAAACCCAAGAATTGCATCTCAAGTTCCTTGCCAGTGGCTCAGTGCATGAAGGCGCCCATTCTGTAGTGTTTATTAGATAGAGGTGTGTGTCCTGGGAGCATGCTTTCTAACATTTGGCCTGCAAAGTAGGAGCTGCAGGGTCCACAGTCCTGCTTCCTCTGCCTCCTGCTGGCTGTGTGACATCAAACAAATTAGTTTGCTCCTGTAATCTCACCCTCTTTACCTGTCATGAGAAGAAAAAAATGAAAAATGACTAGCACAGCTGTAAAGGCCGAAGGATTAATACTTTGGGTTATTGGTCAAAATTACAATTTCTGTTTTTTAAGTACATGGGATTTAGGCAAAACTGTTTTGAATAGTACTGGGGTCATACTACTACTACTACTACTACTACTACTACTACTACTACTACTACTACTAATACTACTACTACTACTAATAATAATAATAATGATGATGATAATATAAGGGAACTAGTGAGATGGCTCAAGATGTAAAGTCACTTGCCACCAAGTCCAATGACCAGAGTTTGATCCCCATGATCCACATGGTGGAAGGAAAGAACTGATCCCCACAATCTGATCTTTTGTGTGTATGGTAGGTACACACACACTCACACACACACACACACACACACACACACACACACACACACACACACAGAGCTGGGGAGATATCTCAGTTACCAGTTATTTGATGCATAGGCAGAGCCTGAACTAGATCCCCACCAACCATTGCAAAGGTGGAAATAATGGCATGCCTGGGAGGAGGCAAGCAGATCCTTGGAGATCTCTGGCCAACCAGACTAGCTGAATTGGTGAGCCCAGGTTCCTGCGACAGGCCCTATTTCAAAAATCAAGGTGGGTGACTCTGGAGGAATGACACTTGAGGTTGTCCTCTATTCTCCACATGTACCATCACACATGTGCATGAACATCCATACATACGTGTGCTCATACCCATACCATACACCCTTATATGTGTGGTTTTTTGAAATTCATTCATTCTTTAACAGGTATGCAATGAACACTGTGTACAGAATATATCACCTGCAGTAAATAAAAGGATATAAGTCTAAACCCTGACTCTTATCCTTCAGGTTTACACTGAAGTGAGTGTTAAGACTAGTAAGTGAAGCAGAACACTCTTAAAAATCCATGCAATAAGAGACTAACTATGGAGCAGAGACTGAAGGAAGGACAAACCAGCCTGATATAGCTATCTCCTGAGAGGCTCTGACAGTACCTGACTAATACAGATGTAGAGGCTCACAGCCATCCATTGAACTGAGTACAGGGTCCCCAATGAAGGAGTTAGAGAAAGGACCAATGGAGCTGAAGGGTTTGCAGCCCCCTAAGACGAACAACAATATGAACTAACTAGTACCCTCAGAGCTCCCAGGGACTCAACCACCAACCAAGGACTGCACATGGTGGGACTGATTGTACTGGCAGCATGTGTATAGTAGAGGATTGCAAAATCAATCATCAAAGGGAGGAGAGGTCCTTGGTCCTGTGAAGGTTCTGTGCCCCAGTGTAGCGGAATGCCAGGGCCAATAAGTGGGAGAGGATGGGGTGGCAAGCATGGGGAAGGGGGAGCCAGCAGGGGTTTGTTCTTGTTGTTTTTGTTTGTTTGTTTGTTCCTGGGAGGGGAAACTGGGAAAAGAAAAATCATATGACATATAAATAAAGAAAATATCTAAAAAACAATCCATGCAATAAGAGATTATTGCATAGCTTTGTGTCAACCTTGTAACTTCTTCTAGTCATCTTCTACTTTCATGAATTGTTCAAAGATGGAACTATAGGATTTTAAATATGCCAGAGAAGCCACCAGAGTCCATTTTGTTCCTTATAAAATAAATCCACACAATACATAACTGATTATTCTATGTTAAAACAAGCAGTGGCTTTGTAAAGAAGTAAGAACATCTTCATTATCTGCATAGAGAGTCTCTAGATGAAAGATGGTTTTAGGAGCCTGACAATCAGGGGTCATTGGACAGCTGAAGTGATACCCTTAGAAGCCAGCCTGAATCAAACCCCTGGGTGTCAGGAAGCATTGGCAGTAGATGAGCCATCAGGAATGTGATTCTGGAGGACTCAGCTGATAAGAACTGGAACCTCGTGAGACAGCCAGAGCTGGGGCTTCTGCCTCCCAGAAACATTCTGAAGCAAAGGCTTCTTGGAACTGAGAGCCCATGCTGAGCAGTAAACAGTCACTGGCTTTGCAAACATTGCGTTCACTCAAAGACCGAAGAGTAATTTTCTTATGTGCACAGTGTGGAAAGGACAGCTGGTCCCAGGACAGTCTTTTCAGCCACAGCCACACACACAGAAAAAAAGTTATTGTATGACCACCATTCTCTAAAATAAATGACAGATAACTTCAAATCTGAATAGCTCAAACACAGATGCTCTATCTTCATAAAGGTCCTTGTGCAGTAAAAACTTTAATAACCCAGGTCTTAGGTATGTTAGGAGAAATCTGAAAATGATGTTTTTAAAAAGATGGTCTGGAGTTCATGACAATTATTGCATTCATTCGCATACATTCTTATGTCTCTCTCTGTGTGTGCATGGAGAGGCCCGAGGTTGACGCTGCATGTCTTCCTCTATCATCCACTACCTTATTTTTTGAGACAGGGTCTTTTCATTGATATGGCTAGCATGCCTGGCCAGAGAATTCCCCCACTGTCCAGGCATGTGGCCCCACATTTGGTCTCTATGTGGGTGCTGGGCATCCAAACCCAAATCCTCAGACTTGTGCCCCAGAACTTTACCCACTCAATTCCCACTTTAGTGTCTTTCTGAATAGAACTATTCTTTTAATCCCTAAAAATCCTGCTAAAGTGTCTGGAGCTAGTTGCTAGCAGCAGTTAATTTTTCAGAGTTGTCCCTAAATATTTTTAAAATAGCAAAATAGGTAATGCAAGACTTAGTTGTGTCACTGGGAAATAGCAGTTGACTGGATCGACTGTCTGTTTCCTATTTAGTAGAAGCTTATCTATGGACACAAAAATGTTACCTGTTGTGTCAATTTATATGGACTCACTCACTCAGTGCCTAGAACAGTGGTTGCCATATAATAGGCACCCAATAAATATTTGTTATTCAGTGGGTGATTGAAAGGATAAGCTCGTTGTCTGTGTGGATTGATTTCAAGTTGCTGTTAACAAGTAAGGCGGCCTCTGTACTAGTTGAACTGGAATACATATTATCTATGCAAGAAAAGTTCATTCCTGTATTCATTTATTCTCCATTTACCTAGTTATTTATTCATTCATTCAAAACCAGCTATTTAGCATTGACTGTGTGCAAGTCACTGTGATGGGAGACATAAAGTTGCTTTATGGGAGACACAAAGACGGACAAGACACACTTGGCACCATCAGAGAAGTCACACGTGTTTATGTTGTGGCAAGGGTGTAACCAAATAGAGCGATTGGATAAGGGCTGAGCTAGAAAGGCAGCCCCGAAGGTGCCTTAATTCTGAGATTCAGTGATACAGAGATCTGAGGATTGATTTAAGATAGTTTCTAGGCAACATAAAACCTAGTGCTATTGAGACTTCAATGTTAAATTTCTTTCCATGGTGAGTGCTTTATGGAGAATATGCAACTGAAGTGACTT
This sequence comes from Mastomys coucha, assembly GCF_008632895.1. NCBI lineage: Eukaryota > Metazoa > Chordata > Mammalia > Rodentia > Muridae > Mastomys > Mastomys coucha. Next base: position 41,141,942 of record NW_022196906.1, on the reverse strand, counting down.
TGGAAGCTAGCTGATCATTGGGGCTGGTTTGTGAGCAGTTTCAGTACAGGATCAACTGCTGCACAAACCATGGCTTCCATAGACTAGGCAGATGAGCCGCTTAAGCTTCAGCTCAGATGGCCTTCATCTCAGCTGGTAACCATCCTGAAGATCATCAGGTCACCCTGTGTGCCTTCTCTCTGCTCTACTGAACCTCATGGATCTGCTGCTCAAGCATAACATCAATCACAGCCAGGATAAACTTGAGGAGGATGATAGAACTCAAAAACACACAAAAACAAGCTTCAGGCAGAATAATCCCTTCCATTAGATAAACCTTAGTTCCCCAAATATTTGTTCTTATACATTATCTTACCCAAAGGGACACCAAGTCTTTAAGTGGGATTTTCTTTTGTTTAGGGTAACACAGCTAACTAGTGGTAGTTCTGGAGGTAGCATGGAGAGACCAGAATCCTTCTTCTGCACCACAAGAAGCTCTGTAGACATGAAGGTATGAATCCAGCCCTCTCCCTGCCCCCACCCAGGACTCTCTGGAATACCAGAACTGTGCACGTCACTGATCGCTAGAGTGGCATGACCCACTGGGCCTCACAGACCATCTAACTGACAGCAGGGAGAAAGATGCTCCATCTTCATGCTTGTCAGGTCCATGAGTGTATTAAGGTATCACAAGGAAATGGTACTGGGGAGACTGGACCACAGCCAAGGCCAAAGTCAACAAGCAAAGGCACAGGCTGGGTTGGTCCCTAGACTCTGCCTCAGTCTTCCAGAAGAGGGAGCAGGCACGACCTTTCTATTCTGAATGGAGCCAGGTCTCGTTGTTGTAGAGTCAGGATGCCTATTGATGTCACTGACCCTTTGAAGCTGCCATCGGGAAGGACCACTTCAAAGCGCTTTCTAGAGGCTTTGCCTGCAGGCCTTTGTAATGGACTCAAAAGGCCTAAATTCAATTTCCTCTTCTACCCTTCACAACATAGATGTTTGGGGAAGGGTGATATAAAAGAACATTTATGAAAATACTTTGGAAATATGTATATAATGTATTAACATGAGTATTTTCCTTAGAACAGAAGACCCCGGTGAAGCATCCCACCAAACCCTGACTCTTCCAGGCCTCATGCCATATCCCAACCAATGGCAAAGACAAACAGTAGCTCAGGGAGCCACTGCTGAGGTCAGCATTTTAATGTTTGCCGATTGTGTCTCATAACCCAAGCTGTGGGCCTAGGACCCCTCTGTGCAAATGACAAATAGACAGAATTTGACTTTATAGTTGTTTAATAATATCAACCTCTATAAACTGTGTACTTGTTCTGCACCAAACCCTCTGCTAAGTTTCTAGCCTCCATGAATTTATTTAATATGGTAAACAAGCTAGTGGCCGGTCATTCAATAAATATTTTTTAAAGCGTGTACAATGTTCTAGACTCTAAAATTGCCTTCAAAATGCAGAGACGGGATAATATATTTTTCCCTGAAAACAAATAACCAAACAAAAATACTTCATCATTTTGTGGAGAGACAACAATTTTAAAACACAACAATGTATTACGTTTGAAAAGTTGAGGGGATGGAAGACTTGGGTTTCTCAGGCAGTGAGGAGGGATGGCCCAGCCTAGGAGCCAAGACTTGAAAGATATTATTTGTGACCAAAGTTAGACTTGCCATCTGTGCAGCATAATAGAAAGTGCACCCCTCAAATTATCAGCGGGAAAATAAATATCACTCGGTAGCATGTGGACTCAGTCAGCTGCTCCAGGGGCCAGATAATGACACGAAGATGATTTTTTTGAAGCGAGATATTACAACGTATTTCATAAGCTATAGTGATATTTTCCCAGCTCATGAAAAACAAGATAACGCCCATAAAAATAAGATATTATGGTAAAATCGGTATTAATTACTAGGAGCCAAAGTGCACTGCTTGAGGCTGGAAAACTTTTAATATTCCAGAAGAAGGCAGTTCAAGGAATAGGTTAGCCATGATCGCTTAATCGCTTGGCAGCGCCCCAGCCTATCTTGGTGTACGTCGGAGCCAAGGCAGCACAATTGGTCCCAAACAACCAAACCCTTGAAGCATGGCTACTTTGGCTGAGATGGCTGAGTGGGATGCTGCAGGGGGCGGGGGGGGGGGGGGGGGGGGGGGGGGGGAGGGGAGGCTTGGAGCAGAAACTGTCTTCTTTGCATTTTACTTCCTCACTGCTGAGGGGCTGGGATGATGAGCTGAGAGCTACCGGCTTTGCTTTTGGCAGGGATTGGCATACATGAGTCATTGGTTCTTTAAGGTTTAGCTTTTGTAGTTGCTGTTGCTATAGACGAACACCAAGGTCCTCGTGGAGGCTGGAGATTTTCTCCTTCTCTTTCTTCACACACACACACACACACACACACACACACACACACACACGCACACAGACACAACCACACACACAATGGCACACACATGTGCATGCATGCTCCATCCTCGGAGTTCCTACCTTATAAAGGTCAGGATTCATCTAACTGGTTCAGTTTCCCTCTTTGAATGTTAGACCCATTTGGTGCCAGGCTCTCATGTGCCATAAACGAAATAGAAACATATGCCCATGCAGCGATAAAACAGATCCGAAACGACATCTCTGCCGCCTGTTGGGTGGCAGCTGAAGTCAGACATCTTAATGTATAATATTATGGGAATTACCCACATTAAGATAAAATATCTAGATTTAAGTAACTGTCTTTTGCTCTGAATTAACTTGAAGACTGAACTCAGCAAACAAAGGCAGATGATTTGGGGCTCAGGAAATTTACTTCCCAGCCATTGCATCTCCAGTGGTGATGCCATGCAGGAGTTTCAGTTGGATGTTTGCAGTTTTGCTAATTGGGAGCAGGGCACCTGATTGAGTTCCTGTTTTCTAGATACCAAGGGAACCCAGGAGGCTGCCTATAACTGAGATATGTAGTGTTTAGAAGAACAGTAGATGTTTAGTGCTGTGAGGATGTGCTTCATCCCCAAGGCTTAAGCACTCAGTGGAGAGACCCTAGTATACAGGGAATGTTTTAAAAATATTGCTTAAATGAATAACATGGCATCTGTTTGCCTTACCCGTTCCATTGGACAATCATGTGTGTTTGTGTGTGTGTGTGTGTGTGTGTGTGTGTGTGTGGTTATTGTGGGTGTGCAACCCATGCACCTGTACATGCATGCACACATGCACGCTCATGTGCATGTGAATGTGTACACACACACACACACAGAGAGAGAGAGAGAGAGAGAGATACCAGAGGAGGATGTTGGATATCGTACTCTATCTCTGTTCTATCACTAACCTAGAGCTTGGAAACTGGCAAGCCTCAGTGATCTTCTTGTCTCTTCCTCCTCAAAGAGTTGGGATTACGAGATTGGGCAGTTACTCCCAATCCTTTAGTGAATGCTGGAGACTTGAACTCAGATCCTCAAGACTGCATGGCAAATGCCCATGGAGGCATCTCCTCATCCCTTTCTTGACCATTTTGTACCAGTATAAGCCTCTCATTCCCTCACCTGTACTACAATACCACCAGCATTAGGTACAAGTTGGCTCCTTCTTTTAAAGGCCTTTGCAAGAACTGATGGTGTCAGTTGTGTTCCTAATTGCTGAGAGTTCCCTTTCTGGCTCTTCCGTTTGCAGGCTAGCATGCAGATCTGACTAGGTAGCCTGAGGTGGCTTTACTCATTGGTGCCATGAGAGTCTCTGAGAACCCTCTGCTGTGTGGGGAAGCATGTGAGAAATCCTGGGCTGCCACTGCGCCTTTGCTGCCCTGAGCTGTAGAGTGGACCTGGGGACCATCTCACTGAATGTAGATTTTGCTTTGTAACAAGTGGTTTGAGGTTCCTGGGTGTCTTAGATTTATTTGGGAAAGCCAGGTGGATGGTTTCCAGTGTTTAATCAGCCTTACCCATTCCACCAAGTTCAGATGGGTCAGAAGAAAACAATACAAAACACCAATGTGGAGTTAGATTGTGGTGTCTCCAGAGTGCCCCAAACTGTTGATTTTTCCAAGGATAGCCAAGTACAGTTGGGGCTTGAAGACAGAGCCTGACATTTGGGTCCTTTTAAAAGGTGCTCATTGTGTTCACAGAGAGCCTGGTGTTTGTGAGGTGGTAGGGACTGGTGTGGGAGCTGATTGCAGAAAAGGAATAGAAGCTATTTGTGTCACAAAGAGTTAGTGTGTGAGCCATGGACATGCACATGATACTGTAGAATAAATTGTAAGTAAATGGCTGAGGCATGAGATCAAAGAAGGAGAGAAGAGACAGATGGTGGATAGAGATTCCAGGAGTCATTGGAGATGGGCCAGTCATCCAGCAGGAGATGTGGGACACCTTAACATCAGGGCTGGGACAACTGCCTATACTCACAAGGAACAAGTGGGAGACCCATGAAGAGAGTTTACCATAATGCATAGATCATAAAAGCAATTTGTTGACAAATTGAAGACTTTAGTGTGCAAGGCCAAACTCTAAGTGTTTGGAAATATATAAAGGAAGACATCTTTGTGACTTGGAGCTAGGGAAAATTTCTGAAACAAAACACACAAGGCGTTAATAATACATTCAAAACCTGATCATCTTAACGACATTAAAATTAAGAATGTGTGTTCACCAAGTCATTGACATAAAGGATGTGAAAAATACAGACCACAGATGGACAGAAGCAGATCTGTAACATATAGGTACAATAAGCAATGTCCAAAATACATAGAAACGAGACAAGCCAATAAGAAAAACGTGAGCGATGTAGCAATTGCAAGTGGGGTAGAAGGAGAGGTGAGGAAAGACATTCTGTGGTAAAGAGTGTGGGGTGTGTACATGGTCCAGATGTCATGGGAACTGGGCAGGTTGGGGACGCCCAATAGGGAAAAGAGCTGCAACATGGGCTTGGAAGCATGTGACTCCACAGAAGGAAGTTAGATACACAGACAAGCTTATGTTTTAACATAAGCCTTTTGTTAATTCCTTCCAACATGGACCCAAGTGGCCTCTAGCAAGTCACTGGTAGAAGGTTAGAGCATGAAATGATTAATTCATAGATATCACACAAAATCATATGTCATTGAGTCCGACTCCAGCATCCACATCTGTGGCACTTTTGCGTTAGGACTTCAACCCTCTAAGCACCACAGAGACTAGGCATAAAATCTGCCTGGCAGGGCTGGATTTGATTGGACTTGGCAATCACCTCCGTCTATCACATCTCCTTCATCCTGTGACTCCTGCTGGGATCCCAGCCCCACGGGGTGACCTGTGATTGTCCCATGACAGCATAGTGGCTGACAAAGTGATCTCCCTTGGCTATAGCAGGCAACATCACTAGACACAGCCTTTCTTCAAGAAAAATCTTCAAAGGGCCCCTTGCCTTGAAATGCTATGTGCTTCTTCTCTGGGCTCTTAAACAGAATAATTCATTAGTCAGTGAAGAACAATCAATATCACACTCCGACAATTTACACACTGACTCTGTTTACCCAATGGACCCTCTTAGATAATATTATTTATGATCCTAAATAACTCCTTCTGCATTCAATAGAGCCAGGGGTGCCCCAGAGACTAGGACACAATCAAATTATGAAGACATATGGTTTGCTCAGCTCTGAAAATGTCCAAACACATTTCACTGATGGGAGTCTCACATTGACCCCTTCTCTGATCCCTTCTAGAACCTTCCTAGTGGTTCCTACAGGAGGAGACTTCTCTCTCAAAGGAGACATTAAGGTGCATCCAGGAAAGGGGGCTGCCAGGGTTTCCTTTTTTTTTTTTTTTACCGTGGCTATTTTAGGACTCTCCAAAGTTCAGGGCACTTGAAAGAATTGTAGAAAGATTCTAGACTAATTAGCAATCAGGATGTTGATGGCCTCAAACACATATGCCTGGGATAGATGAGAAAGGTGTGTGTGTGTGTGTGTGTGTGTGTGTGTGTGTGTGTATGTGTGTGTGTGTGCATGCACATGTGTAGGACTCATAGCATGGGGTGAGATTAGGTTTGAAGGAGAGGATCTATGAGGAATGAGGGCAAAATAAATGCACTGGGGTGTACAAGAATTCAGGGTTATCTCGAAAGTCATTTCAAGACAGAAGGAGAGAGAAGGTGAGTCTATGCACTTAAAAACATATCTGTTAATTATTTGATTTGTTCCAATGAGCATGTATTATTTATGTAATTAAAGTACAAAGAGAAGGCAAGACATTCTCTTCCTCCTCTTCCCTTTGCTCCTCCCCCTTTTCTCCCTGCTCTCCTTCCTCCTTCTTCTCCTTTCCCTATCCCTTCCCCTACATCCAGACTAGAGAAGCCATGAAAGATTTTGATATCACCAACTGACCATAGGTTGAGAAGCCTCTCAGTGCATGCTCTGAGCCCATTTGGAAGAAGACAGTATAGAGGCAAAAGGCCTGGGAGAGCAAAGAATATAGCTGCAAAGTTTGTGAGTGGAGAATGCTGAAATCCTGACTTTCTGTTTCTGGGAACAAATGGTCTTTCTTGTCTGAGGAGAGCAGACTCCCAATAGAGAGAGCTGGCACAAAGAGGGGAACGAAAGCTTGGCTCGGGGCCTCCTAGCTGTCTGCATCGTGGTGTGGTGATCCCAGACTGGTGGAGGACCTTCTGGGGCCAGGAGGAAGAGCCCAGACAGACACTTTGGGCTGTGACAGCTTTTCAAAAGCCTTGGGTATGTGCCAGCCTCTGGCAGTCACACTTGAAAGCTGCCCTTTCCACATACTCTTCACAAGGCCCAGAGCTCAATGAGAGAGACATCGTCATCCCTGCTGGCTGGACAAGGCAATGAAGAGCTCCAGCAGGCACACCCTGACCTGGCACAGTAACTCTCAACTCCCTGGGACTCAGCCATCTCTCTGCTAGCCTGATCGCACTCTTCCTTGTGAAACTGAAGTATCTTAGGGCCAGCAGTGGGTGGCTGTGCATAGGTCTGGCCCAAAGTGTAATCTGGGATACAGGCTTCAAGGCTTAGAAGCACATCACAGAGTACAAGGAAGCTCCCCTTTTGTCTTACTGTTCTTTGGTTCAATTAGCAGCTGGATCTCTGCTTCACAGAAGTCTTGTGGATATTCAGACTGGATGGTCAGTGTATACCATCTATCTATCTATCTATCTATCTATCTATCTATCTATCTATCTATCTATCTATCTATCTATCTATTCTTATATGTGCCTTTCTTTCTTTCTTTCTTTCTTTCTTTCTTTCTTTCTTTCTTTCTTTCTTTCTTCTTTTCTTCCTTCCTTCCCTCTTATGTCCCTCCTCTTAATCCCTTCCTCTGTCATCCCTCTTTGTCTCCCTCCCTCCTTCCCTTCCATCATTCCTTCATTCTTCTTACCTTCTTTCTCTAGACCCTTTCTTCCCCTCCCTTCTTGCCCTCAACTATCTTATTCTCTCCCTCCTTCTATTCCTTCTTCTCTTTTCTCCCCCTCTTCTTTCTTTTCCACTCCTTTTTGCATTTTTATCTTAAAATATCTACTGAATAGCTCCCATATTCCAAACTCTCAATTACTTGCCTATAAACCTCTCTCTACCCACTGTCAAGAGATGAGAACGGCTCACAATGAGAGTGGCAAAATCAAGGGCTGTGGGACTAGAAGCTGTTGTCTGATGGAGCTTCTGACATGAGAGGAAACTGTAGGGCAACTTTCTCAGGTTTCCCACCATTTATTCATAAGCTCCCTCAAAAAGAAAGTCCTATGTTGCTGGGTATGCACACGGACAGACCTATGACTTAAAAGAAAAGCAGTTCAATGAAGTGATACCTCAAGTCACATTTAGACCAAACTCACACTTGGAATGCCTGGTCCTAGGCCACAGTCAAAGTTCACAGCTTCACACAGGTATAGCTACTTCTTTTTTCCCAAGCCAGGTTCTCCACAGCTGGGTGGAAGCTAACAAGTCAGATTCCATTTTCTAAAGTCCTATTATCAGCCTGTGGCTCTGCACAGGGCCCACCCCAGAACACCCCACCCCTGTCATTTATGAGGTCCATATTTTAGACCACTGAGGCATGCTTTTGCAAAAGCAGATTCTCAGAAACCAACTCAGGTACTACCTGCTCTGTGCCCCCGCTCCACACACTGAATTACCTCTCCTGCTGTCACCATGATGGGTTTGCTGGACATAGCCCCCCATCCTCTTCCAATATGGGAGTCAGACACATGTAATCAAATGGTCCCCATCCCAAGGTTTTACAGCACATTATTCTGTTCCTACTTCATAACTGTAATTATGCTATCATTATGAATCATAATGTAAGAATCTGATATGCAAGATATCTGATATGTGACCCCCTAAAGCAGTCATGACTCCCAGCATGAGAAGCACTTCGCTAGAAGGCTGGGTATGACTATACTCTGTAGAATAAGAATGGTCTCATAGACTCATGTATTTCAATGCTTGATCCATAAGGAATGGCACTATTAGGAGGCATGGTCTTGTTGGAGTAGGTGTGACCTTTTTGGAGGAACTGTACCACTATGAAGACAGGCTTTGAGGTCTCCTGTGTCCAAGCTAGGACTAGTGGGTCAGTCTCCTTCCACTGCCTTCAGACCAAGATGTAGAACTCTCAGCTCCTTCTCCAACACCATGTCTGCCTGTATGCTACCATGCTTCTCTCCATGATGATAATGGACTAAACCTCTGAAACTGTAAGCCAGCACTGATTAAGTGATTTCCTTTACAAAAGTTATCATGGTCACAGTGTCTCCTCACAGCAATAAAATCCAACTAAGACACCATCCCTCCCCACTATGAGGTAGAACACACAGCACAGCTCTCTCCAACGGCATTCTCTTCCCAGCCATGCCCTCACCTTTCAACACACTTGTTCCTTCACGCCCTTAAAGAGTGAGGACATTAAAGCTGCAAAGCCAGTTTCTGGATACTTCCCTGGCTGTCTTTAGCAGATGATATGCAGCCAAATCAGACCCTAGGCTCTGGTTTTAGAAAGTAAAGAACAGGTAAGGATATTTCTGTCTGGGGGTGAGTAAGGGACATGAACATGTGGGGCATGGATGTTGTCCACAGGGTGAAAGAGAAGGTGCCCTAGAAGTGTGACATGATAAACTTCATTGACTGGAGACAACAGGTCAAAGGGCTCATTCTCGTGGCTGCAATGATGGAGTCTTGTGGGGCTGATCAACATCTGGATGACTACCATGGTCCTTGGCTCTAGGAGCATTTTCCCTGGGACATTTGCATTGAGGATCCTAGATTGTCTCTTTTTCTATATTTTATTGATGTGTAAACAAGCTTTGAGGGTCTTGAATATGCTGTTTATTAGTTGGGTTCTTTAGAATTTTGAGCATACTCGAGAATTGAATCATCTCTGAGGTTCTAGGGACAAACATGTGTGCACCCCACTGGAAGACAGCTCAGAACATGACCTCAAGGATTTCCCAGTCTCCTCAGATGCTGAAATGACCCTGTCTTGGATCTACCATGGTGACAATACAGAGATGACCTCTATTTCTTTGGACTTGAATTTAACTTGGACAATTGGGACTTTGTTTAGACTTCAATTCACAAAGACTAAATACTTTGATTTTGGTCTTTAATCTCTTTGGGATTTTTAATCTCTAAATTCTTCCCTAGAAATTTGATAATGGGAAAGGTTTATATCCAAATTGGGGGCATCTTATTTTGGCATTTATTATTGAAGAGTCTTCATTCATTTTTTATTAGCTCTTTATGCATGTTATTATTGAAGTATCTTCATGCTGCTATTAAATCTCATCACAGAACCTCTGATGAGTTTATTGGGCCATGTGGCTGGACATAAATTTGAACTGGAAATAGAATAGGCTCTGAACTTTCAGCCTTGGGCACAACATATTTTTGAAGCTGATTTCATTCATATACTGTTAGTATTTCAGAGCCTTATGGGAGCAAAATCAACCATTCCTTATGTTGGTCCCAGGAAGATGCAGGTAGGATTAGGGCTGTTGATGTTGGTAAGAAGCTGGGATTGTTAGATCCTTTCTTACTTGGAGAAGATGACTACATCCCTGATTGATGGGCACTACTAAAAGATAAACCTAATGAATTAAAGGGCACACACGTGCACGCGCACGCGCGCACACACACACACAGACACACACACACACACACACACACACACACACACAGAGGAATTTTCAATCCTTCTGTGATGACTAATTTTCATTACCAACTAAACTGAATGTAGGATCATCTGAGAGAGGCTCTTCTAGGAGTTTGTGTGAAAACATTTCCAGAGAGAACTAACTGAGGAGAGAAGGCTCACCCTGAACATAGATGGAGCAGGCTGGGAACTATACCGAATGAAGTGGGGAAAGGAGAGAGTCAGAGGTCTGCCAGATACCCCTTGCTGTCTGGTTCCTGGTCCATAGAGATGTAACTTCATGTCGTCCCTGCCCCCAGCCCCGTGGTACCTTCAGTCTCTGCAGGCAACCATGTGATAAGATGAACACAACCCCTATCGTAGAAGCTCTAGGCTCTGTGGAGATCGAATCAGTTCCAGGGTAGGAAAGCCAGTTGTTTCGGTCCGATAAGAACCACGCCCTCCAGTTTAATCTTGAAGGGTATGTTTTGGGCTCCATCTCTCTAGTTCTCCGTTCATCACAGAGATGTTGCTGGACTTTGGGAGAGAGAAAGCAGTGTTCCATGCATGCCCCCTTAAGCCCTAGTAGCAATCCTTTTGGACCAGTGGCAAAGTGATTTCTCAGCTGTGAACTAACAGTTTTCTTTGGAATGAATTGTGCTCTTTCAATTTTCCACTTCAAAAGCACACACTTTAGCAGAAGTCACTTTATAGCAAATGAAGAGAGGAATTTCCCCTGGGGAGAGGGGTTTGATACTTAGAGGAGGGCAGAGGGGCGGGCTTAGGAGCATCCATTCTCCCCAACTGGGAAGTTACCAGGGGGTCTTTCTGATATCTTCATCCTCACAGGCAATAAGGTTGTGGTTTACACATGCTAGTGATTGAGCGGTGCTTGCAGTGGCTGAACTATGCCCTAGTAGCCCCAAGTTCAAGAACAAAAGCTGGGTTAGAGATGGCTGAGCATGCCTACCCTGTGACAAGAAAGGAGGGGCATGTGGGTTTTGTTGAGGGATTACTCCCTCCCACTATCTCCTGTTCAAAGACTGAAACAGCAGCAGAGCTGTGACCACAATATGTTCTACAATGTGGTGGACTGAAACCACTCCTCACTAAACTCTCTCCAGGCTCCAGAATGCTTCCCCACCATCCTCACTCCTGCTGTCTACACTGCCCTGTCCCTCATCAGCACCACTATGCTCTATAGGCACTTCTAGGCAGTAGGTAGTGGGTAAGAACGTATCTTACCACAAACCTGTCCTGTAGATATCATTAGGAATACCTCCCACTTACGGTTCGAAAAACAAGACTTATGAAAACACAGAAAATTCATGTTGAGCATTCTCTACTCCAGCATGCTTAATACTGGATTTAAATATGAGTTTTAAGTTTGGAGCAGTTGTATACTGTTATTAGATGTGTACACATCTAATAAAATGTCTTTGGGATAGGACATGAGTCTCAACCCAAATTCTTTATGGTTCCTATTCTATCTCTCTATAAAGCCCAGAGATAATTCTAAACGTCTGTGTATTATCCATTTGCACTTTTCTCACATGCATGTGTTTCTGTTTGTATGGGAGCACATGTATGTAGAGACCTGAAGTTTACATGAAGAGTTTTTCCTGAGCCAGGGTCTCTCAGGTAAGTTCAGAGCTGGCCAATATGGCTATTCTGGCTACCTTGCTTGCTCTGGGATCCTCTATCTCTGACTCTCAGGCACTGGCATCCTAAGTAGATCGCCATGTCCATCCAGCAGTTTCATAAAATCTAAGGATCTGAAATAGAACCCTCACATCTTTGCAGCAGGCACCTTAACCACTGAACAATCTCCCCTGCCCCGCATCATGATTTTGACTGTGAACTGTCACATGAGGGGTGGAACGTTCTCCTTGTTTTATACCATGACTCACAGTCTTTTATGCTTTTATATTTTGAAATTTGTTTTCAAATTTCATATTAGAGATGTTTTAACAGGCCAATGGTGGAGGTAGAATTCTGATACCCACCGTTGTGACTCTAAAACCTGTGCTCACTGCAATCACTCATCGGCTGTCTTCAGGAATGCGTCCACTGATGAGGTGCTCACTAGCCCCTGAATTTCCCACTGTGCTATTGGGCAGAGAGCACAGTTCTCTCTCACTGGGGCTGAGATTTTTCTGCTTGTAGCCACCCATGCAGCATCTTGACCCCCACGACGACACATTTGATGGAGGCAGGACCCAGTTAATGCTTTGCCACTGAGCCCTGCGGGATACTGGCAGGGTTGCCTTGTAAAAGGCTGACCCATGGAGCTGGCATTCCACCACATAGTGTGAGGCTTAAAATGGGTGTGCTGGGGTTCCACAGAACCTTCCCCTTCTGTGGGGTGGACCCCGAGGGATAGCTGAGTATCCTGCCATGTGGCCCTCCTCTTTCAGCCTTCCCATGCCTTCCTGGGGTGGAGATCTCCACGCTGAGGTTCTACTTCCTTCCCTGCCCTGGGAGGTCTCCCTGAGCTGATGCTGTTTGCAATGTTCTCCACCTACCTCGGCCAACCTGCCAAGCGTTCTGGCTGGATGAGGCTGTTCACACTTGGAAGGCTTGTTTACCTATCTCCCGCTGAACAAATTTACAAAGTAAACATTTTGGGACATCTCAGAGATTAAAAAAAAAATCACAACATAAAACTAACACAACTGCATGTCCTCTTCCATTCCCTTGTTTCTAACTAATAAATCAGAGGGTAGGATTAACACAGATCTAAGTCCTTGGCACCAGCTCAGTTCTGACATGCCGTATCCACCGAGCTCCCAAGCCCAGTCTCTCTGTTAACTCTCAGTGTTCTAGGAAGCAATATCCAACAGAATATGGACTGCTTCATCGACTAGACCTGGCTTCAAATTCCAACTCTGTCTTGCAGAAGCTGTGTGATAAGGTTGCTTCTTAACTTCTTTGAGGTTTGTTTATCTCATGGAAAACTAATATCGATGCTCTATTGTTGAGGCAAACTCTTCAAAGACAAGTGATTTCCATCAATTCAGTCTGTCCTATGGAATGAAGGGTCAGGAGCGGGACATGGGAGCTGGGCCACTGAAGAAGATCTGAGCTTTCTTGATAGTCCTCAGATCTTTCTGTGCTTCTGTGCTAAGTCTTAACTTAGATAACTTTTCTTCTTTCTCCTTGGGATCCTGAGTACTTAACTTAAGGCTCTGTCTACACTTAATGCATGCCCCACCATGGAGCCCTCTCCCGGCACCCCGCACCTCTGCCTAGTAACTGCTATTGCTCCCTAGCAAAGGCCCTCCTCTGAGGGAGGGTTCCATAATGCTCTGCACGTGCGGCTCACGGCAGACATCTGCAGCATTGTCTCCTGGGTCTTGTCTTCCTCTGGGAGTCACCCGCTCTGCCTAGAATGTTCCATGCACAGTTGTTACTTTGGATGCCTCCTCTTGGAATGCCTTCTTTTCAGTCTCCCTTGCCCCAGCACTTCCTGCAAAATGTATTAGTGACTTCCACGTCGCTGTAACCAAGCACCGAGCAGAAAGGATCCAAAGGGGAAAAGACTCGCCTTGGCTCACATTTTCAGAGGGGTCAGTGTGTGGTTGGTTGACCCCATGAACTTGAGCAGAGCATTATGGGCACCACAGCATGTGGCAAAGGAGAGTTGTTCGCATGATTGCAGATAGGAGTAAGCAACATCCTGGAAGGGGCAACACGAGGAGAGAGAGCCCAGTAATCCCACCGCGAAGTTTTCTTCCAAGTAGATCCCTCCTCCTTCTTGTCACCATTTCTCAATAATGCCACCATTGATTAGTTCAGACCCCATCCATTAGCAACCAAGCCCTTTGTGCCAGTATTTAAGCCTGTGGGGGGTACCCCTGTTCAAATCCTACCACTGGGTGAACTTTGGTTCATCTACCAGATTGTCTTTAGTTCTCAGTGGGACTCAGGCTGCCCACTCCTTCTCTACCTGTCTCCCTCTTCTTGACTCCTGGGGCACAGCACAAGCCTTTGCTGCATTACAACATCATCTAGCAATTGTCTGTCTGCGTGGCAGCCTCCTCCCTTGCCAATTTAAGGCAAGGACTGTGCGTATTCTTCACTGTGTCCCCAGTGCCCGGCACAGTACCAGACAGATAATACACAATTAATAAAGCCTTGTTGCTGAATTGTATGTGCAACTGTACCGGCCCTCTTGTTCCAACTCTCTCCTCCCACGGCATGTTCATAGTCTCTCTCTTCCTGTTCTTCTCTACTCCTTTGTCCAGCCACTGTCCCCTCGGTCACCTAATTGATTTACTTTCTGCCCAGTAGCAAGGCCAGAGATGCCTCCCTAAGTGAATGAAGTACCCATTAGCCATCAAGAGCTGACACCATTCTCCTAGGTGAGTAGTGTTTGGGGAATGCTATGTATTCCTGCCCTTTCCACATGGCTGACTCCAGGGAGGGCTGGGGAGGTGACAAAGCCAGCTCATCTAACTTGGTAGAGTCTAGCACGGAGCCAAGCTGCCCCCATCCTCCTCCTGCTCTGCTTATCTCTTGCAGCCAGTTCTGGGCTAACAAGTCAGTCTTCGTTACCACAAGGCCCACCTGTTACCTGCACTAACTCTGCCCTTCTCCCTGGGGGCAATAAGTGTAGCGTTGGGCTGGTGGAAAGATGCCTGCTTGTGTGCCCCCTGCTCTCTCTACAAACCATTCTTGGTGCGCAGGCCATCAGAAGTTCCTGCCCAGGGGTCCTGCTGTCTGTTATTATCTTGCTAGCCCTGCCATCCTGCCTCAACAGCATCCCTGAGAGAGGAATTGTGATGTGCACTGAAGAAGGCAGCCGGCATGGGGAGAGCTGAGGACTCAGGCTCTGGGCAGGTGAAGAGATTTGCACTACACTGTTTTAAACTTTAAAGAGACAGTTTCAGGAGCCTTGGGCTTATTTATAGTACAATAACAGACTAAGGGAGGAAACTATAACAAAGCCAGCCCTCTGAGGGCCAGTCTAAGGTGGGCAGAATGTGGTGGGACAAAGGTCGGGGAGGGGAGAGGGTCAATGTCACTTTGAACAGAGCAAAGGTGAAACCATACTCTGTGAGGTCATATCCATCCTCCTGCCTCCAAAGCCCTTCCTTTGTCAAAAAAACCTTCTGTCTCTCTCAATTAGGAATGGGACATGTGGGGGCCTTGGTTGACCCATCCCCACTGGCCCTAATTATGTTCACAATTAGAGGAAAATTTCACTGTGTATTTTTCCAAGCCCTTTGCATGCCAGTAACTCTGCTCACAGGCCTCTGTTTCATCCAGGAGTTAAAGAAACGTAGCTGGAGGCATGAATGGGAAGATAGCATCTGCTGTGGAGGGGTGGAGGTGGGGTGCTCACATTTATTTGAATACCTACTAGGTGCCACGCATT
The DNA here is from genome assembly GCF_008632895.1 of Mastomys coucha. Lineage (NCBI taxonomy): Eukaryota > Metazoa > Chordata > Mammalia > Rodentia > Muridae > Mastomys > Mastomys coucha. Next base: position 41,126,466 of record NW_022196906.1, on the reverse strand, counting down.
ATATTAGGTGGCTTACTTTATCCTCATGATAATCCAAGAAGATCCTCTCTCCCCCACTTTACAGAGGAGAAATGAAGAGCAGAGACACATACCAGCTTGCAGCTAATAAACAGTTGGTCACTGTCTCCACTGTATCATGTAACTCTTCATACCCTTTGTACCCTGGTCACCCTGGATGACTAGGCCAGGTACTGAACCAAGCAAGGTCCCTCCCTTTAAAGGTACAGGCAAGAAGGTGGGAGAAAGGTCTGAGCCCTCCTCTGCAAGGTCACAGGTTGTCCCATTCTCATGGCCAAAACAAAAGCCCAGCCTGGCTTAGCAGCAACTCCAGAGACCCCTGTCCTCCTGGGGTTGAGGCCACTCCTAAGCCTGTTTTGTAGACCTTAGCAATGAGTCTTGCTCCATCTGCCTCCCTGGGCTTTGGAGGCCAGCCCCCCTCCTGAGGACTCTTCCTCTGAGTAATTTGCATCCAGTTGGTTCCTCTGAGAGGCTTGGTCTTACTCCCTTGGATCCAGCCTCTGACTCTGTCTCAATCACTCTTCCAGCTCACAGCTTATGGAATGCCTTTAGCTGCTCTAAATACCTTTAGATTTGGAGCCATCTCTGGGTCCTCCCTGTTTGGGTGCTAGGGATCAAAACCAGGACCTCATACATCCAGGCAAATGCTTTACCGTTGGAGCATCCCCAAGCCCTGGAGTCCTTTTAATAAGGACACTTGGCCTCCTAAGTATCGAAATGATTAAATTTGACATAAGAATTTGGGGGTTATGTAAACATTTAGACTGTAGCAAGTGCGAACACTTGTTATGTGAAACCATGTTTATATTTTAAATTTTCTCAATTCTATGACTGTATTTTTTTTATAAATTTCATATATGTATACAATATATCTTGATCACATCCAACTAGTTAATCTAGCTAGACAGCTGGTTCTGTCTCCCATGTGCTGGAGTGACAGGTGAGCCACCATGCCTACTTATCATTTAGAGATCCAAGCCCTGATACTCATGTGTTTGGAGCAAGTGCATTGCCCACTTAGCCCTCTCTCCATCTTCACAGTAAAAATTTAAAAGGCACAAAAATGTATTTCTTCTTTAAAATATGATAAAAATATGTACACAACAGAAAGTGTATCACAAAGCCATTTTCAAGGCTGATTTCAGCGGTGCCATACGCATTTGCACAGTTGTAAAAAAAAGTGTCCAGGTATGTTCTTATCTGAACGACTATACATCTGCATTCATGTAAATGACAGCTCCCTGTGTCAGCCTGTGACTATCAGATCCACAGGAAGAGCTGGGGAGTGATGAACAAAGGTAATGGAGAATACCTGGTGACCAGTAAATGGTCAGGTGACTTTGTAGAGATCTTCATGAGTTCTGTGTCTCAATGTCCTTATCCAGAAAGCAGAGTGATGGTATTTGCCTTAGGCACTAGCTAGTTTTATGGCAAGTTGACTCAAGCCACAGTCATATTTGAAAAGGGACATCAATTGAGAAAATGTCCCCACCAGACTAACCAGTAGGCAATCCTATGGTGTGTTCTCTTGATGGAGGATTGATGTGGGAGGGTACAGCTCACTATAGGCAGTGCCATTACTGGGATAGTGGTCCTGGATCCTATAAGAAAACCACAAGGAGCAAGCCAGTAAGCATGGCCTTTGCATTAGTTCTTATCTCAGGTTTCCTGCCCTGACTTCTTTGAATGAAAGACTACAAGCTATAAGCTGAAATAAACCTTTCCTTCCCCAACTTGCTTTGGTCATGGTGTTTTATCATAGCAATAAAAATGCTAGCTAAGACATTCTGTTTAGCTCACACAATCAGCAGTATATGAAAAGCCCAGTGGTGGGTGCCCTGGCTCTCTGCATGGGATGCTGTAACCCTGTGACATCTTGAGTTGACTCAGCTCTTCCATCCAGACCAGATCCTCCTCTTACCTTTATGGCCAAGTTGGAGCTCAGTGTTGAAGAAGATCCATTTCCTGAAGAATGTGAAGCCAAGATCCCAACCCCCAGCCTTCCTCCTCTGCAGGGAGCTGTGGAATGAGGAGCTGGAGCCACATACATCTCCTCTCTCTAAGTAGCTCTGGTGGATAATTTGGGGGTGTTTGCAGTCTGTTCTCTTGGGATTTGGAATGAAAAACAGACAGAACATTCTTCAGATTAGATATGTTTGCTCAGATTCCAGAGACCCTAATCTTACATCCTTCCATCCTTTAACCCTTCCATGGAGGGGGGTGGGCTCCTGTTTCAGGGACATTGGGGATGGGCCCATATGTCTATAATGGAGAGACAGCAGAAGAAAGGAGGAATCTGCAGATGCAAGGAAAGAAAGACAGGCAGAAGAGACAGGAGATTACCAGGGATTGAAAAGAGATGTTTACATACAAGCATGGTACCCAGGAGCTTGGTGCTGGAGGCTGCTCAGGGCCAAAGGCTGTTTGGTAGCAGATTCTTAGAGAAGCTGTGTGTTCTAGGAGCCAAAGAGGACAGTTTTTCTTCTGGCAGAGGCCATGGAAATCTAAACAGTACTCTGTGCTGGGGTCTCTGTGTGTAGAATTGGAGCATCTGTGTGCCTTATAGCTTGGTCTAGTGACAGCTGCATATCTAAAACTCTGTATGGGGTAGACATCAGGCAAGGACTCTCTGTATGTCTGTGAGACCTGATTTATCAGCCCATGGCACATACATATACTATATATTTCCAAATTTGTGAACGTGCCTGACTAGAAGGCACACTGATCTGAAGGAAGCATGGCCAGCCATACCATATCACCTATCCTGACTTCATTCTGGAGCTGTGGTAATTGCATCCCATTTTAAACATGTTTACCATGGAGCAATAGATCAAAGCCACTCCCTTTTACCCTGTGGAACTCGATTTCTGACTGACACATGTTCAGGATGCAGTGGCTCATCTGGTCATTCACCCTTAGGCCCTTGGACTCTGCAAACATCCATATGAGATCTATGTGGGCAGAAACCAAGACTCCTGATCTCCAAAGCCCCTGTCTTCCTTTTATTAAAAAAGGCACTTCTAATGTTGTTTCCTATGTGCAAAAGTGTCACCGAGTGCCATCTCTCTTGTGGGGCTCATTCTTCTTGCGTCTTCCTTTTCAACATCCAAGGGTCAGAAGTGTACAAGATGGCCCAATGAGAAGCCTGGCTTTCCTGATTCATGGCTTTTCCAGCTGTACTTACATAGTGAAGGAGAAGATGGGTCACAAGTCCAGAGCTCATTTCCTGAGTGGGACTGTCCCCCAAAGCCCTAAGCTCATAATTTCCAAATCCACATCCTTAGAGGGACTTTCAGGTTAGTATTGGAGAAGATGTGTTGCCCTCAGGATCAGACAGAGAAATTTTGCTCTGAAATCTACTGGAACTGTGTTTAAACCCTACCTGTGTGACAGGCTAGTCATTCTTGTTTGTCCCTGCAGGATGGGAAGGGTAACAACAGCTAACAGTTACAGACGGCAGTCATATGACAGCGGCTTTAGATGGTTCATACCTGATAGTTTAACTCTTTTCTTTAAAGATGTAGAAATATCATTCCCAATTTAGAGATCTGGAAACCAAGGTTTGGAATACTAACAATTTCTCACCTTGTTCAAGGAAGACAAGGTATGAGTCGGGCTGATATGTCTGTGCTTAGCGGCCACACAAGTTCTCAACAAGACTGCATCATGACCTGAGCCTTAGAAGCAACACAATTTGGAGGCTGAAGACGGCTTTGGATTCATCCCATCAGAAGGCAGGAGCTTGGAATGGCTCAGTTGGCAAAGTGTTTCTCATGCAAGCATGAGGACCTGAGCTCTAGCCATATTATATTTAAAACAAAATAAAAACACAGACCAAAACAAAATAAAACAAAACAAGGTGCGATGACCTCAGTGCTGGGAAGTGGAGATAGAAGCATCACTGGTGTTTGCTGGTGTTTTCCGGTCAGCTAGTCTAACTGAATTGGCCCTCTCTAAGTTCCCTGAGATACCCTGTCTCAAGAACATACAGTGACGAGTGATTGACAAAGATGTCCAATACTAACCCCTGGCCTCTATTATACACATGTGCATATACTGGCACAACACATGCACATGCGCACACATACACAAAGATGCACACACACAGAAGCCAAGTCTCCCTCTATTGAAAGTCCTTTACAGACTTGCCATGGCCTCAGAGCGTTATTAGTATGCTGCCAATACTGATGCTCTGTGATTTCCACGGCTAGTTAGGGAAGGTTTCCTTCTGTTCTCTCCTGGGATGCTTGCTCTGGGAGGTTTCAGCTGCCTTGCAAGAATCTCTCCACCCTGATGCTTCCACACACAGAGAGCACAAGAAGAAAAAAGATGCCTCAAAGCCCTGGCTTTTTATGTCTTCCCTATAGAGATTCAGGAGGACCAGAGTCCAGCAATGCCTTACTCACAACTAGGAGATTCCCATTAAGAGCTGCTTTATTGACCTCACGCAATATCCAGATGTATGAGCATAATTGGTTTTGATTCTCATTGAGAGATACTGTTTTAGGTAGTTCGTTAGACCACCACAGATAATCACAGTATTTGTGACATCATAATAGGCATCGGTACTTGAGAATAGCAACGATGAGTCTTTAGCAGGGAAGACCACCTCCTCTTCCTGCTTCATAACTTTCTAGGTAGTCTTGTTGAAACCTCCCTAGTTGTCTCAAAGCAAAAGCCACTTATACCTAAGCTGAGTAACCCTCTTAGGAAAATCGTGACAACTAGGGGTGTAACCTCAGGCTATCCCATGATCGTCACAGCCCTTTCCAAAACAAAAGCACTGCACTTGGTGGTCAGAAGGCAGTGGCTCAGTCAGAGAATGATGGATCATTTCAGAAGAGCTCATAGGCTCTACAGTGAATATGCTTAGCTGATGACCACTGAGATGACACTGTGCTGTGTTGGCCTTAGACTGTGAATTATATAGTAGTTTGGCTTGACTCTTCCATTTATTTTTTTTTTACACATTCATTTAATTTAACAGTGATCTCGTCGTAGGGCTTTCCATATAGGTAGACAAAGATGTCTCGTCCCTTTGTGGGTTTCATCAAGGAAAAAGGAATTATTACAGATCACAGCAGTATAATTATGGAGCCACAGATCTTCAAGCAAAGAATAAAAGAGAAGGAAGCAAAGCAGAAAGGAAGGAAGGGAGGAGTAGAAGAGGAAAGGAAGAGGGGTCAAAGGAAGAAAAAAAATCATAAAAGAAAGAGGGAGGCAAAAGAAGGCATGAGAAAAGGCAGGGACAGGAATAGGAGGAGGGAGAGGGAAAAGCTGGCAAAGAAATGTAAGCTTGTAACTCTGAGGAAGAAGCCAGTCCCCTGGACATTGCCCTGCCCTTGGCTGAGTCCTGGATCAGGCAGGCTGGAGGCTCTGGGACCCAGATCTGCCTGCCTCGCTTGGTGCCAGTGCTGGCCTTGCACATACAGCTCTTGCCTGCAGCTCAGCACCCTGAGCTCCTTAAATAGCTTTGAACCGCACTGAGTGGTGGATAAACATTTGTTTCACAGCTCACAAAGCAGAGCTGCTGGCTACCGGCAGGTTTGATGTAATGAGTTCCATTCTGGACCCCGGGGAACATTTAGAATGGGCTCTTCTTTGCCCAGGCTGCCAGTCAAGCTGGTACCAGGGGGGAGGGAAAAAAAAACATAACACATCCCTGTCCAGATACTAAATCCTCAGAAGCCAAACCCCTTCATTCTCCCAAGGTGGACCTGGGCAGGGTGCCTCAGAAATCTCGAGTGTGGATGCCAAAGAGGGTGGCCGGCTCACTTCCGTTCTATGCATCTCAGAAAGTCTCCTGAGCAGCCCAGAACACCCATCCCTCTTCTCAGAAATTGGAGATAGCAGGCTACCCCTGCCTGTCTAGCCCATGTAGCCTGTGCCCTTGTGGAGCTTAAGATTTGACAAAGGAAACTGTGCAGGAATAGCCTGGCATGGCTGCCCTGGATTGGTACTGAAGTCCTTGTCGACTGCCTGACTGGGCCCCCAGAATCCTTAAGTTTGACCTGCTGCCTGTTATAACAAGGGAAGGAAGGAAGGAACCTCCAATTCCCCCTTTGTGTTCTCCCTGTTCTCCCCAATCTCCCCATTTTTGAAAGGAGCTGGGAACCAGTTGATATGATGACTAAATGGTAATTATGCTGTTGGCTTGTCAGCCTTTCCCTTGTGGATATGAATAGCCCTGGTGTTTTGCATTGTACTGGATCCTGCCAGACAGAACTCTGGGGCAGGTCACTACCAGGCCCCCTGCTCAGCTCACCTCCTCCCACCCTCATCAGCATTACTTCAGAATGTCAGAGCAAAGAAAATCAGGAGGAAAATATACCTAAAGAGGAAGTGAGAGAGCTTCACAGCCAAATTGGTTGTTGAACTGGTTTCTTGTAGCATTGCTCTTCTAGGGGGTCACTGTGGCTCTTCCTCAGCTGCCAGGCAGGAGCCATCCTGAAAGCCTAAACCCTTTTCTTTTAAAGAAGCTGGAGCCCAGAGAATTTTGTCAGTGAGTCCAGAGTCAGACTTGAATTTCCCCAACAAGCTAAGGAGGAGGAAGATCTTGGCTCAGATTTACACAACTGATGTCTAGACTTACAGAGAGCATCCTTTGTAGCCCTTCCTTCATAATAATAGCTTGATAGGCTGAAAGAACAGGGACCTAGGAGTCAACCAGAGCTTGGCCAATAAGAAGGACTCTCACATGCTACTTCTGTGCCTTGGACAATAGAAACAAAGGGCCTTTGGCAAGAGTAAATCTCTACTTCACAGCTAAGTGGTGTTGGGCAAGATAATATATATACATTCTCTGAGCATCAATTTCCTCATCAGAAAAAATGTACTTAAAACAAGACAGCATGTAATACACACACACACACACACACACACACACACACACACACACACACACACATTCCTGTCCCCCCTTTATTCCATTCTAGTTTATTAGGATAAGTAAGGTGAGGGCAACTCATCATTCACCATATACATATACATATACATGTACATATACACATACACATACACATACACATACATCATATACATATACATCATTACATCATCTACATCTACATCTAAACATCATCTACATCATATAATATACATATACATCATAAACATATACATCATCACATGTACATATACATACACATATACCATATACACATACATCATATATATCATATTATCAGATACATCATATACATCATCTACATCTACATCACATATACATATACATCATATACTCATGTATCATATACACATACATATATGAATACATATACATCATATACACATACATATATTATAATGTATATATGTATGTGTATATACACACACACACACACACATATATATATATATATATATATATATATATATATATATATATAATTCTCCCATGCTGTATTGAGTGCTGTTTTATGAGAGCTGATGGCACAATCCTCTTTGTGGATCTGTGCTCAGAGACATCTCAGTGGTAGGTTAAACTCAGCCAGGTCAGGTATTTACAGTGAAGAAACTGGTGATATTACAGCTTAGGTCCCTTTTTCTCCTTAAGAAGATGCTTGCTGTCTCCACTCTGCCTGCCAGTCTTGGCTGTTTGGAATAGTACAGTCTCAGAGCGTGTCCTCAGGCTCCTTAAAGCCTCAAGCCAACCATTTGTGTGATCTGTTTGCCTCCTATACACCCAAACGCACCACTCACTTCTGACCAGGATTGTCAGACTCTCCTGGAGGCCCTATTAGAAAGCTGCAGCTCCTTGATCTATTCAACACCAAGAGGCAATTGTGAGGGAGTTGATTGTACTCGAAATCCAGGTATCAATTCAAAATGTTTTAGCCTCAGACAACCACATAGGATCAATCAGCAATGTAATCCTCTGCTAGTAGAACACAAAAACAAAGCCCCACCTTGCCTCTTAAACACAGTATCATTAGTCTTTGGATAAACTAAAAATTGATGCATAGAGCAAACAGCCAGAGCTGTGTCCCAGGGAATGGGAGCAGATGAGATAGCATTGCCTTATGGTGAATGACAGATCATTGTTTGTTCGGTTCTCTATGCAGTGGAATGCCATCAATCACGTGGTGGACTCACTGGGTTCTAAGATGAATAGGATGCCATGAGCAGATGCTGTGGCTGGGCCAGTTGGCCTGGCCAGGGCCGGGTTTCTGCTTTTCCTGTGAAAGAGAGATGAGACCAACTGTCTTTCTGTATGGTCCTGTCCTTCATTCCAGTTTATTAGGATGAGAAAGATGAGCAACCCATCCTTCATAGTGTCTTTGATGACTGTCTCATGTTACATCAAATCCCAACTGAATGGCAAGGGAAGGGCCAAGGTTCCAACCAGGAAGAAAAAGGGAGCAATCGCCTCTCTTGTAATTTCATTTTGTTGCTGTGATAAAACATTCTGACTGAAAGCAACTTCAGGGAAGGGAGGGATGGTTTTTTTCAGCTTATACTTCCAGGGCAAAAATCTATCACTGAGGGAGGCAGAACCCATGAAAGAATGCTGCTTGCTGGCTTGCTGACTGGTTCATGCTTAGCAACCTTTCTTATATAACCCAAGACCACCTGCCTAGGGATGGTGCTGCCCACAGTGGGCTGGGCCCTCTTTCACCAACTAAGAGTTGAGGCAATCCATCCCCTAGACATACCCACAGACCTATCTGATCTAGGCAATTCCTCCGTCAATGCTTTCTTCTCAGATGACTCTATGCTATGTTACAATTAATTCCCATAGATACTACAGCTATAACCCTTTGGTGGGTGCCTTTGATAGTAAAGGCATCTCCATCCCAACACAAACAGGGCACCACCACAGATACTCAATATGTATTGTCTGGATAACAGGAAGATGGGGCATGATAAAACAAGGTAGTAGGCTGCTGTGGGAGAAGAAGAACAAGGAGGGAGAGGTGTGCTTGTTAAACAAGCACAGAGACTGTGGTGTTGAGGTCAGAGCCAAGAGACTGGGATGTGTGTTCCAACATGGAGAAGCAGGGAATCCAGAAGATAATTTCCATCCTTCCCACTTTTTTTCTCAGGACCAGCCCTAGCCCTTGTTGGTTTGTAAGCAAAGCATGTTGAAAGCAATAAAAATCAAAGCCTATCTCTAGCCTAATGGGAACATGAGGCAAGAGAGAAAGCTAGGTGCTCGTGATTGGCCGCAGCTCATGAATAATCCCACAGGCCCTATTTCTGGCCTTTTGCCATTCATGGAGCAGGGAACTGAGGAGCAATGGACTCCTTCTTACTGCTGATTTAATTAAGTGTGGCTAGTCAGTGACAGGCTGACTTGGCACAGAGCCAAAGTAACAGGAGAATCGGTCATGTCATTGACAGGTAAGTCTGGCCTTCTGTTTGACCAGATCAGCTTGTCATTGAGGATACTTCGGGACCTATGGATAGCAATTGATCCTACTGTGGTGCTAGGAGACACTGATAATTTGGTTAAAACCCATCAAGAATAGAATAGATTGCTTATCCTATTCAATCTGACAGTAGCTACAACATTAGTGGTACCAAGCATTTGACATTATATGGTCCAAACAATGTTTGATGGCTGTTTTCTCTTCCATCTGGTTTCTGTGGACATGGTGCTGACACAGCTTAGGAGTGATTTGGAGACAGGTGGACTTTTTGTATAGTTCACCTTTGCCATCTGTAATGAAGAGCGGTATCTTCCTCATGACCCCCCCCCCCCCCCCCCCCGCTAAAGCCTACCCAACCTTCACCCAGACATCAGGAACAGCTGTCTGCTGCAGAAGGAGGCTGACTCCAGGTGGGCACTCAGCAGCAAAGGCAGGTGAGGTAATGAGTGACAAGGAGGGCCTTTTCCAGGAGGCAGAGGCCATCAGAGGGGTGAGTAGATTAGCATATGCCGGGCCTTCCTTGGCTCCTGGCTCTTGCATCAGTGCAGCTTGCCTCTCAGTGTGGGGTCAGATTTGCATTTCCTCATATTCCCATTTTTCTGCCTTTTCTTCTCCACTCATTTACTGGGCATAACACTGGATTTGATGCCAGAGAAGAGACAGAGACAGGTGACTGTCACCTCTACCTTCAAGGACCCAGTCACTCTCTGTTTGGAGTGAAGTAAAGATACAAGGTAACCATAGTGCAAAACCAGAAAGGAACTGTAAGATACATGGAGGGGGTGTGGAGAGGAGTTTGGAGGTCAGGAGAGAGGGGGGGGAAGGAGAGAGAGAAAGAGAGAGAGAGAGAGAGAGAGAGAGAGAGAGAGAGAGAGAGAGAGAGAGAGAGAGAGAGAGAGAAAGGGAGAGAGAGGGAGAGAGAGAGAGAGAGAGAGAAAGGGAGGAAGAGAGGGAAAGATAGGGAAGGAGGGAGAGCAGGAAGGAGGGAGAGAGGAGATATGTGTATGAGCTCCATGGAAGAAATAGTGACCTATGGAGGAGGCCTAGGAGACCAGACAAGATCAGGATGGCTACAATCCCAGGCCAGAGCAGCCACTGGAAATGTTAAGCAGAAAGAAAGGGGAGGAGAGAAGTGAGACTGTAGAAAGGGTTGAAGCAGCCGAAGGTTCTACTGAGAGGACATAAAGGGAGAAGAGTCACTGAGGGGACAAGTCACCTTAGTGTTCATGTTAAGTTTTCCTCGAGTGCCGAGACCTGCACATCAGAAGGACTTTGTTGCTCATGTCTCTCTTTTCATCCAAATCACATTTTCTCTTCTAGTGTGGGCATGTACAATGTTCAGGAGAGGATTAAGTTGTAAGAGAGTTGAGCCTTTGCTTTCTCTCATGGAACTTGTACTGAAGGCTACAGGTTCCAGTCACCACAGTCTTTTGAGAATTCGCTACAGTCTAAATGAACAGGCAAGATTGGAGGGTCAGTATGGCCTCCCTGGTCCTTCTGCAGCCTTCTGCTGTGGCTCTCTGAGTCTAGATACTATATCTGAGTACTCTGGCCAACTGAGGGTTAGGGATGAAAGATCTGGGGAAGTTAGCTGTGCATTCAGGAGGCCTGTAGGGTATATGTAGCTCCTGGCAGTCCTCGGGTGCCCAGGGCTGGGGTCAGCGCAGCAGGTGAGGTAGAAATGTCATTGATATCATACCTTTGTGCTGCTATCAGATCAGAACACAAGGATATTGGACACCTGATTGAAGTTAGGCACCAATCTGGCCTTTTCGTGATGGTAGATGCTATTGAAGAATTTTTTTAGAAGGTTAATAGAACTAAAACTAATCTTTAGGAGGAAGATTCTGGCATGAGAATACATGGTCGTTGGAAAGAGGGCAAGATGGTCAGTATAAACAAAGGAGCATGCAATCGGAGCTAGTCCAGGAGAGGGCAGGTATGAGCTTGTCCTGAGGTAAATGTGGCAAGAAAGTGGGCTGCTAAGGGTAAGGTAAGCAGATGTGGTTCTGTGAAGACACACAAGATGGGAAAGAAAGAGAATGAAGCCACTCTGGGCTTTGGGCTTCCATTCCTGGCTCTGCTCCTTTCGATCAAGGATAGGATGCTCTCAGTTGCCCTTTTACCTGCCCGATTTCAGTGTGGCTCAGGGGAAGCAGTGGCTACAAACCCACTTGGCATATTATCTGCACCTCACACACCCAAGGGTTCTCTGTTCTTCTCTGCACAGCATACTTTTGCGGTATGTTAATCCACTTTAAACTCCTTGGCGGGTACATGCCCACCTCTTGCCACTGCCCCAATGCTCTGGATTCCCAAAAGACACACATACACAGCCTTATTTTTAAGCTACTCTAAGCAGCTCAATAGTTGGGCCACTCCCTCACTCCTCGTGGCTAACATACATTCACCTCTGATATTCCTGAATTAACGCTAAATCTCTATTTCATCTTTGCTGCCCTGGAACCTGCTGAGCAGCCCTCCTGGGGGACCACTTTCCCCCTGCACCTACATTTCAGCTGTCTTTCCCTCCTGCAGAAAAGCTTAGTCAGGCTCCTGTGCCCCTCCCAGCCCCCCTCTGGTCATGGTGAAATTTCCTCTTCTTCCTTGCTTGGTCCCTTCCTGGGAATCCTAAAAGCCCCGCCTCTGTCTCCCTGTCCAACCATTGGCTGCCAGTAACTTTATTGACCAGTCAAAAACCTCTTGGGGACAGGCTTCCTTTAGTCCTACATGCAGGATACTGTGAACAGGTTCTGGGTAACACAATTAGCATGAGAACACAAGCCGCTATAGCAAACACCAGGGACTTCTCCCAAACTTAGGAGAACACATCACCTATCCCACAAGAGGTACCAGGATACCAGAGAGAAAGCCTGAAAAGCTCTGCAGGAATGAGGAATGAGGTCCACAATGCATCTCCAGTCCTTAGGGTGGACATTTAGGAACACAACTGGAACTTCTCATCAGGTCCCGGCAGCCACAGTACTGATCTTCTCACATCAGTACTACCCACTCCCAATTTACCCACTCTGCTCCCCTCCTCTTGCCTCCTGGGGTCATCCCCCCATATATAACCTGTACCCCCTACCTTGTTATAAGCTTTTGCTTTTGGAGGACTCCAAGATGGTTGTAATGGTTGTGCTCCTCCTAAGCAATGTGGGTGTGAGTCTGGATTCTAGAAAGAGATTGGAGGTTGACCTGGGTTTGGACATCTGCAGGAAGGACAAGGTGATGCAAATTAACAAAGAAGAAGTGGCTGTGTAGGAGAATGTGGAGGAAAGGGGGTATGGAAGGAAGCCAGACCTTGGGGAAGTCTGCTGGACTGGAGGACAAAAAGTAGATGTATAAAGCGAAAATAAGGGGTAGACCAGGGGGGTGGCTCTGGAAAAAGCAAAGAGATAGTGAGTACAGCCCTTGGAGGTGACTACTACAGAAACCCAGGCTGTCTGCAAAGTGAAAGTTTAGAAGTCCTTGGTGAGCTTGAGAGGTGGTTTGGATAGTGGCAGCTGGTTGTTGAGGTGAAAAATTGGGTCCAGCACATAGGGTTTTGGGGGTGCATCCCTAAATCCAGTTAGTAGAGTGTTTTTTATGTACGTGTGTTTTGTTTTGTTTTAACAATGAAAAGAATTCACATGGACTGAGTAGCTCTCAAGGTGGGGAGAGGGGATTTTTCACAAGCAAAAGAGATGCATCCTACACACAGGAAATTAAAATTGTGAAAAAGAAGGTGCTAAGTATGCAAGAAGAGAGAAGTGAAGTGGGAGAAGGGCTCAGAGGAGTAGAGACCAATGGGTTACAACAGTTTAGCTGTAGTAAAACCGAGTCATTTATCATGCAACCCCGAAGAAAGAAAGGCTGGGGACCTCCCCCCAGTGTTGGAACGATGGGGATCATAACCATCAGCCTGGCTTTTACGTATGTGCTGAGGATTGAACTCAGGTCTGCATGCTTGGGTCAACTGACTGAACCATCCTCCTCAGAGCCCTAAGCCATTCCTGAAGTTATTGTTGATCCCATTCTTGCAATAGCCAGCTTTGCCCTGTGCAATAACCAAGCCTGGCATCAATGCACATTGTATTATTGTTGAATTATCAACCTATCTTCCTACCTGGATGTTTTCCTTCTACCTTGCCAAGGATGGGTTCCTCATAGTGTGCCTAGCTACAGGCTCCCATATCTCCCCGCCTCAGTTCTAAGCATATGCAAAACACACTGTTTTGAAGTGCGTCACAAGGGATTTGTTATCAATAACGAAGTGCCAAGTCTGGGAAGGTTTGACACATTTTAAAGTGTGTTGGGTCTTAATTTGTCTCCTGCCTTTCTTTCATTTCCTTTTTTGAGTGGGAGAACAAGGTCAGTGTTAACAGCTGTTACAGGAGGTCGTTACTGGTCTCTGTTATGGTGACAGGTGTGTTTTGCATATGTGACTTCTGCCTCAGTGCCTTGACTTGGGAGAGAGATGGAGCAAGGCATGCAATTGCAGCATTCATTCGCCGTCATAGAGTAGCTGGGCAGAACTTTAGCTTTCTCTTTGCTGGGTTAAATATTAGCAGATCTGCCCAGTGACTGGACACTCAGAGCTCTCTGGAAAAGCATTTTAATTGGCTGAGCTAGTCTCTGAGGACCTGTCCCCATTAACATGACAGTGATTCCTGAATGTTGCTCAAATATCACAAATGCAGCTGTGCCCAATCAACGCAGTCCGGGGACCTCCTAACCAAGTCTGTCTCCATACTCTCAGCTAGTCCTATCAACACAGTCCAGGGACCTCTGAACCATGTCTTTCTCCATTGCCTTGGTTATTTCAAAAAGATCATTAACAAGGTAGAATTGCATGCCCCCAGAGTCACCGGACAATATACATTGTTACTGTCTTTAATGGACTGTCCCAAGATGCTGAGATTTTCAAACTGCAGTGTTGGCAACTGCTAGCACCGGGCAGAGCCGTGCTGTCTGCATCAATGCCTGGCCTGCCAAAGCAGACCTGATTTTGAGCAGATGGAGAAGGCCTGGAGAAGGGAAGAGAGGTGGGTGTGAGTTTAAGGGGTGAGGCTGTGGCAAGAAAAGGGAGAGGATCCCCCCTAGGAGGGGGTCTTTGTTATTGATTTAGCATGAGGACTGAAAGTGGCAGGCAGGCAGGTGGCAGGGGCTGGCAAGCAGGGGAGACAGGTGTATGCAATCCTGGACAGGGGCGTTGCAGATGTGGCTGGGGATATCAGCTGTCAGTGATTAGCATGTGTGCTCCCAAGGAGTGCCAGATCAGATGGCTTCAAAATCCAGATGTGAGAGGCCACTAATCCCCCTTCTTTCCCCTGCACCCCACTTTTGTCCTTGTTATTCTTTCAAGCACAGGGCTTAACCTTTAACCTCCTCTAGGTAGAGGACATGAACAATACAGACCCTCCCCATCGCCAGTCTCAGCCAGTTTCTGAGACAATCATGCAGGCTGAAGACTCTCAGACACCAGCAGACACAGAACAATACAGGTACTATTCCATATGACACATTCCTACTAGCAGAGACTTTGGCTATCCTAGTCACTACCTTGTCTACTCTTTTAGATAAACTGCCTATCATTTTACACATATTTTCATTTAAATATTGCGTAACATAAACATAGCAGTGCTACTCCAACCTGGATGAAGAGGAAACAATTTCCCAAGACCCTAGAAGCTTCCCTCAGTCTCCTTCTCATCCCCAAATCCTACCATCCTCTCTAGAAGTGACCCCTTGGATCTATTCCTCACAGACTCTCTTTGAGAGTCTGGGAACTATAGATCAACAGAACCACATATGATAGGTTTATTATGCTATGGCTGAACCTTCTGGACAATTATGTTTGTAAGCGACTGGTCACAAGTTCTTTTTCATGGCTACATACTATCCCACCTGCAGATAATTTCCTAGGTGTTGCTTCTCAACTTGGTCACTGTGAGTATTGCTACTTTACTGTAAGGGGACCTTTAATGTGCAGACACATGTTTCTGCACAGTTAGAAGGACTGCTGGACTCATAGGATCTGGGTGTGACCAGCTCTCTCAGAGGTTTGCCGAATGGCTGTGCCACTTCAGGTCTGAAAGCGAGGGACTAGCCCACCTTGCCACTGTGGTCCAGGAGTTTGCACAAGGGGAACCACCAACAGTGACTGCATGTCCCCAGCACTGTGTAGGGTGGGTCTTCTGCTTGTCTCAACATCACATCTTTATTCTCAGTCTCCCTTAAGCACAGGACCATTTTAAGTCCTCCTTGAAGCAATGACCCCAGGACTCCTTTAGATAAACTTGTTGGGCATTCATTTTCTGACCTCCCTCTCATCTCTCATCTCTTGTCTCTTGTCTCTCTCTCTTTCTCTCTCTCTGCATCTGTGTGTATGTATGTGTGTGTGTGAGTGCATTGTGCAAGAGCATATGTGTAACTAACTGTGTGTAGAAGTCAGAGGTTAGCCTTAGATGCTATTTACCTTTATTATTGTTGTTATTGTTATTATTGTCATCATCATCATCATCATCATCATCATCATCATCATCATCAGAAAAGCTGCTCACTGGCCTGAGACTTACCAGTTTGGCTATACTGGCTACAAGTGAGTTCCAGAGCTCTGCTTGTCTCTGCCTCCTCAGCCTTATGTCTACAAGACACACCTGTGCCTGGCTTTTTTTTTTTTTAATGAGTTCCAGGGGAAATTCAGGTCTTCATGTTTGTAAGGGAGAATTTTATTGGTATATTGAAGCAGCTGTCTATTTCTTACCTCTTTCCTGCTTTAGGTGATTTTCTAAGCCACTCTTGTGTGTCTATACACACATGTACATACATGTTCTGTGCACATGGAGGCCAAAAGTTCATCTCTAGTGTCATTCTTCAGGTAATCTAAACCTGGTTTTCAGAGACAGGCTTCCTGACCGGTCTGAAGCAACCAATTAGGTTAGGTTAACTGGTCAACCAGTTCCAGGGATTCTCTCTTCCCAGCATATACCACTAAAAGTCTACAACATTTTACAGAGGCACTGGGGATTGAACTACTTGGGTCCTCATGTATCCGCCTTTTACTGACTGAGCCATCTCCTTGGCTCCCAGTCCACTTTCTGACTGTTATGGAAATTGGGTCAGTATTCTGGTTTGGGCTACACATACTCACTTGGTCCAGCTGGTTCTGGTTCCTCTGACAGAGAAAGAAAGATGATAAGAAGCAGAGCTTGACACACAGGGAAGAGAAGCAAGTGAACTAGGAGACAGGCGAATCAATGAAATCGGCATTTTTCTTTATTAATGGGTCCAATTCGTCTTGGGTTAATGGCTAAGTTCAAAATTCCAAGATGCCAGTGAGTTTTACCAAGTCCTGACCATCCTTTCATGATACAGTGAATTGCATATGTGAGTATATTTCTGAGTGTATACATTTACACACACATGTGGTGGGCTTGTCTATGAGTGCGTATGTGTGCATGTGTGTCCATGTGTGTGGTTATGTATTTGTGTGCTTATGTGCATGTATGCTTACTGTCTTATAGCATTTGGTCATTTCCCAGGGCCCCCACCCAGGAGGAGGGATGAAGCACGGGCAAAGCTTGCTCCTTCAATGAGTCACTGTGTTGCTTCTCCACCCCCACCTCCCTGCGTTATAAGCATGAGGAACCCACAACACTGGGCAACTTGGGCTGCATCTGCAGAATTGGAAACAAATTGCAAAGTGAGTCACATCAGTTGAGAAAACAATTAAGTCATTGGGAAAAGAAAATCAGTATAACTGCTTATTTGGCTGATGGAGAGAAAGCCGCCCATTGTTTGGTTCCATCTTTCACTTTCCAGCTGGTCGTCATGACACTGACCCGAGGCTAGGCTTGCCCACACAAACCGCTTTTAGCAGTTTGACCCGGACTATGTCTACAAAGCTTGAAAACCATCTGGTGAGTTCCTTAGCACAGTTAGACACTTAGTCAATGATTGGCCTCCATCAGTGATCCTACTACTCTTGTAATGTTCTATGGGGACCCCAAAAAAAATGGGATAGGCATTTTTGAGAGACACAAGGTTTCAGTGTGGCATTGTTCTCGGATTATGTTTGGTGTGAGCATGCAGTAGCTTCAGGTTGGCCTGGATCGTATCTTCTCCTGGGATGCTGTGGTGGTTTGAAGAGGAATGGCCCCATAGTTTCATACATTTAAATGCATGGTCATTGAGAAATGACATTACACGAGAAAGATTAGGAGGTGTGGCCTATTGGAGGAAGTGTGTCATGGGAGATGCTCTTTGAGGTTTCGAATGCTCAAGCTAGGCCCAGTGTCTCTCTCTTCCTGCTTCCTGAGGATCCAGATTTGAACTCTCAGCTCCTCCTCCTGCACCATGTCTGCTGCCTGCCACTATGTTTTCTGCCATGATGATAAAGGACTAAACTTCTGAAACTGTAAGGTAGCCCCAATTAAATGCTTTCCTTTGAGTTGCCTTGGTCATGGTGTCTCTTCACAGCATTAGAACAATGACTAACACAGATAGGACTTAGATAAGTACAAAATGGTGAGATATAGGGATAAATCCCCAAACCATGCAGCCTTGCTCATCCAAAGTTATTGGGGAAATTACCCCCACAGAAACAAACCTCTCCTCACCTTCTGGAAATCATTAACCCAACAGTCAGAATTTAAATGTGAGGAAAGTGAAGCCTAGGGAAGTAAGAGGTGGGTGCAGGGGCACAAGGAGAAGAAATGAATATTTCCTTGGTCCAGTTCAAATGTGCTTGGCTGTCCCAGTGAGGATGCTCATGATCCAGTACATCAGATGCTCAGAGCAACAGGGCATGAAGTTTACCTGTAAGAGCCTAAGCTTCTCTTTACACCTTCCTGTGTATCTTCTCTGCATTCCAACAGCTCATTACCTCCTGAAGCTCCCACACACCTCTAACAAACATTCGTGTCCGAATGCAGGGTAACGGGTGTGATATGACGTTGGCTGGGGTGTATTTATGACCTGGGGTATGCTCTAATTGTGCAGATAGTCCCATAAATGTTATTTTATTAAGTTGAGCCACAGTAAATCTGTCGTCTCCATAAGTAACACTGCGGTGAGTCTGTAGGTAAGCTCAGAACACCGCCGTGAGCCATGCTGGGCTATTAGCTTCAGCTCCATGTTGTTATCTGTGCAGTTACAGCATCTTCAGGGTACAGCTCAGGCATGGGGTTTACTGGATTCAGTTGCATACAGATGCCTTCAGCACTCCAAAACATCTGAGTCTGTCAGCAACAAATAAGGCAAGAAGACCAGACACTCAAAATGTGTACTCCCTCTACTCTGTTTGGAAACAACTTGAGCCAAGGAAGAAAGCAAGAATGAGGAGTTGAGAATTCTGGAAACACATCTGAAAGCTGAGCACTCAGGAGGCTGAGACAGGAAGACCCAGGCCAACCTTGGCTGCACAGCCAAGTTTGAGGCCATCCTAAAGTACACCAGATCTTGTCTTAAAAAACAAACAAACAAACAAACAAAACAAGAACAAACAAGAAAGCCAACTTAACAAACAAGCAGAGTAATGAGTTCTATTTCTAGGCTCACTAAGAGCTTAGATTGTAGAACCACTTTGTGTTTCAGATCCCACTCCAACTAACTTTAAAATGGAGGCATGTATACACTCCTTTACACTGACTCACAAAAGACTAAGGAGGCAAAATTGTACATTCATCAAATGCAGATAACAGTGATCAAGCATATTCTAATGTGTGTGTGTGAGTATGTGTGCATGCTTGTATGTGTGTATCCATGTGTGTGTGCGTGTGTATGTGTTCATGTATATGCACATGCACATGTGTATAGAGTCCAGAGAGTGACAGAAAGTCTGTCCCGCAGTCACTACCCATCTTTTGTTTGGTTTTTGTTTTTAGACAAGATTTCTCTGTGTAGCCTTGGCTGTCCTGGAACTTGATCTGTAGACCAGCTGGCCTCAAATGCAGAGACTGGATTGCCTCTGCCTCTCAAGTGCTGGGATTAAAAGTGTGCAGCCTACCTTATTTTGAGATTTTTAGAGATAAGGTCTCTCACTGAACTCATCAATTTAGCAAGACTGGCTGGCCAGCAAGCAAGCACCCTGCCCGCCTCTGCCCCTCCCACCCTACTCCCAGCACCGGAGCTTCAGATGCTTGCCACCAAGCCCGTCTTTTTGCTTTTGTTTTGTTTTTGTTTTTGTTTTTGTTTTTAATTTGGGGCTAAGGATCTGAACTCGGGTTTCTATGTTTGCATGGAAAGCGATTTACCACCTCCATTTATCCAACTCCAATCAAATGTATTTTCCCATCTGGTCCATTCTCCAGAGTGTAACAACTTGGCCTGGAAAGAAGCCATAACCTACCATCTCCTTAGAAGGAGATGAAGGAGAAGGAGTTGAATGCATGTCTTACTATTGTGAACATCTTAGCACTCAGGATTATATGAGGTGTTTTCCAGGCTGACTTAGCAATGCTGGCTTAGGTGCCATCAGATCCAGTCCTTGTCACTGCACTTCCAAGTTACCATTTTCAGGTCAAAACTAAGAACATTGGGAAGAGGCTAGCTTTGAAGAGCCAAAGTCGAGAAGCATTTAATTTAGCTCCAAGCGTTGGATTGGTCCTTACTCATTACAAGAAACCACAGTCCATAGCTCCTAAGAAATGAAGCAAAGCTTTTTAAGATTTGATTTGTTGTGTGGTTGGGTCTCTCTATATATAGTATTTCCAGAGCATCCCTAGCTTCTTAAAAAATATAGGGGTACAGAGATGGCTCAGTGGCTAAGAAACAAACAGAGTATTGAGTTCTAGGTCTTTAAGAAGACCCAAGTTCAGATCCCAGGACCCTCGTGATGGTTCATAATCACCCATTAAATCAGTTCTAGGGGACTCAATGCCCTCTCCTGTCCATATCTGTGGGTACTGGGCACACATAGTGCACATACATACATGGAAGCAAAGCATTTACAAATGAATAAAATATAAAATTTAAAAATTAATAATGCTAAGAAAAAAAAGCAAGTGAGCTGAATTTCGAAGAGGCTACAAGAGGCACAAGTGAGGGTTTACAGAGTCAAGGGAAACACGTTTGAAGACAAATGCCTCAAACCGAGGTCATCAGACATTAAATTACAGACATGTCCCTGGTTTGTCCAAAACTGGTTACGGCATGTTTCCTTATAGCAATAAAAAACAAGAGACATTAACAGGCAGTGATGCTCTATGGAATTGAGTAGCCTCTGGACGATGAAAGGGGAGATTAAGGAGCCCACTCTCCACCACCCAGGCAGTTACAGAAAACAGAAGACTGGATTCTCCACTGTTCTTGCTACCAGTGGTAGAAAGTAACTGTTGGGCCAAAAGCCAATGGCTGTCACATACCCCTGGCTGGCCATCCTTTGAGGACTCCGGTGGTGGCCTTAAGGTGACTAAATGACCAACTGAACACAGTACATTTTGCCTATGGATCTTTGCCTCTCTTGGCAGTCCCCATGGCTCCCCGTGCAGGCAGTACCATACATCACTGCCGCTCTGCAGGCGCACCACCCAGATAGCATCCGAACGATTGTAAACAGGATGATTCACAAACGGTGGCAGCAGCTAAAAGCAGTGCAGTTCATGACCTGGTGCACAACGCCAAGATTCTAAATGGGATGTCACAACAACAAAGCAGCTCGGAAGATTCTAAAACACAATGGTGTCATCGGGACATTCACAGGGTGCTGTAACCTGTAACTGACAAGTAAGCCTGCCCATTGTCATCTCTCCCCGTGTGCAGCATCCTTGAGCATCCACAAACAGGGGTGCAAATATTCTTCAGAGAGAGCCCTAGCTTCTCCCACAAGCCCTTACAGCCAGCTAGGACACAATGATTTCCAATATTCAGTCACTGAGAATTCCGACTATGATACACAGACCATGGAAGAGCTTCATGACAGCAATGTCACCTCTATTTTGATGGTATTTGACAGCTTACAAAGTGTTTTCACATACATCACCACATTTACTCCCAGAGGGGTCGATAGTTCCTTCCCTGTGCTACCCATAGCTCTGATAGAAAGAGTGGTAGAAGTCAGACAGTTCTAAGTTCAAATCTCAACTCTAATCCACCAGTTGTACAACCACAAACAATTTGCTTCATTCATCCTGGACTCTTTTTGTCATACTTGTGATATATGGATTCATTTCTGTTTCTGAGGTCTAGAAGTAAAAATTAAATAGTGCAGAAAGATCCATAGTACTGAGCCATATGCAGAGAATGGCGTGTGCCCTTTGTTTCTATCAGTACACAAAGGAAGAAAACAAAGCTTAAGACATTAGGGGAGTTGCTCAAAGAAGTAGCTAGGAAGTGACAAGATTGAGACTTCATTTATTTTACAAACATTATTGAACACCTACTATACATCAGCGCCCAGGGCTCAGGAAAGTGGATAAGATGTGAGCTATTGAGATATTCGCAGTGGAGTGCTAGAATCTGAAACGAAAATAATCAGTTGAAGTCCAATATGATCTGAGGGGCAAAAAAGCATGCAGGGATTATGCTCTGTGGGTGTGCTTTGGAGGACCACAAGGGAGGACTGAAGAACAGGAGCCTTTATAGGAGGCAGCAGAAGAGTTTTACCTAAAATAAGATCTCAACAGCTGTGTGAGGGTGAGGGAGGAGGGTAGCAGTTTTCGACTAAAGAAGTAGCCTGTGCTTTCTAGAGAGTGTGTTGGATGTGATGTGACTGCTGCAGTCCTGAGGGACTCCAGGGAAGCAGCAATGGAAGGATTTGTCCTTCAGGTAGTTTGGAAGGGTGTAGGTCTAGAAGCATCCTCTTATGAGTGAACCCTGTGATGATTCACAAGAGAAAACCCACTGGTCAGACTTGCAGTCTTGACTCTGCTGCAGCCATGTGGAAGGTTGGCTGAAGGAGAAGATGCTGAAGGCAGGAGTTCAAGGAGAGATAGAGACTGTGATTAAGACAGTGTGAATGCAGGCAATTCTAAAAGACGTTTGGAGGCAGAATGGACAGGGGTGGGGGTGGCAATCAGGTTAGATATTGATAAGTGGGTGACAGAGAGTTTAGGAGTGCTGGGTTATTAGCTTGGATGGCTGTGTGAATAAAGGGGCCACTCCCTAACGTAAGGAGGTGGGGGGTTGAGAGGGCAATACTAAATTAATTTGAGCTTGCTGATTCTGAGAGACCTGGGAACATCCAAGGGAAGATGTCCAGCATATAAGCAAAATGTGAGTCTGGAGCTTGAGAGAAGACTGGGAGAGTTGACTGTCCTGTAGAGGACGGTGGAGGCTGGGTTTACATTGGGGGTAAAATGAGAACAGAAGGCCTGGAGGACTCCGGGAATTCCAGTGTCTCAGGAAGGATGAAGTGCCAGGAGACGAGGTTAATTCCAGAAACAAGAGGAGATAAGCATTTTGTGAGGTTCGAAAGTAGAGATTAATAATGCCAGGGAACAGTAAGCTGAAACCACCTGCTGATTAGAGAACAACAGGATGACTTGGGCAACCTCAGTTTTAGATGCAGCCTTTAAATTGTGACCCTTCCCTGATTCTTTTTTTTTGAAATCTGTGACACATACTACAAAACATATTTTATATTATGAACTCTGATAGAAGCTTCATGAAATAGTACTGATTCTTTAATATTTCATATTTATCTTATTTCAATCTAGCTCATATTATCTATTCCATCCCCTCTTCTTCCTGTTATATTTCTTCCATCCCATTTCACCCATCATATTACTACCGTTCATTCCTACCTCCCACCCTACCCGACCCACTCCATCCCACCCACTCCACCCTAGCCAACTATATCCCATGTCACGTCACCCTACCCTTTCCCTTCCTATTCTATTCTGAATGTCACTTGGAAATAACTAAATTCATTTTAGGACCAACTAGTAGGTTTCAACATCCAGTAGTTTGTTAAAAAACAAAAAAAAAAACAAAAAAAAAAAAAAAAAAAAAAAAAAAAAAAAAAAAACACTAGTTTGTTCACAAACATAGCTCAAAGTACAGAGCGGAAGTAAGGACACCAATCATCGAGTAAAGATACCTGATTTACAGTGTGACTCAGCTATTATCGACTGCGTGACCTCAGATGTGCCCATTAACCTCTGTGCAACTCTTTCATTATCTGTAAAATCCAGATAATATGTCAGCTGCAAAGGGGTCTTCTGGTCATCAAGTGAGATAAAATGCGTGAAGGCAAAAAAAGCATATGTCTAGAATTGTCTGGTCAAACTAAAATTAGCCTATATTTAAAAAATAAAAAAAGTGGCAGGGAGCGCTAGCCTACAGCTGCTTCCATTTCCCATACCTGAATCCCAGAGTCACGTCTCTTCTGAACACAGCAAACACCGCAAACAGGATCCAAACTCATGAGAGCCGACAGGCAGCACAGCCTCATCTACAACATGTACAGGCAGGGAAGCCTGGAAAAACCCACCCCGAAGCATGGTGCTCCTTAACACCATCACAGCCATCTTGGCTTATGATTTATATTGAGTCTTTCCTTGGGAAGACTTTCAATACAGCCAATACAGTCCTGTTGTGAAGAGACATGATAAAGGTAATACTTGTACCACAGCATGAAATGACGATGGACAGATTGCAGGGAAGAGGAGAAGATGAGTCATTAAGCTCGGGAACTAACCCCTCTATCCTTAGTGGATCCCGTGGTGTCTGTACATTACACTAAAACAATTTGACTCTTAAATTTTCTCCTGTGTATATGTGTGCATATGCTATATGTATCTGTCTGTGTACATACCAAGGCAGGAGGATGTCAGGCATCCTGCTCTCTCTCTCCCTACTCTTTCCCTTCAGCCAGCAAATCTTAGTGCCCCTCCCGCCCTCATCTTCACCTTCTCACAGTCCTGGTGCTACAGACACATGAAAGGGCATGCTCAGGCTTTTTATGTAGGTGATGGAGACTTGAACTCGGGGACCCATGGTTGTACAACAAGGACTCTTAGCCAGTGAGTCATCTTTGCAAGCCTCTAAATCAATTTATTTTTATAATCCATTGAAGAAACTATTATACTTGAATAGCCAATATAGACTCAGACCTAGAGAGACAGAGATGGTGAAGGCTTGGTACCTGAATTCCATAAGGACACTGGCATGTGACAGATGTGAATGAGACAGACAGAGAAATGGATAACTTCCTTTAACTTCAAGATATGCATCTGAGCAGGGTAAGATGCAGACATACCATGACCGAAGACAAGGGCAGATAGTAGAGTTCAAGGAAGGCTTCTGAAGGTTACCTTGCTGAGGAGGAATGTACTGATATGAGAGTTAATGAAGAAAGATAGGGGAAGAAAGTCCAGAAGGAAGGAAAAGGGATAAAAAGTGACTCCTTGAAAACTGTACATATTTCTAGGACATAAAAGGTAGTGCAGCTCCTATCGCTGGGAGTTTGTTAGCAGGATGAGATGCTGAGGGTATACTTCGTTGGCCTTTTGCTCTGGCAGGAGTATGGAGGAGGAGACTAAGAGTGGGCCAGGTACGTTAGGAGAAATTTGTAGTGGTTCACAAGAGATGTGTTGAGGGCTTGAGCAGAGGAAGCAATAGTGGGCACCGAGAATGAGTCTGATTTAAAGAAACTCGCTCATATTGTATTTAGAGTTGAAGTAGAAGGAAGGTAGCAATCATTGTTTTAGCACAAAATGAGTAATACCATCCTAGGTTGGTCTGTGATATTGGCCTCTGTGATTTCAGGATTGAGCCTAGATAAAAGATGTTTCCAAAAGGCGTTATGAGGTAAGAGATGCTAAGTATCAATGGGAAAGATACAGACTGGTGGCTCTGGAGATTACAAGAGAAGTGTGCATCCCAGCTGGGTGTCCACAGGGGAGATGATATTCATGGGCATTCCTAAAAGATGGCTAAGATTTTGCTATGAATTAATAAGCTTGGAAGGGCACTTCTAGCAGGAACACCTTAACCAGAGTGGGAGGGTGCAAAATGATGTCCCTAGGGATAAAGGCTGGAATCAAATCTTGGCTCTGTTATGTTCTAATCCCTGAATTGATGGCAATTTACTCCCCAGAGCCTGTCCCCCTTGCTTGTGTATCACAGTTGTGATAATTATCATCAATCTTGCAGAGTTGTTTTCAAATTTTATTTTTTTGATGAACTTATATTTTAACTATAACAAAATTTAATTTCATCAGTCAGTTTAATATTTTTATGTTACCAATTAGTGGCTTCTTATTTCAGCTTTAAGAATCAGTTTTAGAATTTCTTGTAGCAGCAGCTGTAGTGGTAATGGACTCCCACAGTACCTGTTTATCTGGGAAAGTACTTTTCTCTCCTACAGTTCTGAATGACAGGTTTGCCAGGGCCAGAATGCTTGCCTGGTCTTCCTCTAGGACCAACCTTCCAGAGAACTAGGTTTCTACTAAGAAATCTGCTGGTAGCCTCGCAGAGATTCTCTTGTGTATGGTAAGTCATTTTCCCCTTGCTGCTTCCAAAACTCTGCCACCTTTCACTCAGAGAATCTGATTATCACGTGACTCAGTGAAAACCACTTCATATTGACCTTCTTGATGCTCTTTGGTTTTCAGGGATGTACGTATTCATTTGTTTCTCCAGATTTCCAGGATTCATGAAAAATTCCTGCTCCTTCTCTCTGTATGCTTCTTCTGGAATTCCAGAGATGAACATGTTGATTCACTTGATGATGTCCCATAATTTCCACAGGCTTTCTTCATTTCTTTCTTCCCTTCTTGCTTCTCTGACTGGGCACTTTAAAGTGACCGACCTGTCTTCCAGTCTATCATCACCTCTGTCCTCTGCTTGATAAGACAGACGTCTGCTGTTGAAGCTTTGTGTGGAATTTTCCTGCTCAGTCATCAGATTATTCAGCTATAGAGTCTCTGGGCTGCTCTGTGTTCCTCTGTGTTCTTGTTGCTTACTGGTGTGGTCCCCATATCTTCACTAAAATTTTGCTTTCATATTGTTTGCATTTTTCAATGTAATATTTTTATTGATTCTTTGGGAATTTCACACCATGCACACTGACCAGTCATTTCCAAGTCTTTCCATGTCTGCCCTCCAATACTCATGATCTCCCTCCCCACCACAAAAAATAAAAGTAAAATGTCCAATTTGTGTTATCTATATACTCACTGGAACATGGTCCAACTCTCTGTGGTCTTCCACTTAAATAGAGCTGAGTCTTTCCCTACACTCCGTCCAGAAGCCGTAAGCTGGGGACAGCTAGCTTTAGCAGCTCTATCACACTTTTTGAGAGTTCTCTTCAATGGCTTCCTTGTTCAGACTGATACCTTTTGGGGGCTGATGGGGTTGTCATAGAAGTCTCCCATGTCCCTCTTTCTCAGCCAAGCATCTATAATCACTGCAAAAATAGTTTCCTTGCTCTTTACTGTCAGCAAGTGTGTGAAGCACGGGCTTTACATGTGGTTTCTGGCAACAGCACAGACTAGAAACATTGTTTCTGGCTGCAGTCAGCCCACCGACTTAGACAGAGCACTTGGAGGCAGTCTCAACCAAGGACACATCACCATGGCCTTGGGGCAGGTGGTAGAGCAGGCCAGGCTGATCAGTATGGTCCCTGGAAGTAACATGCCACATGGACATCGACCGACATGGCTTGTGGTGGCAGCACAGAGCACGGACATCTGAATGGCCTTCAGTGGAAGCATGGACTATGGACATCAACCCAGACCCCAGCGGCCAGATGAGGCAGTGTGATCCAGTCGGCAACACAAGCCACTCACATCAGCATGGTCCTTAACACTGCCACATCTCCAGTTCTGCTTCTTTCCATAGCACATCTACAGCTCTGTTTTTCTATCTTTTCCATCTCTCCATCACTGCTATGTTCATTGTAACGGTGCCCACCGCCCATGCTGCAAAGCAAGATAGCCTCACATTTTTTTTAAAAAAAAATTACCTTTGTATAATGTTCTGTAGGTCAGTGAGTTTAGGGTGTTATTTTGCACTCTTTGTCATGCAGGTTATGAGTCAGCATCTTTAGGGTTAATCATTGGTCCCTTATTTTGTTCTGCTGGTGGTATTTCTCTAACTTTTGTGATCTTTGAATCCATGCATTAATGTCAGCACATACAAAGACTAGGAAGATTATTATCTTTAAAATCAAAGGGCTTCCTTCAGCAAGGAAAACGAGTTTCCCATCAGCCTCTTCCGAGATGATATCATTTCCAGGTGGACATGCGGCTTGGGTTCTCAGGCTGACTCATCTGATGCCTGGGCAGGCAGGCAAGCAGACCTAATGCCTGTGTCCATGTATGTACTGGGGCTGGAGGCGAAGCCTAGAACCATGTTGCATTTAGCAAGCCCTGGGGACTGAGTTCAGAACAGACGTGGACCTTGGTTCTGCTTGAGTCATTTAGGACCCTGGGTCTGATAGGGGCTGACTAGGAGGTCATTACTCGTCAGGTATCTTGGACTCATGGGTATCAATGTGGCAGTAGCTCTGGGGACTAAGTCAGCTAGTGACAAACAGGTGTCTGGAATCATGGAAGACAGGCTGAACTAGGAATTTAAGGTATCACCTATATACTAGGATTAAATTGAAACTTGGACCCAGCTTTGAGCTAGGGGTTCAGGCTTAGAGGATAAATTGGTGGGTAGTAATCTGGCATTTGGGGCTGAAAAGGTTGGCCTGGCATGGAAGCCAGGTAAGAACAGGATAACCTGGAGCCATAGACTGTGGGTACCAGCATGGTGCTGAGAGGAACCTCGAACCTGGGAACATGGGTTCTAGTCAGGAGTCAAGATTATGGAGGCCGGCAAGGTTCTTGGGTGGATATAGTGGTAAGGTAAACCTAGAACATGAATTTTCTGGGCTTGTTCATATTTCCTAGTGTTAAAATGTGCTGGATACTTGATTGTGGGTTCCAGTCTGATAAATAGGATTCTAAGGCCTGTTTTGGTGGGATGTGTCCAGTACTGGATCTAAAGCAGTACTTCTCAACCTGTGGGATGTGACCCCTTTGGAAGATCAAATGACCCCCTTCACAGGGATCACCTAAGACCATCAGAAAACACAGCTGCACAGCAATTCACAACTGTAGACAAAGTATGAAATAGCAATGAAATAATTCTGTGACTGGGGGTCACTGCAACGTGTAGCTGGTCTTTTGCTATTTTGTGGGTTCCGCTTTCTCCTTTTTTCACCCTTTCAACCCTCTAACACTAGATAAGAGATCAAAAAGGATTGAGAAGAAAGGAAAGAGCTCTCTGAATAAAGTCAGGGGTCAGAAAGGGGGTAACCTTATCATGAGACTACCTCCTAATGATTAGGTGTGACCTTGGTACAAGTTTGATCTTCACTGTCAGGATATCTTATTTCTTCTTGTTTCTTTTCAGATGACTATTTAACAAACCATGACCAACAGCAACCACTACCAACCAATCAATGATCAACCCCACCTCTCAGGGACCCTAGCACTTCTATACCTGCTGAAAAGTCTACAGATTTTCAAATATCACCCACTGGCAGACTCACACTATCTGTAGATGGCCAAACCATGCCATAGCTAGAACATGAGGCAAATCATAGTCAGCTGTCATGGGCAATCTGAAGCAGCCCCATATCCTACAACTGAGATTAGAATGAAAACATATTCTTATATCATTTCTGTGTTTTCAAAAGAAACCAAGATTCTCACTACAACAACATGAGGAACTGTATTATTTGGTCACAGCATTAGGAAGGTGGAGAACCAATGGGGTAAAGCAAAGTCAATAATCTGATCCTCCTCCTTTCCCTCTTCAGAGAGTCTTTATTTAATTCCTGTGCTATACTCAGGAGTTAACCCCATTGTCTGTTTTCCTTGGCTCTTATAAAGATGTGTCCACATATGCTCAGCTCAAAGCAAGCTAGCATGACTTGTTAGCTCTGACCCTGTCATTATAGTGAGCTACTTACTGGGAGTTAGAGCAAACTTTGTATGAAGGGAGAATGCATATGGTGTTGAACAAAATAGAGAGGATGACTGTGGTCAGAGGCTTTAACACACATGAAGGCCTTGGAGCTGGGCTTAGGAATCGCACTTTGTTGGCCATGGGGAGCTACTGACAGTTCATGAGGGGGACCAAAGAGTGGGGCCATGTTGACTAAGAGTAACCAATTTCCATGGTAAAGGTGATTTGGAGGAACAAGGGATTGCAATTATGAAGAACATGCATGAATTTATCAAAGATTTTAGATGAAAGGTAAAAAAAAACCCTATAACTTAGTAAGTTGGTTTAGTGTTATTAGGAAAGCAGACAGACTGGGCCTGAGCAAAGATAGGGAGAAATAGGGGAAACAGAAATGGTCTCCAAGCTTCAGCTCACAGGCCCTATGATGAGATTGTCTCAATATTAATGATCTCATAGTGCACATTAAGAAGACAATAGGTGAATTGGGTTAGGGCAGAAACTGTGGAGGGGAGGAAATCGAGCAAAATGGCAACTTCTGTTTATGAGATTGACAGTTGACTCGATATTCTCTTCTGTTGGTTTTTCATTATCACCTGTATAGAAACATCATTTCCCAAGTTCCCTTGCAACTGGGTGTTGACTAGTGATGGCATTCCTACCAATTGGGCATAGACAGAGGGGTGTACACCATTCCCAGGTCACTCATTCAGTGAAAACCCACTTGTTTTGTATTGTTCTTCCCAGTGTCCACAGAGTTGTAAGGAGTTGAGTGTAGTGGAGGAGCCAGCCTCCACCATGTTTATTAGGAAAACACTCTACAGTGCTCCAACAGGAATATCTTTGCCTACTACGCCCAACCTCTGCGAGCTCAGGATGTCTCACAAGAGGGAAATCCACCTCTATATCACTTAGGGCACTGGGGTTTTGCCTTAAATTAAAGCAATTAAGGCAGGATCTTGACCAATAGAGACATGATTGATGAGGTATTAGACACAGCTGAGATGGAGGCACTGTATAGAATTGGAGGTGGGTGGGGGAGGGGTGAGGCTTTTAGGGCTATGCAAATGAGGATAAAGATGGAGCAGTGTGGTCAATGATACTGGAAGAACGGAGGAATAAGGGCTGCAGAGAGCTCTGATCGTGGGCATGGTGGGGTGTGTTGAGGGAGAGAAGCTGAAATGGAGGGAACTATAGAATAGTAACATGCTCAAGAAAAAGTAGAAGATACTGGTGGGGCTATGGGAGTAGCTTTATTTCATTTGTTCATAAGAAAGAGTGGCCAACAGTCCTACCCGCAGAGAGATCAAAAAGAGTAATGAATTGGGGAAAAAAATCACAAAATTCAGGGAACTGAAGTTAACTCATGTCAGGAAGTGATCAAGAAAAAGTCAAATTATATCTACCCTAATCTATTTAAGAAGGCAGAGGGTTTTGTAATAAAATCTGGAGTAGCCTAAAATTACTTCTTATAAGGTATAAAGAAGAGACTGTACGTGGTTTCCTCTCCTGGAGATGCGGTGTAAGCCGAGCTGCCCCTCAGCTGTCCCTCAGCTCTCGGAATGAGCCGAACTTAGTGATGAGCTTCCAAAGACTGTGGAAGATTATGGAAAGGAGAAAATAGCAACTTTACAGAAGAGGAACTTGACAATCACCACCTACCTCAGCAAGTGATGAAGGTTAGCAGCGGCAGTGACAGGTCACACGGATATAACGTACCCCCGACAGGATGGGATGAGAAGGGCAATCAGCTCTGTGGTAGTCCTTTCCAAAACCCACAACCTCGGTCTAAATATGAGGAAAACATCAGAAAGTCTGAAACTGAGGGGCAGTCTACAGAATACCTGCAGAGTACCCTTTAAAACTGTCAAGGTCACAGAAAACAAGGAAACACTGAGAAGCCGTCTCAGATGGTGAGCAAAGAGATGTGGCGGCTAAATGCCACGAGCATGCCGGATGAAATCTGAGACAGAGAAATGTACATGACTTCAACACCCGGCAAGAGCTGCAGGAAACCTCAGCTTCTGTACTCACTTCTCTACCAATGTGGTTTCTCGTTTTAAAGATTTATTTTATTTTGAATTATGTGTGTAAGAGGTGATGGGGTTATATGCACTTCCGGGTGCAGGTACCCAAAGAGGCCACAAGAGGGTGATAGATCCCGGAGCTGGAGTTAGAGGCTGTTAGTTCTAAGCAGTCTGATATGTGTTCAAGGAACTGTACTTGGATCCTCTACAAGCTCAGTATGTTCTCTTATTTGGTGGCCAAATCTCCAGAACCTAATTTATTTTGGATAAAATGCCATAGGTAAATAAAATCCCCAATACTGTGGGGAGGGTATAAGCTCTGTGCTTAGTGTCTCTGTGTGTTTCCTATAGATAAAGTATTCCAAGTGTGGTGGTTTGAATATGTTTGGCCCAGAGAGTGGCACTATTAGGAAGTGTGGCCTTGTTGGAGTGGGTGTGGCCTTGTTGGAGGAAGTGTGTCATTGTGGGAGTGGGCTTTGAGCCTCCTATACTCAGGCTCCGCCCAGTGAAGAGAGCCTCCTCCTGGCTGCCTGTAGAAGAGAGTCTCCTGGTTGCTTTTGGATCAGCATGTAGAACTCTCAGCTCCTCCAGTACCATGTCTACCTGCATGATGCCATGCTTCCTGCTATGACAATACCTCTGAAACTGTAATCCAGCTCCAATGAAATGTTTACCTTTATAAGAGCTGTTTGGTCATGGTGTCTCTTCACAGCAGTAAAACCTTAACTAAGACAGGCAGAGACCAGGGATATTACCTGTGAGCAATGAATGAGTTTGAAATATAGAGTATCTGAGCCTCTACTCTCCTACCCTTCCCTTCCTCCCTTCCCCCCCCAAAAAAAATTTCCATTAGTCCATTATTATAGTACAATGGAATGTTCAATTTCACACACTGTGTGACATTCCACGCCAACCAGAATAGTTAATGCAACTTTACATTTATGACTCTGCTTGGGTGTGAATTATTGTGTTTATGAAAATCTCCATATTAATGTCTGATTGTAAATCATTCTGCCGGCTCCCTTTATTAATAGCTCAATTCGCACTACTTACTGCTGCAAGCCCTCAGATCACCACCACTGTACTGGAGAAGGGCCCTTCCTATTGGCTTGCCATCTGCATCTAGCCATCTTAGACTTTGTGTTAAAGCCTCTAGAATTCTGAGCTGATCTTTTCTTTGTTGAAAAGAAGATGGCTTCCCTGAGAAATATCATTTTTTATTTCCTGTCCCCCGTTTCCTACTCTTTAGAAACCCCCACCAGGAAGTGATTTGGACAGAGATTCTGGAGGAACACAGACTAGGTAGGGAGTCATTGATCTTGGAGAATCTTGTGCTTTGCATGTAAGTCATACCCTCCTACCCCTGTTCTTCTGTTTGTACACTTGGTCCCCAGCTGGTGGCGCTGTTTGGGAGGGTTATGGAACCTTTAGGAGGTATAGCCTTAGAAGCCTGTCATCGGTGGTAGCACACTCCTGCCACCATAACTCTCCAGCCATGGTAGACTGTAACCCTTCAAACTGTAAGCTGAAAGAAACCCTCCCTCCTTTGGGGTTGCATCTTGTGAGTTATTTGGTTATAGCAACAAGAAAAACATGTTATCAAATTCCCTTACCTGTAATGGGCTTATACAGACTGATTAGAATTACTGGAATGGTAGTTAGGACTAGGTCCTGCCCTTAGCCTCCAGTAGTCTTTTTGTTACAGTATCATACTGACAAGCAACAGTATTGCCAGCGGACAGATTAGAGGTATATGGTGCTGGCAGCTGGAAGATCTGGGCTCTTCCAGTTTGTCTACAAACTAGACCAGTGACATTGCAAAAGTCACTGAGTATCTCTGGACTGGCAACTTTCTCACTTGTAAAATGAGGAAGCCACAATTCTTAGCCTTGTCCCTAGAGTCACCATCATTGCTGCATGCATACAAATGTGTGCCTACAGGGCCCACTATTCTTTTTATCATCCTGTGGATGGCCCTTTGCTTCAGGCCACACAGCCAGACAGTGGCTCAACAGGAATGGCTCACAGAATCTTCAGGAAAGGGCTAGCCTTGGCTTTTCCATGCCTCCTTGTGTGTAACAATTGGAGTCATAGTCCTTGCCCCAGCTCCCTTACTGGCAGGAGGGGAAATATGAAGTCTCTGCAGGCCAGGATTTTATGCTCCTGTAAATCATTCAAGCGGCCAATATTTTCCTTTGCTGCACTCCTCTCACCTCACAGGATTTTTTTTTCCTGCAGTGAAATCCATTCCCCTGGCCTGGAAACATGGGCACTTTATAGAAAATCTTTAGCTTGTACCAGCACAAATAGATGGCTCTTCTTTGCTGTCTGCAGTTCATGGTGTTGCAAAAGCATCGCCAAAAACTATCAACTGAGTCGTAAAAGCAGGAAAAAAAAATGGGACAAGAACGCTGGCACATCAGCGTGCTCACATGAACTTTTACAAGCATGATCAAGCCAATGCTCGGAAGGACAGGTTCCATAAAGCGGCCATCTAACTCATAACCCGTGCTTGCTCAGGATCCCTGAGGCATGGAAGGAGGGCAGCACGAGGCAGGAAAAATGGAGCACTAGGAAAGACCTACTCCAACAACCTGAGTCCTGTGCCCTAATGCTGGAAATGACGAGACTAAAATCACACCAGTGTCAGGCCTAGCTTCTTGGGAGGTTGCTGCAGGAGGATCACAAGTTCAAGATCACCCAGGGCTACAGAGTGAGTTCAAGGCTATCACAGACAACTTAATGAGACCCTACTTCCCTGAAAGCAAAAAAGGACAAAGAGCTGGGGGGTATAGTCAGTGGCTAAGCCCCTCTCTGGCATAAGCAAGGCCCCAAGTTCATTCTCCTATACTGTTAAACAAAATTGAGAAGACAAGATGTGCCTATTATGTAATTTTAAAAAGAATTAAGAACAGTTTGATCTTCTGGAATTCTATTAATAATAGAGACTTCCTTCTGACATCTTGCTGTATGGCTTAAGGGGGCTGGACTTTGACACATGCAATATCACATATGGAATTCACTGTGTACATCTGAGGCACTGTTTTACAGATGTGGACCCTTCGTATCGCATCTCATGCTACCTCTCTTCCTCTTCCCTCCCTTCTTACCCCCTCCCCTCATCCCATCCTCCCTGTCTCACCTTTCTCTCCTTTTCTTTCCCCTTCCCTTTCTCCTTCCTTTTCTCCAGCCTCTTTGCTTCCCCTCCCCTCCTCCTCTCTCCTTCCTCTTCCCTCCCTTCCTCTCTCCTCCCCTCTTTTCCCCTCTTTCCCTCTCCTCTCCCATTTTCTCCCTTTCTCTCCTCTCCCCTCCCCTCCTGCCTCCCTCTCCTCCTCACTTCTTCCCTCCTTCCCTCTCTCCTTCATCCTTCTCCTCTCCCATCTCCTCCCTTTATCTCCCCCCTCATCCCTCTCCCCTCCTTCCCTCTCTCCTTCATCCTTCTCCTCTCCCATCTCCTCCCTTTATCCCCCCTCATCCCTCTCCCCTCCTTCCTCTCATGCAATCCTCTTTTTCCCCCTTTAATATCTGTTCTGCTTTGCTTTCTGTTGCTGTGTTAAAACACCGAGGCAAGCAATGATTTCTTCCATCTTATAGATTACCGTCACTCACTGAGGAAATCTAGGCAAGGAATTCAAGGGGGCAGTCACTGAAGCAGGGACCGGAGAGGAACACTGCCTTTTGGCTCACTCTCTGGCTCAAGTTCAACTACCTTTCTTATTCCGTTCCATCTGCCTAGGGATAGCACCACCTGCAGTGGGCTGAGCTCTTCCACATCAGTCATTAGTCAAGAAAACTGCCCACAGGCTTGTTTGTACACTAGTCTAATGGCAGGAATTCTTCATGCTAGTCTAATGGCAACAATTCCTCAGCCAAGGGCCTATCTTCTCAGGTGTGTCAACCAATGTCAGCCACCACAGTATTATCTGCTACACTAAACCCAGACATCCCTAATTCCTTCACCAGAAGGAGTGGATGGGCTATATTATGAGCAAACTATGTGTGAAAATGTCATAAGGGAGCCTATTAGTGTGAACACTTGCAAAAAAAAATTACTAATACTGCACAACTTAGGGAAGGGTCGGCTCTTATTGGTTCCTGCCCCTTTGGTCCTATCCTGGCTACCACACACCATTCTCTCATGTTCCAGGTCATGCAATCTGAGGCTCCACCTGATCTAGCCAGGCCCAGACCCCCTAACTGACACTGGACTAACTCCGTTGACCTCCTAACTCCATTGCCACGGAGGCCTAGCCCAAACTCTCACCTAGAAAGATAAGTGCTCAGGTTTCTTTCCCTAAACACCAAGTCCTAGGGGCAGGCTAGAAGCTGCCTGTCCCTCCTCCCTTCACCCAGGATGACTGTGAACTTCCCAGGGCAGGATGTTCTGAACAGGGGCAAGCTAGGGCTTCTGGAATCAAGGAAATCCCTCTTGTGGGAGAAAGTATAGCTCAGAACCAGGTAGTGACTCCACTCCTGGCTGCTGGATACCCTTTCCCCTCACGACACAATGAGTTAGCCATCCCCTTGCCTCAGGCTTTCCAGACTATCCAGGAGGTGAGGATACTGTGACTGTTTTCTTTTTTAATTCCTTTTAGAAGATGCATTCGTTGAGTGCATCCTTGGCTTCCTGGCTAGAAGCTGGAGGCTGCCTCTGCTCACCCGCACTAATTAGCTAAGCCAGCTGGTGCACTGGGAAGGCTTTTTTTTTTTTTCCTTTCTGGGCTCCTGGGTGTGTTTCTTTTTTTAAACATGATCAATACCCTCTCAGGGCTCCCCTGCCTGCTCTCCATTGTTCTCTTGTTTCCATTGTGTCCAGAGTCCTGGTCAAGGACTCTGAGAGTCTCCTAAGACAGGCTTCTCCCTCTAACTGGCACTGAGCCTGGAGCCAGAGCCCCAGTTGTTTCCAGACCTCCCTGTCCCATGTCTGCAGCTGGCTGTGTTTTACAGTAGCTGTTGACTGAACCCCCAAGAAGCCAGGAGAGGGGAGGTTAGACAGCTAAAGATGAGAAATACCTGTGATTCCAGGATAACCCACTTTCCCTCTCTGGGTCTCTGTTTAGTGGTTTGAAAGCGGGTATCCATTCCTAGGTCAGTGGTCAGTGTGATGTTCTGCACTCTAGCCATCAAGTGAACCATCCCTGAGGGTGTGAGGAGTATGAGGACATTCTCAAACAGGGGTTCAGATGCTCCTGTCTCTGGACCATGCTCATCTTGGCCAGGTGTACTGGGATGAGGCCACAGTCACTATGGAAATGCTCAGGTTGCCCCGCTCTGGTCTCTTTGCCTAGCCCTCTGAAAAATCTCTCTGCTTTTATTTTATAAATGAGGCTGATCTCACAAGCTCTCTCCCCTCACACGACTCCAGTTACCCCAAACTCCAGAGGCTGCAGATAAAATGTCTATGCTAGTTCAAACACAGCTCAATAGACACATTGTTCTGTAGGTTCGATTTTTTTTCCTACTGTTTTTAGTAAGATCAACATTGTCTTCTGGAAATTTCCGACAGACCAAATGCAAAGGAGACTTTCATGTCTCTCTCAAAGCTCACAACTTGGGGTTCTACCCTATAAAAAGAGGCAACAGTAATAGCTCACTGTTGCTGAAAACTTTGTAGGTGAAGATATCTTTTCAAGCAAAAACGTATCTTATTGATCCTTGTGATGTTATTTTACAGAAGCCCGGAGGTGTTAATGAACTTGCCCAAGGTCACACAGATAATAGGGAGGAGGCTCAGAATGAAGCCCTGGGCCTTCTCCAAGCCCCTTACCTCTTCTGTCTCCAGACCCAGCAGTCAGACACTAAGACGGGTGTCCACATGACACAGGGTAAGAAGATCCACCTCAGGGACAAGCTTGCGTGGGTTTCTAGGTCTGAACCACTGTTCTCCTGGTGAGGAAATAAGCAAAGAGCCCCTCAGGCCTCTTATCCTGCTTCACAAAACTGCCATGAAGGCTAAGCCATTGTTCTCGCAACTCGCAAACACTTTGAAGACTACAGAACACCGCAGAGATATTTAACATCATAGTTTGTTTTGATATTGGCTGAGTCTGACAGCCAAGTTTCCTCTGTGCGTGGAACAGTGACTGCCACCCTGCCATATCACCACCTCCACTGTCAGGTGTGTGTGCTGGCTCAGCCTCCCTGGGCTCTGGTCCCTGTAACCATTACCAGCTCCTCTGCTCCTTCTCCCTGAGGACCCAGAGGAGCCTGGAATGGCTGAGTCAGCTGCATTTTCTCCTGTTTCCAGCTCTCTCAAAGCTGCTACTGAAATTGGCTCTGTGGTACCTGCAGTTTTGCTTGCCATCCAGCCAGTCCCCTGGGGTGGCCCCATTAATCACATTCCCTCTTTTCCCTCTCTTGGCTGGCTCTGAGGACAGCAGGTACATGTGTGGAGCCTCTGTGTGAGTGGGTGTGTGAGTGTGTGGACCATAACTCCCCAGAAACAGTTGGGGACTAAGTTTTTCTGCAACAAACTGAGTTAGTTCCTTTTTTTGATACCCATACACCATCCCATTTCTTCCGAGGAGTGACAGGCCCCCGGGGCTGAAGCATCTCCTAGACTGGGTGAAACCATCTATTTCTGTTCTTTTCTAACTCAGTTCCTGGAGATGTCCTGCAGCAGCCTGCCAGGCCCCTATGCTATTAAGAATATTCTCTCCCGGGACCTTCTGGTTCTGGGGCTCCCACACATTTTAAATGGACTTCTCAGCCCAGAAGCTATCTACCAGAGGCCTTAGCTCTCTCTTGAAGGTGGGACACACCAGAGTCTCCATCTTTGTGAGGTGTCTGAGAGCAGCCATCCCCTCAGGGGGTCTGGGGGCACAGCCTGAAGCAGCCTGTCTTTACACAACAGTTCTTTGAAGTCTTGTGTTTTATCTTAGGAATTCGTGTGACTTTTGTGTTCCATGCCCTAATGTCTAGCTGTTTGTTTTCACAGAACTATGTTTTAACCCCTAATCTTCACATAAAATCGAGGTCCCCAGGAAGATATTCTGTGTTAACTCTGTGCCTTTATCCTGCCTAGCTTGCCACAATATACCCCCAGGGGTACAAGCGCTCTAGCTCAAGAAGCATGCACAAGGCAATAAGAGCAATAGTAGAAACAACCCATGGCTTCCCAGCTCCCCTCCCCCAGACTTCTGCAAATCAGCCTGTGCTTGTCTGCTTTGCCCACGTGCCGTTCGTTCAGGATAATGTGGAGCGAGGAAGAATGGAGACCCTGGAAAGGCCACACCAAGTTCTCAGGAAGGTTAAGGTGTTTGTAGAATAAATTTGATTACTTCTTGCCTTAGCTTAGCATTATCATGGGAGGCGCTAATCCAAGCTGGCCACATTGATGTATACAGGAAACCTGAGGAGAGAAGATTACAAGTTCAAAACCAGGCAACACGGTGATATCTTGTCTCAACAAATGAATGAATGAATGAATGAATGAATGAATGAAGTAAATGATCCTAGTCAGACATGAAGCATCCTTTGTTCTCTGCCTCTAGCCTTCTGTAAGAAGCAGCAGGGCAGTAGTTGAGTCATCCTTTTTATTCACCTCCACAGCTTTTTCTCTCAGCCTGGGAGTGGGGAGAGAAGCTGCTTTTAAGGTAGAAAGGATGGATGTGACCCCGAGAAAGTCGGGGGAGAAGAAAAGTCCCTTCTCCCACTCTTGTCATTTCAAGGGGAAGGCTAGTTAAGAAGCACACTTGTCCAGTGGACCAAGGTACAGAAGTCTAAGGAGCCCAGAAAATACAACTGAATAGAACCGGCTTGGTTGAAAGGAAGCCTTCTAGGTTACAAGGGGATTGATTCAGTCTTGATGGGACAGGTAGGGGAAAGTCCCCGAAAGGCCTGCTCGACAGCTCTACTTGAGACAATGTGTCCTTCCAAGGTAAGACAGTCCAGGTGATGATATGTCTAGTTCCCTTCTCTCCGACCCCTCACTATTGTCCCCCGAAAAATGTAGCTATAGGCGAGATCAATCGTGAGACTCAAAGACTCGCCCTGATGATATATCTGCAGTATTTCTTAGACAGTAGGGGCAATGTGCAGCCTGGGATTTAGCTTGACACAACAAAGCCCAGCCTTTATCACACAGGCGTATGAGGAAGCCAAGTGCAAGAGAGCTGTAAACATCTCGGAGCTGCTCTGCAGACACCCGTGTGGAGACACATTTCAATGGGGGCATCGGGGCTGGGGAGCGAACGAAGAGGAAGCTTGCCAACTCAGCGCTCTGATTTGCAGGGAGCGGAGCATGGGCATTTGAAATCATTTCCTTTTCGTTAGTACTTAATCTCCCAGCTGTTCTCTGCGCATTGGCTCAAATACTAGAAAACAGTGGGCCTCAAATGTAAAAACCACAGGCTCCTTTAAATTATGTTGTCTTGCTACATTGGTGTGTGTCATGTCAACCCAAACTCCTGTATGGCTTCTGGGAGAAGAGAATTTTGTCTGATGATGAATTTAAAGGAAAATGAGTCTTTTTTATTTTATTTTTTTTTGTCATCCCCAAGGCCACCTGATGTTAAATATAGCTTGGGCTCTGGTCTTATTTTGAAAACTCAGAAGTACCCTGGGGGAGTTTTATGTCATGATTAACTGTCTTTGATCCTTCTAGTACTCTCTGGGCTGTAGGGTCTGAAGTAACAAGGATCCACTGAGCTACAGGGACATGGAGTCTCTGTCTCTCACCAGAGATTCAGGGAAATCTTGGTCTTCATCACTCACGCTGATTGAACTTCTGTCTGTGCTTTTAAAAACCAACTCATTTAGCCCTGTGCTATAGATGTTATTGGTCCATTTTCCTCCTATGGAAACTGAGGTTGAGAAGAATCAAGTAACTTCCCCCAAAGATCCCATTTTTTATAAGGTGCACCACCAAGGTCTGACTGAGGGACTCTAACATCAGAACACAGGCTCTTTCTCTTCCAACATGAATTCTCATTCCAAATTCATGTATTCATTGGCTCCTTTGTTTATATACTTAAAACACATGCATTGGGCATCTACTGTGTGTCAAGCACCAGGGACACAAAGATAACTTAGATATGGTCCCTGTGCTCAAAGACTGCAAAATCTAGTGGAACTCAGCCTTGTCTTGAAATATTTATTCGACAAATATTTAACATTTAGTAGAACAAACAATGAGCCTTATTGAGCTCAGCCTTAAACAGCTCTTCCGGCTGTTTTCCTGCCCTGTAGTTGTTGTTGCTGCTCCATTATGAGTGGGTGACATCTCCATTACCTGCACT
This sequence comes from Mastomys coucha, assembly GCF_008632895.1. NCBI lineage: Eukaryota > Metazoa > Chordata > Mammalia > Rodentia > Muridae > Mastomys > Mastomys coucha. The sequence continues at coordinate 41,085,924 of NW_022196906.1, read as the reverse complement.
CAACAGACAGGGTGAGACAAGGGACTCACCAGCAGACCTGTTCACTGCCTCACTGGGTCTGGAGCAAGAAGGAGAAGCAGACGTGTGTGTTTTAGATCATGGTGGGTGAAGTCTCTAAAGCAACTACAAAGCAAAACCAGGAGGAGGTGGTGCTATCCTTTAAGTATGTAAGTAGATGAGGCAGACAGATGTTGCAAATATACCAGAGGCTGAGAATGCCTCCTTTGGAGGAGCTGCTGCTCTTGAACTGGCCAGATGTTCATCTTAGCTCCTCCCCTGTCCTGGCTCTTTGGGGAAATCTTCTAACAGATTTCATCTCTAGCCTCCTATTGCTTCTGAATAGGATCGGACCTAGCAAGATGACTCCAGTAAAAACCACTTGCTTGCACAAGTTTGGTGATCTAAGTTCCATCCTGGAGAGACTGAGTTGAGAGGAGAGTCCTGAATGTTGTCCATTAACTTCCATATGGGTGCTGTGGCACACGTATACACGCAGACATTTTACCACACACATCACACACACAAACACATGCCATGCAACTTTTCAAAATCCCTCTGACTCTGTCTCCTACCTCCTCTACTGCCCTCTGCACTCAGGGCTGCTGTGCCTTCCCCTCACCCCTGACACTTGTTCTTAAAGCCCTTGCATGGCTCCCTTTCAAGTCTCTTTGAATCAGTATCACATTGTGAATGCTCTCTGTTGGATGTGTTAAATTCTTCCCTGAGCCCTGATTCCTTGAACCCCAGCTTAGTATGTAGCACATATGTGGAGGGTGGTCAGAACATGTTCTAAGAAGAAAATAATTACTGAAAAAAAAAAACAAAGGTAAAAGAGAAAGAGTAGAAAAGAGGCTGGAAATGAAATATGCTGCAGCAGGAACCAGTGGGTGTGAGTGGGAACCAGTGGGTGTGAGTGGGAACCAGTGGGTGTGAGTGGGAACCAGTGGGTGTGAGTGGGAACCAGTGGGTGTGAATGGGAACCAGTGGGTGTGAGTGGTATGTTCAAGGAAACCACTAGAAGCCCTTGTAGTCATGTCGAACACCATCTTGAACACACATGTCCAGATGGCCAGGGAGGCCAGATCCCTTTTCATATTGCTCAGCCCGATACTAGCACAACTTCTGTGGCAGAACTGAGCCTCAGACAGTTTCAAGGGAGGGGGGTCAGGCCTTCAGTGCAGCCAGGAGGTGGATGGACAAGGACATCAGCCAGCTAGCCAGGATGCCATTAGCATTCAACTATGACAAGCCCTAGCTCCCTGTCTGCTTCCATGAACTAAGCATCACATTGCAGGACAGGAGCAGCCTGGGTGGAAGAAGGGAGTGAGAGACAGGCCCATTCCTGCAGCTGCAGGTGAAGAGTGGACAGCTTTCACATTTGGAGAACAGTTTTTCCCTTGATGCATTATTTGGGCCGTTTCAAAGCCCTTTGTCTGGGCTAAGCTGGTTGTGGGTGATGTTTGCAGCTGGGGACTTGCAGAAAAGATGTATTTTCTAGGCTGGGAGAAGGTCACCTGGGCAGAGGCCATTATACTGAGCTGCGGTTGGGTTGGAGTTTCCGGAACGCCAATCGATGTGTTCCTTGGCATTACTCAAGTACCAGGATTAGTGTGTGAGCCAAGAAAATGCTCTTCAAATTGCTTCACAAGTCACATGACCCAGCAAAGTCACTCTTTCATTTACCCTCAGTCTCTGTGTGAGTAAGGAAAAGACTGATGGGGAGCTGTCCCTGTTATCACCACTGTGTGGGTTGGTGGGGTTAACCCAATACAGAAGTCTCAAAGAAGTGCAGAGGTTTATGAGGCTTGGGAGAGAGATGAGAAACAGAAGGTAGAGTTGATGGTTACTGAGAGATGGACCACACAGGCTGGCTAGGACGGAGGTGGTGTGGATGGAACACTAGACATTGCTCTGTGTGTCTCCATCATCTCCACGCTCATCAGTTTCATCAAATTGACCCTTGACCTTTGGCAAACATTGTGAATGAAGCCAACCTCCCTTTGTGATTTTTGATACGTAAATAACCTGTTGAACTTACATGTTCATAATCTAGTCATTCATAGCATCCTAGCTTGGTGGAGCGGAACGCTGAACTGGAGTGTTGAAGAGATCTGAGTGAAGGGATAAAGCTTGGAGCTGGCTCCTAGGGCTGACTTTTTCATGATCTACCTAGGGCTGACTTTCCGAGTGGGAGAAGCAACTGGAAGGATTTATCATGAGAGCCCGAAAAGATGGCTTCCATTCCAGCGCCTGTCCTGCAGTCTACAAATGTTGTTCTTGAGAAGGAGCTGCCTTGGAATGGGAGGTCCCCTGGGAGCAACACCAAGAAGCACGTGCTTCTGAGCAGAGCTGTCTCCCATCAAAACCAAGCCCCCTTCTTTGCTTCCTATGAATGTAGCCTTCCTTGCTGTATCTGTGGTGGCCTCAGCTGAAAAAATAAATAAATAAACACGAGATGGGGTGAGAGGTTGGAGAAGGGATGTGGCAAAAGACAAAGAAAGAAAGAGAGAGGGATTGATTCCCAGGCAGAATTTATATCTTTTTGGCTTTTTCAAAGGTAAATGAATAGACTGTTGTTGTTTTCCAGCCTGCCGCTGAGAGTGTGCATGCACCTCTGTTATGTATAGACCCTTTTAAAGGCTCCTGGAAGCAATCCCTAGCATTTCTATAGGTGCAGACAGATAATTGAATGCTTTCAAAGACCACTGTGAGACAGCGAAAGTTCAATTTTGCTGTGTGCTGGTGCCGGCATTGACTGAGCAGGCCACATGTGTTTTTCTGAGGAAGTTGGATTTCTTTTTTGGCTTTTCTTTCCTCTCCTGCCCTTTCACCCCCTGTCTCCCCACCTCTGATGAAGCACTTAGACTGAGGAAAAAAAACAATGCATAATCACCCTAAAGTCACGCCAAACAAACACAGCCAAAGCTTCTAGCTACTTCTCTGGCTGAGAATGAAAAGCACTGCCTCTTTGCTCCAGGGTCTGACAGACAGGGGTGCCTTCCTGCTCAGCTATTATTAGAGCCTGCATGGCAGAAGCTAGGCAGCTCTGGGCGATGGGGGTTCTTGTTTTAATTTGTTGCCTGTGCAGGCAGAACAAAGTGACATGGGGAGAGAGAACAGGGGATTTCCTCCTACTGATATTTTTCCACATGACAGCCATTGTGTGCATGTGCCTTGAGTGTGTGTGTGTGTGTGTGTGTGTGTGTGCACGTGTGTGTGTGTGTGCGTATGTGTGTATGTGTTTATGTGTGTTTATGTGTGCATGAGTGTGTGTGTGGCATGGACCAGGGTTATTCATCTATGGGTATTCTTGTGGGTATGTGAGTATACATGTTTGTGTGTGTGTATTGGCATGAACTAGGAAGTCCATCCATGTTTGTATTTGAGTATGGGCACATGTGTATGTATGCATTGACATGACCAAGGATGTCCATGAACTCATGCACTTTAAGTATGTATATGAATGCATGCAGGGGCCAAGGTGTGAACTGACCTTCTGTATACAGCAAAAATGTGTTGTATCATGCTCTTGTTCACTCCTTTTGGGCACAAAGAGGAGGTGCCCAGTCTAGGGGTTCCTGCTGCTGGTCGTTAAGCTATTGGTCTTCCATGTGCTACCCCAACTACTTCACATGAATTGTTTTTCATAATTCTCACACTGGACCCACGGGGTAGAGATTATTGTTAACTTACTTTACAGATGCTAAACTTGAGGTCTGGCAATGTCAAAACAGTCCAACCTTATTTGTGTTCCAGGAAGATCACTAATAACTCTGTCTATATAGTCCATTTCAGAGTTGGAGTGTTTTCAACACTCTGAACCCCAGGCCCTTTCTCCACTTTCTATTCTCTGCCCCAAGGTATAGGCTAGGAGACTTCCCCTAATTCCTCTCATTCTTCATTTCTCTAGACCCCTCACAGATTCAAGAGGCTCCTACGGCTGTGCCACCCTCCCCTGGAGACTTGGGTCTCCTTGCCAACATTTGTCAAAGCTTCAAGGAGGTTCTGCTATGTAACCCTGGTGACAAAAAAGACAGCTCCTCCTGCAAGGAGACCTCTGAGCAAAGCTTCTCTTGTCTGCCTGCTCTGTCAAAGGCAGTACAAGTAAAAAGCATGGGCTCTGGAGCCAGAAGAGTCTGTGTTGGAATCTGAGAGCCATCAACTTTAGCTCCACCACCTTGGGTAAGACAATTGGATATTTATGACTTGACCACCAGGCCTATAAAATGGGGATAACAACAGCATGTACCTCAAAAGATTATTCTGCACCTGAAACAAACTATATAGGCAGGATTATTAGCCAAAGTCCTAGAACACAACAAGCACTAGGTGCCTGTTAGCTAATACCATTGAAATATTACTGGTATCTTCTACAGAGTCATAGATTTCAGGTCTACAAGAAAAATGGGCAAGTCACCGGGTTGGCCCAACATTCTATCCATAGACAAATAGAGGATTTGTGATGAGGAGTTTTGGATTCAAATCTCGTATTTCGCATTTACTTCTGCTATCTATCACTTTGGATGTCTTGTTGGACCACTCTAAGCTTCATTTACTGTGAGTGTAGAGCAGCAGTTATAATAATAAATATTGGCCTATTTCCTAGAATTGTAAGGATCAGGTTAAGGAATGCCTTGAGAATGAAAGATGGAACTTTCCATAAATAATAATTGATTGGTCCCGGAAGACAAACATGACTCAAGCAGATAGAATTGTTTAACCATGGAGAAGGTCCCCCCCCCCACTCCTTGCCCATCAATAACCTCAAGCAACCTACAACCTGAGGTGCGGTCCATCTCCACCGACCTGTACTTGTGACTAGGCTGGGAGAATAGGCAGCTGTCCTTAAGCAAATGAAGATCTGGAGCCAAGCAAAAATGATGCAAACAATAACCAAACATGTCTAACCCAAATAAAACATGGCAGCAAAAGATACAGGAGTAAAGGGTCATGGTACCAAAAAACAATGAACGGAGAGCTGGGAAGCCAACTCAAGGTAAGCCATGAACAAACTCTCACCCTAGTGAGAACACAAACAGGTCACATCAGCCAAACATGGGCTGGACAGGGGTTATGAGCAAACACTGTGTCTAACTTATACTCCAGCTGTAGTTGGGCAAGAATTGTTTGCACTCCAAGTTACTCAGGTGGGGACATTTATGAAAATGTCTCTAAGCACCCCTTCCTGTGACAACATGATCATGACACGTTCACCAGTTCCTCATATCTGCCACTTCTGAGTTTAATGTACGAATAATCACTTACGAGCCTCAGCTGGTAGGTCTAAAGACAGATAAGGACTTCAATCTGGGCAACCAGGTCTCCTTCTGAGATCTTTGAGTTTTAAACTTCTTTTGAGGTCAATAAACTGCTTTGTTGTCCATCATTATCATCACCACCACCACTACCACCACCACCACCACCACCA